>NC_092693.1:21348334-21717084 GCF_964275005.1 Diadema setosum
AATCTGTTAGGACTTATTAAAAATCAATGAATACTGTAAAACATGATATTTTCGTGAATTGGAGCCGACGGCCTTTTTCGTGGCATGGAATTTTCAGCAAGTTGCCTCTAACATTCAATGCATATAGTGTAGACAAGAACTTTCATGTGCATTTTAATTTCGTGAATCCTGGTTCTTGCAAAATTTGCGAAATTAAAATGCACGTGAACATTCCTCATTTTACAGTAATCGTGTACTGTAGTACTGTTGGCATTGCAAATTACTAGTGATGGTACGATGTTGTACCATATCCGTGTGTATGACAATTGTGAGGTTGAAAAATTGTAAGAAAATGTTATGCATTTTGCTTCAATTTCACAACCAGGTTGAGGAAGAGAGCTTGTGTACTCTTGTGTGTGCAACTGAAATTTAGACAAGAAAATTTACCAAGAGACAAAGATTTTTTTTAGAGTCAGATTCCTGATGTTTTCACAAACAAGAAAATAATTTATGCAACTCTGCGTACATACCAGTGGGTTTGTACATTTTACATACAGTGTCTTCAATGAGGATTGATAACTTTTGCAGTGTGTCATAATATGCCAATGAAAACAGTGATATATTTATGCAAAGTGGCATAATCACACATTCAAAACAGAACCAGTGTCATTCAAAATGAAGCTTGGTTTTCAGTGGATATCATTTTTGTTGTTGTTGTAAGCTTTGCATTATAACACACCACTGCACACACATTGCATTTGACCTTAGAGAGCTTGTTATAGCATTATTGATCATTATTAGATGACCTTTTCCAAATCATGAGATTGTAATGTTTATGATTTTATTGTACATTTGTGTGTGGCATAGCCACATGAATATTGGTCGTGATAGATATTTCTAGAGATTGATTTGCCTGTTTTTATTCTTTATTTTTTGTACATGCAAACACTTTATATTTACGTGTAATATGTATAGAATCAGCTCCGAAAGACCACTTTGAGTTCATCGAGTGTTTTATTGCATTATAATTTATGGTCATAATTAGAACATTATGTTGAAATACTTCATCATACATGCAGAAATACTGCTCATCATAAACATGAACATGTATTCCTCAGTCAATGGCATTGTGAAATTCAGTGTAGATATATATGAGATTTGTAAATGAAATTTCAGCATGCATCTCTTGATTGTATTGAAATGGCCACTAATTTTTGTGTAGAGGTTGATTATGCAAATGACACAAATTGACTCAGTGAGATATTATATAGTGTTGATGTTTATAAATCTAGATCAGATCTATATCTTAGATATCAATCTATTTTTTTATAAATTTGTGTCTGTATGTCTGTCTGACTGTTGTCTTAGAGATACTTCCAGTACTAGGTTTTTATTTCTTCTCTTGTTGTATTATGACTACAACATAGTTTAAAAAACAAAACAAAACAAAACAAAACGCACTTTCAAATTCTTATCAGGATATCATGAGCAAATTAGATACTTCAGTGTTTGTACCATTCCACTTGTGTGTGCCACAACAATGTCATGCAAGTTTTTGATAACCTGATATTAAATATATAATCTAAGAGAATGTATGTCTTTTTGCAGTGCTGCGTGGTCATTATACATGCAGAAATGCAAGCTGCATTATATTGGAGCAACACATCGCGCTGTATGTGTGGTATATTTTGCGGCTTTTTTGTTTTAATTTGCAAGTCAACTGATATACTTGCAAAGTTAATGACCTGCAAAAATATTGCCTCCCATACCACAAATGTGCTATATATATCTCTAAGGCTGGCAACCACTCACCGTTAGCCTAACAAGGGATAATACCTGTTTATCATTTCATCACAGTGGTTCTTGATGGAACTTCAACCACTTGCCTAATTGTCGTACAAGTCCCAGTTTGCGAAATATCATACAGAATGTATGGCGTACGCCGTAAAACTTTCCTTGTGTGAACAAGGACTTTTGAGCATGTACAAAGTAAGCAGCAAATAATGTCCGTTTGCAAAACATAGCGTCACCTTGAATGTGCTGTCATGTGGACCTTGTGGTATCTTCATTGATATGTTTGTTACATAACAAACTGTGTGGTGGTAGGTTTGCATAGCTTGTCATTTTCAGTGGGCCTCTGTTGGCAGATTTTATTGGACTCTAGCGCTTTTAAAATCATTATTTTATGTGTATATTGTGCTGATGATTCTACCGGTATACAGAATGTACAGACACTGTATAAAAAATAATACATTGTTTCATATGCTTGCTAATAACATTGTCACCATCTGTTTGCTTGCCAAATCTTTTCAAGATGCAATGTAGTTTATGGACAGTAGGCTAACACATCCTTCTTCTTTGTGTTTTTGTTCTTCTGTGACTGTGTGTGGAAACTTCTGGCATTTCACCCAATTGAGGTGACACTTTTGTTGTCGTTGTTGTTGTTGCTGTTTTGTCCCTTTGTTTCTGTCTCTTTATAGCATCGCGAGACTTACACTAGTTGTGCACTCTGCAAAGATAAGAAAACGTATACCCCAATTTCACTTTCACTCGCACTGTCTCACTGACATAGAAAAACCCATGTTCATACCATTTGATGTTAAAAGTTCATGAACCCCGGATTTGAGAGGGCGCTGCTGAATGGCGTAAGGCAGTGCCGTAGTATATAAAGAGAGTCTGGCCAACTCGGTTTTCGGCTTATGAATTTTGAAGCTTGTGATTGGTCAAAACTGGTCCCGTGATATTCGTGGAGCCATGTCGTTACCAAAGTGTGCTCATATACGCAGTACCTATTGTTCACCACCCCTAATTTGGCTTGCTTTCATATATTATTACATCTTAGCGTACACACTAACCCTGTAACCCTGTAATACGCTGCGTAACGACATGGCGTGCAATTTAGCAGTTGTCCAGACTCTCTTTATGTACGGCACTGGCGTGATGGTCACCGCCATCTTCATTATGAAGATCGACTATGTAGAGCTAGTTACCTTTATTGTTACCATCCAGTCAAAGTAGATTATGTACATACACACTAGTTTCTGCAACTAGGCAGCAAGCAAACTTTGTCTGTGAGAAGGATCCATATTATGTCATAGACGAGACTAGACAGGAACAATGGCCGGATCAAGAGAGAGCCTGAGATTGACATTTTTGACATACTTGCCATAATTATGAATTGGTACTGTAAAAGCTGTAACGTGTTATTTTCAAGAGGGTTAAATTTCCACAAATGTCACGAATCACTGTGGACTGCGAATTTGAATAACAGCATGTGAAAATATTGCCACAAGTTAGGGTATTAGTAGACTAGTTATAGCCTCACTGTCAAATTGTAAAAACACCATCTCGCACACAAATGCCCATGACCTCATTCGCACAAATATCTGTATGCAAAAAACAAACAAACCCAAAACAGCAGACAGTATTATTTGACATTGAAAATATAGTTGAACCTCTCTTATCCGGCCTCCCTTTATCCGGATCTCTCTATTATATGGACGCAATCTCGCCGTGATTTTTTTTTTTTTTTTTTTTTTTTTTTAATTACGGGAGGAAAGGGGGATTCCCAACTCCGTCAGAGAACTCCTACACAAACACACATGAATTACATATTACTTCCAACATGATTAACATACATTACATCAAGTTTCCTTCCAAATTGTTTACCTTCAGACATTTTAACATCCCCAAACATCCGCAAATCACAGCATTTTGAAGCGTAATTTCGTCGACTCGTACTGTTTATTTTCAAGAGATCTACTTGATACATTTCTTAATAATTATTTAGGTAAATCATCCCAAGAATTTATAAAAGAAAATGATTTCATTCTTGCAAACACGAACCTCTATGTTGGGGTCTTTTACTGAGTGTAACAATGAAAAGGTTGCAGTATACACATTACTACATGTGGTACTACAATGGGCTACATCAGTACATGTGTATGTATATGTACATGTATAAAGCATTGAGTCTCCCGTATCCGGCCAAATCCCTTATCCGGATGAGCCCCGGTCCCGACTTGTCCGGATACGAGAGGTTCAACTGTATTGCAGATGGCCAAGTGTGGGTCTGTGTAACAGCATCCCTCTGGAATCGTGGGGCCATATCCCTCTAAGTACATTCCCAGTGTACTTGTTAACCTTTTCGGAAGAGTTATCACAAAAAGCGATGAGATTAGTCATCAAGTTTGTGCACTACTAATCTCTTGGCAACAAATGTCTGCATGTTGGGTGAGTGAATGTGTGAAATGAGAGAGACAGGGAGAGATTAAAAAGGATGCCACAGGTGTACTTTTGTGTAGCCCCTAAAAACATACGATGATAGCTGCACCAAAATGTTCAAAGCACAACTCCCAACTCAAGAATTTATTTTCAGCTGAAGGCAGATGTATTTCATGTGCTTGTTCTCTAGCTGCTGCACTGTTTATGGTTTGCTTTACATGTAGTAGGCTTGCCTCACAGCTTAAAATGTATCTTGTAGGTCAAGCAGTGAAAGTGCAAATAAAAACATTCAGTGGAGAACAACTTCAATCAATTCAGTGTTATTGATATGATGATATTGCAGTGATAGTGCTTGAAATACATACAGTGTTCCAGGAGATATACTTTATTGCAACTTTTTCTACTTTTGGATGATGCATATGTATATGTCATTGTGTGATGATGATTAGGCAGAGCAAATGTATGAATCTCCATTCAGGAGATCAGGAGGTACAGGGGGAAGGGTGTGGACAAGATCCAATGAACATACTACAGAAGGGTGCAAATAGTTGTTTTTGTTTTTTTAGTTTATAGGCTGGGTGAGGAACAATGCAAAAGAGTTTCATGGCAACATGTATCATGTTATAGTAACAGCTTCTATCAAAATGCATCATGGTGCTTGTTTATTGTGTTGAAAGTTACTTGTATGTGTCAAGTGAAGACAGTACATTTCCTATATGTTCTCCTTTCGGGATTGGCACTAGTGGCCAAGGATTTTCCCACAAGTCATGTCGTGTCCAACTGCATACATTTCTATGCATCATGCATGCACATTTTTGCTGTGCTACTATGTCATAGAATGGTAAATATATTCTTAGTTTTTATCAGTGCAGAAGATGGGCGAATCAGAAAATTCAGAATATGCAGGTTTGCTGTTTTTAGATGGAAAAAAAAAACGCCATTTTGGTTAATGCACCTTTTTAAAGTCTACAATGTACAACAATGCAGTCATAAAGTGTTCAGTGTTTCAAAGTGTTTCAAAGAGTCAATGCTCTCCAAAGCCTTTCCATACACCAATGCCAAGTGTATGCAGGTGTACTACACTGGTGTGCATGATTTGCAGAGATTAGCCGCTAAACTCAAGATGGATACTAAAGTGCTGCTTAGATAGTTTGGAAAAATGTTGTTAAATCCATATTCACAGGAGCCCTGTATTGATTGTTTAGAGAATTGCAAAAGCCTTTGAGCTGGACATGTCAACTCTTTAATTGTTTGGCAAGACTTGTGGGCTACCTACATGTACATGTAGTGTGCATTGTGTGGTCCTTATTGTGATGTCCTGTTCTTGTTTTGTGAGGAGCCAAAAACTCCTCTTCAGTTTCTCATCAATCATCTTGTAGTCACACACATATATAAAAAGGGTATCTACCTCCCAAACTATGCCCAGTCCTTTTGTCTTCTGTCTTGATATAAATATAATTTACTGAGTTATGTGTATGTAATATGCCATCTGATCAATTTTGGTGGTGAAACACGCTTTGCTATTTATGAAATACGGAACAACCTGGAAACTTGGGCACTGTGAGCCTCCCACCTGCTTTTCAAATTCCAGTGTTTGGTTCTGTAAAATGATTTACTATCGGGGTGTAATTACAAATACTGAAAAAAAAATAACAAACCACAAACTGGAATGTGATTTGAAGGAAGAAACAACAGTATCATGCAAATTTCAGTCTTTGCCCAAATGCTTCTCTCATACAATGTATTTCTACTACGCATGTACTAATTAAAATCACTTCTCCCCAGTGGAAACCTATTTGTGAGCTATTAAGAGTTACTTGTGTTCAGCTCAGAAAAGAAAGAAAGAAAAAAATTCTGATACTGTTTATAGCTTCCTACAACTGCTGTATGCCACACGGTTTGAGTACTAGAGTCAGAGTTAAAACTTGTGATATCTTCCTTGCACTTATCATTCTTGGTCATTCAGTGCAGTCTCAGAAGTTTGCAGTCAACACATAATCATGTGGTATGTGATTGAAGGCTGTCCTCTGCAAACACAAGTTGTGTGAACTATCATCACTGGAAATCTTTTGAATGCATATTATCTGTCTTTGTAATTTTGCAATTTTATACATTGCATTCTCTACATGCTATCCTCTATGAATATGAAATATATCTTTATATGTTTATTTCTATGTATTGTATGTGTGAATCAATTTTAAAATACACGATGATGAATTGGTTTATACGAATAATTGGCTTGGTGTTGACTTTTCTTCATTGTCTTGAAACATTGTGAAATGTACAAAGGGGGAGTTGAATTATATGCTTTGCAAGAGGAACATATACATGTACAAATTTTAGCCCACAGATATACTTTACATCTGAAAGGGAATGTAAACCCAAAGAGCAATGTGGATTGAGTGAAAGCAGCAACATTAGTAGAACACATCAGTGAAAGTTTGAGAAAAATCGGACAATCGATGCAAAAGTTATGAATTTTTAAAGTTTTGGTGTTGGAACCGCTGGATGAGGAGACTACTAGAGGATATGACGTATGAGTGGACAACAATACAAAGAAAATATAAAGGATATTCAACAAAAATTCACTTTTCTAGAATTATGAAAGAGCAGTGGACCAACCGCTTTCAGAAAGCAGGGGGAATAATTGCTACCCTTAACATATGTCAATATGAAGTTGATGGAATTTGTAATTTTCATGAAAAATGGATTTTTGTAGTATTTTCTTTATATTTTCTTGATATTGTAGTCCACTCATACGTCATAACCAAAGACGCTTAATAAATAAGACACGAAAGTGCGCGCTAATCCTGTACAAAACAAATGGACAGCGCGCGGTCTTCAAGCGTATACACACATCACCTGAGACGCGCTGCCTTGACGCTTGATAAACAACAGCAGCGGCTTCAGGGACAGCGCGTCTCAGGTGATGTGTGTCTTTGCCTGAGACGCGCTGTCTTTGCAGATGTTGTTGTTGTTTATCAAGCGTTTTTGATTGTGAGATCATGTTGTTGCCAAATTTTTACCTCCACGAAATAATCCTTATTACTCTAAAATCTCGTTCTTCAAAATAATCACCTTAATCGAAAAAAAGCTACGACTATAATTTTTAAATCTTTTTAAGATGACAAGAATACCACTACCTTTGGAAATGAATGATGTTTCTAGGTGTACTGAGTTTGTACTTAGCTCTCTTTTGTATCGTCATGTAGGGTAGCCATTTTGTGTCCATCTTTATCACGCGCCTTCGTATCTTACATCTCTACTATCTTTGGTCATAACCTCTAGTAGTCTCCTCATCCAGCGGTTCCAACACCAAAACTTTAAAAATTAATAACTTTTGCATCGATTGTCTGATTTTCTTCAAACTTTCACTGATGTGTTCTACTAATGTTGCTGCTTTCACTCAATCCACATTGTTCTTGGGGTTTATCTTCCCTTTAAAGTGAAAATAAAGCTGTTGATACTTCTTAGTCAAAGTTGATACAACTTCTCATAGGAAATGGTTTTAGAGCCAGATGATAGGGATGTCATTTCTCTGTTTTAATTTGCCATCTTTGCCATCTCCATAAATACTACAGATTTTTCAATGCTGCTACACAATCTGAACAAGATACAACATGACAATCCATTCACTCGGTCATTAATCCTCCGCTTCAGATTGGGTTTATTTCTGTACAGATTCACAGAATACAATGTACAGGTATATGTTGACAGTAATAATACTGTATATACCTGCAGCCTTTCTTCTTCCTAAAAACAATCACACAGTTTGCCAGGTACAGGTTACAGGTTCATGTGTGTGACAGTGTGAGATTCTGGATACTTTGGGAGACAGCATTATGGCGATTCACCGACATTCCTACAATATCCTAAAACACAAAACAAAACTTGATTTTCTGATTCTGTTCAACCCTATAAATTGATGGGTTTCAATGTGACTTTCTTTTCTTCTTCTTTTTTTCAATTAAAATCTTTTGGAACTAGAAATTTAACTCAGATTTCTTGGAAACCAAAGGGAAAATCGCATGCCAGATGAGAAAGGCACTGAGCATATTCTCTTAGAGTGGGATAAGAATGCTATTAAAGATCAGCATGATTATACCCTTCATATTATGCATTCAGGAAAAAAGAACCAGATGAAATGAAATGCATATATTTCCAAACACTGACACTGACAGTATTGTTTATTCTGAGAATTGTAATAGACTGCCCATTGCTTCTTAATTAAGTTTCAGTGGTTCTCATAAAGTAGGGATATTATAAAAAACAACAACAAATGAAACAGAAAAATACTACTCAACACCACCGGATACAAGATTTTATTGTACTACATTATCTACTTATTTACTTATTTACTTACTTATCTACTTTCTTAAATGAAGCATGGGAAAATATCAAAATATAGGTTAGACATTGGCAAATATCCATAATGAACTGTCACAAAATTTAAACAATGTTGTACGACAAGCTGGAACCTCTTTACGAGGTCAAAGGTAGCGCAATGCCTGAAATAACAAGGTAATTTTGCAGGTCCCGTTCCTTTTATATATACTTTTGTTTTTATCCCTGTTGAAAGATGACACTTGATATAATGAGGAAATCTCAGCAGCTCCAAGCAGCTCGTTACAAGGTCCCCCTTGTGCAATCAATACATAGCTCTTCAGGCACAATCAAAGTAGGTTCACAGAGTCCGAGTTTGGTTTTAAAGTCAGTACAGTTGTATGACCATCATGTTAAATGCAGTCAATGAAGTCTCCTGTCTGCATTTGCCACTTTTTAACCACTGCCTCATCAGGTCAACGTTTACTGTTGTTTTCGACAGCCCGAGCTTTGCCAGAAAAATGTTGGCAATGGATAATCATATCATACCCATTCTAGGAGACACAAGTCACAGTGAAGGCATGTTGGGGGGGGGGGGCACTCTCTCATAAGAATGGAAAGCCCAGAATGGAGACCAGTTTGCACAACAGTTTTTTTTTTTTTTTTTTTTTTTAATCTAGAAGCAGAACTGACTGACATCCAGACTGAATGAACCAGTCCTACCTGCGTTAATCTATTTGCACCTTGAAAAAGGCGTACAGGGAAACCCTGTTATAACAAGCATGCTTGCAACGATGTACTGCTTGTAATGAGGTGAATTCAGCGGTCTCAATTTTCCATTACTGTGTTTAGCGAGTCTCTATTTTGTAAAAACGTTTACAACGAGATGTATCAAATAGAACAGGGTAAAAGAGGCGGTCCTGGTGACCTCGCTATAATGCTGTTTCCCTGTATTAGCAATCTTGACAGATTCCAATCATGCTTTAAAACAACTTTATTCAATGAAAGAAGAAATGTCACGTGACTTCAATGCCGGTGCGGTTGAAATGCTCTACGGCCCAGGATGGCATCGGTGTAGTGAACTCAAAGTCTGGACCCTAGAAGGAGGAAAAAAAAAAAAATATCAGTCTCGACAAAATATTCAGTACAATGGTCTCTTATCTTAGAGTACACTGCTGTAATTGATGTAACATAACAATAATTTTCCTTGCCAAAAAGTTCAAAGTCTCTGTGTATTTTATTATTTTTCCAAACACTACCAAAAATTTACAAGACAGTTGCTGAAAGTCTCATATTCACCTCATTTACCAGAGGATCTGTCCAGAACTACAGAATTTTATTTGGAAGTCTTGAAAGAGACTACAATGCATATGAGTAATAATAGGAGAGCTCACAGTGATCAAGCAATGCATTTGCATTCGTTCTAGTTTTAAAAAAAAAATCATATAAAAAAAATTGTCTTTTATCTTGGTTTTGACTCAAAGTAGTATCATTTCACGTATTGGAAGTAAAGACAGGCTAGTGATAGTCCTGTTGAAAATCCTATAAAGCTTTGTAAACATCTACAACAAGACCCTGCTGCACAAACACTTCACTTTGAGTAAAAACACAAAACAAAACAATTGAGAAACTAGAGAAGCACTCTGAGAGCGCAGACCTCTGCCAAGCATGCAGCTCACTTCCACCACTGATCTTGTTCTTCCATAGAGATTTCAGTGATTTCCACCCATACATACTTTTAGCATTGTGTGCTGAAAGTCGCCCGATTTCCCAATATAGAAGCCTTTGTTACGTCATAAACCCTCAGCTGCACGGCGCACCTCGCCCTGGCAGAAACTAGAGCACGCACTTTAGTGCGCGCAGCCTGAACTCCCAAGTTCATTGACCCTACCTGCCAAAATATCAAAAATCCTTCATAAATTCCCCCAAAATTCTCGGATCACTACCAAAATTTAATCATCTGTTACTTGTATCATTCTAAACCCTTCCTGCAAGTTTCATCCAAATCCGTTAGCTACTTTTTGAGTTATTTTGCACACGGACAAACTAACTAACTAACAAACAAACAAACCAACGGTAACGAAAACATAACCTCCTCCCTTGGCGGAGGTAATAAGTGGTTTAAAAAATTGCTACCCACACACCTTGTATGTCAGAGCGTGAAGGTAGATGCACATCTCGTGGGGCTCAGGGTCAGGCATGGGGTCACGACACTCACGGCAGAGTGTCACCACTAGCTTGTCTGTCCTCTCATCCTCCAGCCGCTCCTTGATCTCATCATCATCATCACCATCATCATTAACCTTGTTGTTCCTGGCAACCGTCTCTTTCACACCTCCACCACTGACGTCCTCTGGACTGACAGAAGCCCTGCACACTGGCGGTGATGATCTGTCCGTGTCCGTGGCATTGTCGTCACTCCTGCTGGTTTCAATGTCGGCAGTCATCAGCTGACTTTTATGACACTCCTTATATAGTGCCCCTCTTTCAGGCTTTGCGTCAGCTTGGGTGGCGTCACCATCTCCATCATTTTTCCCGCTCCTTCCTTTGTCAACTATCTCATCAGGCTTACAGTCTGCGCTCAGTATATGTGCTTCTTCTGCATGACCAAACGACATAAAGAATGAAAGCAAAATTAGTAAAAATGACAAGTATAATGGAAATGACAATCATAATGGGAATGACACTAACATGAATCCTATACAGGAAAAGATTATATATTTTGAGTAACTACCTAATGACATGGTGAGAATACAAAGCAGAGTTGCCAATTTGAGAATCACTACAAAATTTAGTAATCACAAGAGTTTGGAGAATTGTGCAACCACAACAAAAAATGATAACATATGAGCAACAAAGAGCTCCAAAGGAAGATTGTTTCTATGTCATCCTATGACACACTATGTGCCAATGAATAGTGCAAACTGCAATAAAGAAATACAGTGTCAAACCACACAAGTGTGATATCTGGGACCTGACAGGGCTAGCAGGCCTGTTTTTGGTACGAATGATCAAAGCGTATACCTCTACCATGCAGTGAACCCGAGGATTGATGGCATCTGGTTTCCTCCAGGACACTGTGATTAGTCCTTGGTGTTTCCTGAGGATTATTCATGGTGGCATCATCACCAGACAAAAGACTTCCACAGGTCTTGCCTGATGCATCCTGATTGGTCCTATCATCGACTGAAGCTGTACAATGCAAGGTGGCTACAGACGTGGAGTCCACAGCATCAAGTCCTTGATCGCTGTGAATGGTATCGTCTGGCACGACACGGTTTGGCAAATGATTGACGGACAAAACTGCCTCGCTGTCTCTGCTGTCTCCTGATGTGCAGCTTCGGAGACTGTCTCCACCCTGACGGCTCGTGACCCGACCATCGGCCGCTTGGAGATCGTTGTTGCCATGGGTGGTGCTATCGTTGTCATGGGCAGTGTTGTCATTGTTATGGGCGGTGCCCTCATTGCCATGGGCAGTGCTGTCGTCTCCGTGATCAGCTGTCTGCTTGACATTCATCAAGTTCTGGATTCTGGCCTTCTCAAGGGCAGCATCGATCTCGATGTCATGCTGCTCGATCAGATCCTTCAGCAGCTTCACAAAGACAAGCATCAAAGGATTCAAGATTTCATTATGAAACTAGAAATGTCGCTACGGCAACTGATATGCCTCCGCCACAATGCATGGTTCTCCTAATAGGTCTACAGTGCAATGTCTTGACAATTTGAGATGACAGTTTCAAATAATTGGCAAAATATTAAAATGACAGGTTTGTCACAAATGTGCTAAATGTTCACTTTTCGTGAACTAGGTTTAATTGGACGAATGACAAAGTTAAGTCAGAGTGCAGGTATTTGGGGATTTGAGGATTTTTAGTTGACTTCTGACCCTTTTACATGTTTATGCACTGAGTAATTTAGAAGGTATCGAGAAAAAGTATAATTTCAGTATGGTAAAATATTTGGTTATGGTATGGTTAAAATCATTAAAAATAATTTAAACCTGGCCTTTGACCCTTGATCTTAAAGTTCTAAAGAGAAAACTGTTCGGTAGAACATGCATAAGTATGTAACAAGTTTCATGATGATCCGCTGTTTTCGAGATATGGAGGAAGAATGGAAATTTAGCACTTTCACTTGACCTTTGACCTTTTGGCAAGAAACTTCCCACAGAATATCTATTGGGTAATACATGTATATATCAAGTTTCCAGAAAAATCCTGCAGGCATTGCATAAATATGAAGGAAGTAGTGACATTTTGAGGAGTTGACCTTGACCGTTGACCCCATGACCTTTGACCCATGAACCCCCCCCCCCCCCCCAATTCCCTAGATAATCACTGCCAGTCAGTACATGCATATATACTATTAAAGGTCCAAGAAGATACCTTGAACCACTTGCAAGATATGGAGAAAAGCGTACAATTTCAACATTTTGACTTGACCTTTGACCTCACGACCTGAAACTCTCTCTGGAGAATCTTTATTTGGTACTAGTTCATGTATACACTAAGTTTCAAGAAAATACCTTCAGGCATTGCATGGATATGGGGGAAATAGCGAAATTTTGAGCATTTGACCTTGACCTTTGACCTTCAGCATGTGCACCTAAAAGTTAATAGGCACAACTTCGCCCGCTCATACATATACATGCCAAGTTTCATTAGGATACCTCAAATGGTTTTTTAGTTACGCTGTCCACAAAATTGATTATGGACAGAAGGATGGACGGACAACCCGAAAACATAATGCCTCCGGCACCACTTTATGGCGGAGGCATAAAAAATTTCTATGAGTACAAATTCTTTTTATTTTTTCACTCGGACTTAACATAAAAGAGAAACAATTATTGATTTATACAATTCTGTGTTTTTTATATAAAATAACTTATATGGTTGAAACAAATTAGATCAAAATATTTCGTTCTCAAGGAATCTTCTTTCTGTCTGCATAATGGATGGGCACCTTCCATTCTAATCTTGTATAAGCCATCGTACCATGCTTTAATGCAGACAATTCATGGCAAGTCATTCCACCAAGGAAGTCAGTACTTTATCCTTCATAATTCCTGATGGTTTGTTTATCCAAATTCTGACATTTTTGTTGATGTTGCAGTTCACATATCAAGCTTTACTCTCAATGTGTAGGCATATAGATAGTCCTAGCAGGGTACACTTTTGCTTTTCATCTTTATGAAAACATAAGATTCTCAGGAATTCCGACAAGTACTAGTATGGGAGTCTGAATTGGTCGGGTCTCTTTCTGTCTGATTTTCACCGCTGTTCTTTGTTTTCCATAACTTACAGTTTTACAGATGCAGTAGTCATTTTATATTTGTTTGTGTGTGTGTGTGTGTGGGGGGGGGGGTGGATTGCACATAGGTATATGTGTGAGGGCATCATTGCATACATTTTTATCAAACAGACACTGGTAGAGTTTGGGTAAAAAGAGATGAAGCATCTACCTGCTCGTCTGTGCGCCCCTGGAGGCCCCCTTTCCCCTTGTCCGGCCCCCAGACGGGGTTGTTATAGAGGGGATCGTTGATGATGGGGTAGCCCAGGTACTGCAGGTGGACCCGGATCTGGTGCATGCGCCCCGTGAGGGGGAAACCTGCAGGGGAAATCAAGTTTAGGGTGAAAGAAAAATGCAAAACACATGAGAGGTACACTTGCCACAAAATTATGCCGAATCTGGTCTGATTGAGAAATATGATTGTACACTTTTATCAGGCCATGTCGGGATTGGCAGCAAGATGCTGAGGAGTTTGCATGCTGGGATTTACATCAAATATATATTTTAATATTCAGTTTCAGTCATTGTGCTATAAAAGTTTTTATGCACAACATTATGAAAAATAATGAAATGACATTGTATCAGTCATTTACTTCAATAAAGATCCTCATTCCATCTACCATGAGATGATGCTTTGCATTGCAACTTGTGGCAAAATCCATACATTCAAATGGATTTGAATAGTGGCATAATCTTGATTCCACTGCATGTTACATCTGAGAAAGTTTGACTTACATTTAATGATGCTGGTTTCTCCATCGTAGCTGAGCCTCTCGAATCTGGTGTGGCATGGTTTTCCATCAGCCTTCACTCGACATACACCGATCTTGTGAGACACGATAAAGATCGGTTCTGCGCATTCCACTGGCTCACTGCAAACACAGAATAGATAGGATGGGACTATCAGATAAAGTTGTAAACTATTTCTTCTTTTCTGAACAATTTATACATACCAATTTTAGTACCTCTAACCTCATCAAATAATGCTGACCATTCACAAATCTATTTTTTTTTTTTGCCTCTGCGTGATATTCAGTACAAACTTGACACACAGAAAACATTTACTCCATGAATCATTTCCAAATATATCGTCTGTTTTCCATTCATCATAGCTTGTTCAGGGATGGTTTCAGTTTAACATCGATCATTGTAATGTCGAAACTGAAATATTGTATTTGCATATTGGACTTGGAAGTTATTGAAGAAACTTTGCTCTTTCTTTTTTAAAGCCATTGTGACCTGCAGATGTAGGGTTCTAGCATCAGGAATGCTACAATCTCAACTTAAAGGGAGAACAGAATTGCAGCAAAGTACTTTTCATACCCTCCAGGACACAATGAGTAAATTTCTCAATAAAAATTTAACAAAAAATGTTTTGGGACTATGAGTAAATAAACCAAATACAGAATCTTAAATATAGACATAAAGAATTGAGATGCAATCGTCATATGACAAAAGTGTTCATTATGTTGTGTTCACATGGGTGTCATGATGGGCTAGCATCTAACCTGGTACTAAAAAACAAAGCTCTTCCTTCATCTGATTTTTGCTCACCTCACATTTGAAATAAATGGGGGTTTTTTCGGGGGGGGGGGGGGGGGGGGATTTGTCATATTTGTTGTAATACTTCATAATTTCAGAATATCAACCTACATGTTAACCCGTTAAGGACAAGTAAGTCCCAAGTATACTCGGGTTAGTGTCTATGGGAAATATGTGTTGTAGCAAAATCAGCCCATCCTCAGATGGGTTAAAGAATCTTGGGGAAGTAATACTCCGATCAATATGTTGAGTTACACTTTCCAGCTGGAAGAGGGCTTACTGAATCGATGTGCCTTTCACTTTGACCTCGTCTCTCACCTTGGGAATTCCCCCTGGACCTTGCAGACATAGATCTTCTCCAACCGCCTGTCCCTGACATAGGCATCCAGTCGGAGCGACACTTCCCTCGTTCTGAAAATGGCACATTGGGAAATTCTGGTAAATTCACTCCACTTGCCATACTCCTTGTGGCATAATGATGTATAGAATGTTCTGTGTGATGTCCCAAGTAGAAATACATAACATTTTTGACACTGACAAACATCATTATGCAATTTTGTGCAGGTCTTTGGGGTTAGAACCGGAGACAAGTCTTGTGTTCTTTGTGGGCCACTGAGCACATCTACCCCATATAGTTAGTGCTTGACAATTAAACCTGTTCTTATGGTTAGCATCTTTTGTCCATTACACACTTTGAATCGGTCCTACATCAAAGATTTTTTTATACAGGTGCGTTAGCATGACACACATACATTTGCATGAAAGTACACTCAGATACCATCTAACAAGATCATGGAAATGAAATTTTGGGTAAGGAATTGGTGACATACCTCGCAAAGAGCAGCAGCCCAGAAGTCAGCCTGTCCAAGCGATGAATTGCTGTTGAAAATCGACAAGGTTTTGAGAAATAAAAAGCATTACAAGTTGATCACAGTTAAAGAAATCCAGATCATGCAAATTTTTCGACAGTGTATTTAGTTGGAACTCAGTTCAGCATGTAAACAAGCTCTCTCATACTTCACTCTTTATTCAAACTCATGAGTCACAAGAAATACTGCCTACTACAGAAAATTCATCTTATCTGATACACTTCACAGTTGAAAATAGCAGACAGCCAGAAAAAGAAAAACTCATAACAACTCGCCATGGCCTTGCATAATACAATCATTTCATTAAAATGCTGAGATTACCATGGAAGTATGCCAACTGCTCTCATTAGGTCCTCAATAATTTGTAAAAGCTCTTATTTTCATGAGGGTTTAATTTTGATGAATTTAACGAATCACTGTTGGGCTGTGAATTTAACAACACATAAAAACACAGCAAACTGCAAGACATTAGTGCACTTACGATAGCTTCGGTGTCAAATTGCAAAAAGGAACATCTTGCGAAAATGTCTGTGTTCTCCTCGTTCACAAAAGTATCTGTAGGCCTACGTGAAAATGATAGCTTTTACATTACACTGCATTACTTTAAACAATATTTTGATGTTGGCTGACAGGTCTCTGCATGATATCCTCTAAATGCATCTGTATGTGTTCCCCAAGTCAATCATACATATATCTTGCCTAAAATTCTCTATTAATCCTTGTGCAAGCAAAGCGAAAAAAATGTGAATTGAAGTGAAAAGAACTAGAAGAGGATGTATACAGCACTCACTATGAAGACCACGAAAGCCATACTCCCGACCGAGAATGAACACCAGGGTGTTGCGACGATACTTTCCACAGGGGTGAACCTGTAAAAGGGTGGAAGGACATGAGAATGACAAGGATTATTGCCCAGTAACAGCTCTCTTTGTAAAGTGTTTCATATAGTTAGTGCAAATTTATAACAACAGACCTGAAAACTCATCTCTTTCAGTAGTAATGCATTATCTTTTCATACTGACAAATATTGTCAGTATGGACTGGACAGTAGTACATGAACTGCACATTAGTCTGTCTATTTTGAGTGTTCATCCATATTGGAGCAAGCACTGGTCAGGTTGAAAAGCTGCTAAACACAATTTTTTTGATTCCTCAAATATCTCATTCTTCAAGAGCATTCTGACAAACTTACTGGAATGGAGGCTGGTTTATTGATGACTAGATAGTCTTCTGTGTCGGCGATGATCTGGATGGGCTCTCCAGAAACTGGTGGCTCGTGACGGTGAACCTTGGACTGCATGAAATCATTGTTCCGTAGGATGCGGTCCGGTGACGCGGCAGCCTTGTTGACCCTAATGAGGCCCTCTTTGATGGCCACTTCCTGGGGGTGCAGAGATGATTGAAATAGGGATACTGACATTTCAACACTCACTCATATTTAGAATCATAATTCACCAGGGACAGGATTCACTTTGCCATTAGAAAAGGACATTTACATTTACGAGGGTTTTGTTATCTTTTTTTTTTTCTCCTGGCTTCAAAGGCATACATCCATCACACAGTTGTTGGAAGTGACACTTGACTGGGAGAGACTGATGCAGCACTGCTTATATATCTAGAAATGCCCACGTAAATTCTGACGAGCTCACTATCAAAAGTTAATTAATCACATCTCATTTATCTGACACTTATGTTTGGAAAATCCATAGACATTTTTTGGTCGTTGTTGAGATCAAATTGTAGTACAAACTAGCTGCAACAATTACTTGAACACCAAGCTTACAGACTGCTTTATCATCTTGACAGAAATGACACATAACATGTCTCTTCAAACAAATATGTAAGTGAGCACACAAAGGTGATACGAGGATCAACTCTATGACCAAACTACTATATGCCACCTTTGGAATAATATTTGAGATTGAGTGACCAGATCTGTGTTATCAAAACAAACAAACAAACAAACAAACAAACAAACAAACAAACTAACTAACTAACTACCGGTAACTAACTAATAACATACAAAAAAACTTGTCAGTTCAAGCAGAAAATATGTACAATTTTCCATTCAAGCTAGAGAGAAGATTAGTAAGGAAAGCTTCTCTAGGTAAAGTATATATATGTGTGTGTGTGTTCGGGGGGGGGGGGGGGGGGGGGGTGATGATATCCTAGTTTTAAATCCTTAAATGTTTTTATTGTCATGATGTTGACAGTACACCTTTATTCACACATAGTAACTGTATACCATAAGTCCATGTGAAAATCATGAGTTTCTGTTTTTATGAATAGTGACTGTTTCAAAGGCAAATAGATGATAAGTGAACAAGAGATGTGTTGGTGGCAAGTTTGGACAGCAACATGTGCAAACTTCTGATTGCATGCACAGTGCACGTGATACTCCTTGAAATTTTTTGACAATGCCACCATAATAGTGATGACCATGGAGGTGAGCGGAAGGAAAACTGAACTCACATAGTACTCGGGTGTCTCCAGTCGAAACTCTTTCCTGAAGACATCCAGGAGTTTGCATCCAAACCATCTTCCTTTGGCATGGGTCTCAAACTTGTACACATATGGCTTGACCTTCCTCAGACCTGGGAATAAGGGGGGGGGGGGGGGGGAGAGGGATGAGGGTTGGGAAAAATTACATAGACAGGGATGAGTTGGAATGTTAAAGGTTTCAGCCTTCATTCATGTTTGACAAATAAGTCAAAAAGTTCAATGAATGACAATTAGTGGCCTCACAAATGTGTAGGATGAATGCTGGTATTAATGTAGCATCTAACCTTATCCAACTGTGAAAGAAAGACCTGTATGGTAAGGATTTACAGGAAAAAAAAAAGAGAATTCAGAGGAAAATTTGTTCACAATTAATCCAACAGGCAGTTTGCAGAAATCAGGTACATCACTCTGAAACCAACACAGCACCTATCAAATCTACATCAATTCATCAGAATATGCCTTGTCTATCTTTTAAAATTTATGGGATCCTGACAAACAAGCTGCTGCACTTGGCAGCGTATCATTTGAAATCATGGTCACTCTGTGAATACCTTTGATACCTGCAGACTGTAATTCACACAAGACTTATGCTGGAAAAATGAGGCAATCAATTTATCTTAGAGAGTGGCAGTCTTTATTTCTTGACATTTCATAGCCCACTAAAATGTAGTTTAGAGTCGACAATAAGTATTGTGTCCAATCTTTCACAGCTGTCAAGCATTGATTCTGAATGATTACCGTTCTCAAAGTAATATTCCACATTGCTGAACTGGTCTTCATGGGCAAACTTTTGCACCTTTTTAGGATGATTTCCCTGCTTCTGTAAGAAAGAAAAAATAAAGAAAGAAAGAAAACAAAGGCAAAAGATTATTTGCCTTTCATGTAGGTTCTTGGATTCATCTGGCCTTTCAGTTTACTGCATGCTGTGATACACTGTAGCAAAACCAAAATAAAATTTGATTTGTCTTACTAAATTGGCTCAACTTTGAACAACTCCGAACCCTCTGCCTTTTGGCATTAAGTGATCCAATTCAGTTTGGTGATAAGCCTAAAGGTCTGTATGGACTACTACCTGTCAGGTACATACATCACTGCTATGCAGAGAAGAATGCCCATATCTAGTGGCAGACTCTTAAATTCATAAATCTGTACACACTCTTGATTAATAATAATGTGGAAGAAATATGGCTGTCAAAACACACACACACACACACACACACAAATTGACTCGAGGTAGAACGACCACTCTCGACCTGTCTCCACAGTTTCTTAGAACACTTTCTTAGGATGTCTTTTTATTTTATGGACATTATTTTCCCCGTTTGCACATAAATCCACAAAACATCAACCCATTGAAGATAATACAAAGAAAACAAAGTCTGCTTCACTCTATTCTATGTCAGAAGGATCCCACCACAGCTAGAAGCCTGGCATTTAGAGAGTCTAATGTTTATAATTGCAAAAACAATGTCATTCACCGCTTTAAATTAATTTAGATCTAGATTTACTGCATTTTTTTTCTAAACTTTTACCTTTGTGATTCACAGATTAACTTTACAGCCCTATGGCTATGAATCAATTGTTTCTCAAATATTCGCCTCCTTCCATTCCCTTCATTGTACACCTGTACAACCTTGATCAATTATATCAGACATGCAATGTCTTCTGTTCTTCTCACCTTTGTTTTTCGTTTCGGCATCTTGTTTTGGAAGTCCGAGACCAAGTTGAAGTGATCACCTGTACTTGTACTTGCAAATCCAGTACATTTGTTCAACATTACATTACATAAAGGTCTGGTGAGAATCCCGCTTATGTAATCAAAATAAAATATAGCACATCTCGATGTCGAAAACAAAAAACCATCCTCCAAAACTCTGGATCTTTCCGTCACCCTGGGCCTACGGACGACTCTTCGTGAAACCCACGATGACAAATCTCTGACTAACACGGAAAGGCCCACCTGGGACTGAAGTTTAAGGCAAAGGTTTGTCACATTTCGGCAACAATATACTAGTTGAATTGGACGAATCTGAGAGCCAAAGGACATTACATTACTGACAAAGGACGTGTACAATTAGTTGGCTTTTCTCACGAGAGAGTCAAACGACAGTACTTTGATCTTGAGTTGAAACCTGTTCGGAGGTTTATTGCGCAATACAAAACACATGTGTGCTGTCGTGCTGATACTAACAGTAGACGACATGCGCTTGGCTTGGTAGGGGTAATGATCGAAATACAAAGTACAGTGGCGGATCCGGAAGGGACGCGGGCGCGCGCCGCCCCTCTCTATTTTTTTTTTTTTTTTGTTTAAACAAAAGAAATACAAAGAAAAATGGGGGGGGGGGGGGCGTGCGCCGCCTTTAATTTTGTGAAGGCGCCTCCCCTTTACGGAATTCCTGAATCCGCCACGGCAAGTAGGCCTGGTAAGTATCGGTCTCGTGATTTATATACTCGAGCTCATTTCATTTACTCGCTCATTTAGCACGCTTTTTTATTCCCATTTCATGATAAGAAATTCAACGATTTTATATCAAAAACTACCTTATTAACAATTCATTTTTATAGGTTTCTATATCAAGAATATAATTATTTATGATATCAAGAAATGTTTTTCTATAGGGAACTAATTATCGAATTCTTGATAGCAATATATATATACATATATATATATATATATATATATATATATATATATATATATATATATATATATATATATATATATAATATGGAGATATTTGCGATTAAAGGTCAAGAAAAATAAAGAGAATGATAAGAAAATGTTTGCTTCTTTTGACCATGACTTCAAAAATGTACCTTTATATGCAGTGACCAATATATCATTTAAAAGGTATTATTTTGTACTTTATAACAGAGACCGTACTTCATACCGAACTTCAAAATCTTCAAAAATGGACTTATCGGTTTTTGCAAACAAACTCTTCATATATATGTATATATATATATATATATATATATATATATATATATATATAAAATATATTCTTCATATATTAAGAAATGGGAGTATCAAGAAATAGAAATAATTTGAAAGGGCTTGTCATACACTCAGCTCGTTAAATCTCCGACAGGTTCTATTCCAATCATTATTTTTCATTGTTCATGAAATTGTACTAACTTCACAAATAGGCCTACAAAAGGAGATTACATTTCACATCCAAGATTACTTTAATTTAGAGAGGAAATAGAGGGAATGAATAACAAGGAATGGTTCAAATATAAGGTTTTGTACAACAAAATCTATAAGAAACGGCAGAGCATAATCAAATTCAAATTGTATGTGGGATGCTGGTAAGCATCACCTCCTCTTTCTACTTTCGTATGGTCAGAACATTGGTGATCACTTTTCTTCATAGTCTGTTGTATAAAAATGACAGGTTTCCTGCTGTTAGGATCTCATAGAATAGGTCAATTATACTGCCTATACAGTTTTGTTGTGTTTCGATCTTCTCTGTATTGGTGATTGATGCCATATTCTCCTTTTATAATTGGATGATTCTTTGTTCTCGATGGTCATCGATTGGTATAGAGTTTACTGAGATTGGGGCAGAATCATGCTTCCCGCACATGTATTTAAGGCTTTGTTTGTTTTAGGTTTAAGCAATTAACGCTAGCTCAGCTTGATCCCATTTGTTGGGCTTCACGTATATTATTCTTTGAGGCCTCAATTCTATTCGTGTGCATATGTAGGCCCTATGAAAGTTTGTTTCAAGATGAAGGGACTTAGGCTACTTCCCTTCTGCTACTTTTTTTTTTTTTTTTTGCAATTAGAAGAAAGTTGCGAAATGATGTGGTTTCTCATGTTTTACGAATACTGACCAGCAATCGGGTGGTCATAGTCATGGATCCATCTAGCAAATAGGCCTAAAAAGCGATTATCTCAACGATACTCAGCTATTTATTGTGCACTTTCATTTTATTTATACCTCTCTATCTTTAACCCACTTTTAGTAGGAATATGATTTGGATAGTTAATCTTTAGTATTGGTTAGGCTTTTGATGCGATGACGTCATCACGATTATTTTGAAGGGTGAATTAAGCAAAAGCTGGCTCTAGGCCCTTTTAAATTCATCGAAAACATGAGGAAGTTTTGAGTCGATTTCATAGTTTTCTCATGATGTCAAATCCGCTGAATTCTTTGCAAAAATTAAATTGTTTGATTTCATTATTGTCACTGACTCTAACATAGATTGGTTCTTTATTTTTGTAGTTTCACGAAGCTGTGTATCGAACTATTTTTTTTTTTTCTGTTTACCGATCATTTCGGCATCCGTGCAGCCTGCTCAATTTTCCTCCTTTGTGCATTTATTCATAATTTATCATTTAATTGTCTCTGTATGTAAGCTTTTCTCTAATCCAAAAATGTTAGACTAAACGTGATAATGAACTACACACGCACCCAGTGTCTATCTTGGATCTTTTATTTGAAGTTTTATTCAAAGTTTCCACAATACAAAAATTTACATTAAAACAATAATATGTAACAAGGAATACATTGTTGAATATATGTGATTAAAACAATTTGCAGAATATTTGAATATAAATTGACAATGCATGTAGATGCATTATAGATGTAAAGTGGAGGGGTCTTAGAAAAGCAAGCTTGTATAATAAGACCCCTGAAAGGCAAGTTAAGACATGTGATATAACAACTCACAAATATATACAAACATATTAAAGCCACAGAATAATTTTAGTGGAATCCCTCAAGAAGCGCAGCAACCACACCCCAGAGACAAAAAAAAAAAAAAAAAAAAAAAATGACACCAAATTTATTGCCCCCCCCCCCCTCGAGTCAATTTAAAAATTTATTTTATCGGTTAGTGATATATGACCACAAGAGGGAGCAGTATTTTTTTTTTTTTTTTTTTTACTTTGTGGTATGTTCTCAGAACCCTCACTTTTCCACAGGTAAGGACCCTTTCAATGTGTACACGCATATAGGGCCTATCATTATGCAGCAACAATGAGTTGACAAACGAGCGGTGTATAAAAAGTATATACCAAGATAGTGGTGATGCATAAATTTCTGATTTGAATTGGTCAGCGTGCTGCTGCGTTAGTTCGAAACTGCTAGTACCAAGATAATGCGATAGTGATGCGTGTCTGATTAGAATCTTCCGTCTTTTTGTGACTTCCGAATGTGTATTTAGGGATAAGCCTCCTAATAAAAACAAGAAACAAACAAATTTACAAACAAAACACGATAATGGTATTATTTGTACTTCCTCATCATGAGCCTACACTACCGTATAATCCTCAGGTGAGTACTAGTAACATACCATCCCTTCTGGCTTGTTTTCAAGGTCTGCTGTTGGCCCATAAACCAATATTGCAGTCATCATTATCTACAGGAAAGGTGCAGCAACCCCCTCTGACTTGTCCAAACAACAGCAAAACTATTTTACAAGTTAAATGCAAGAAGTTTTCTGTCTTTGCTGTACATGTATTGCATTTGATTATGAACCCCACAATGAGAATAAAAGTTACTCAAAAGATTCCTGTAGGGAGCCTATCATCCTTGAAGCTCAGCTGATGGTTTTGTCCGTCGTCGAATAAAAATGAATCGGAAACCCTTGATGAATTTCTTCACATGTGCACATGCAAACAAAAGTTATCATGTTATCGCTATCGCGAAAACTTACACCTTGGGACTTGTTTTGTAAATAATTGTGGGGAAATTACTAATAGTAGTAGTATAGTTTGCGGTCGTTTTTACGGAACGCGTGTACGACTAATGATAATGCTGCCATCACCGTCAAAAAGTATCACGTTCATGACGTCATGTCGAAAATAAGGACATGAACAACACACTACTCACAGTCACACTGTGCTTATGATAGGGGCAGTGGCACAGCATACGGTCCGGTGTAGTGCATACGGCGAAAAGTAGACGGACGAGTATGCAGTGCATGCAGTGCACTTAGCACTCAGTGTAACCTCTGCTGATCCGTGCTAAACGAGCTACAATACGCGGTCTACGTCTATGTGTGTTTACACCCAATCTACCCAGCGTCCGATCCGTGGCTGTGAGCTAGCTATGCTTTTCATGTTGTAGTCGAGACTACTCGACTAGCAGCTGATACACTCAGTATTTCAGTAAATTTCAGATGTTTTACTCTTTTCATTCAAGTTGTATCTTTGAGTGACGTGACCACGACCAGGCTCTCGGCAGCGGCAAAGCCAAAGAGGCTAGAATCTATTTCACTCCATTCGCGTTTGTACCATCACGAACATAATCATCAGATTCAGCACACTGTCAGTCAGTGTAGTCCTGATCGGTCGTCGAAATAATTTCTCTGTTGTTGAATATTTATTGGAGGGACTTTAGTCTGACGGGAAAGAAATCATGTCTTTCTTTGGGAAAAAGAAGAAAGCACCGGCGCCAACGTCAAATGAGGCTCTCCAAAAGCTGAGGTCTGTAGAAGAAATGCTTATGAAAAAGCAAGACTTCCTTGAAGGAAAGATAGACAATGAACTGCAATTAGCTAAGAAAAATGGAACGAAGAATAAAAGAGGTGAGATATATTTCTTGTTCTGTTGTGTGTGTGTGGTGTACTTGATGCTACATGTTAAAAGTTGATAAAACTAACACTGTAACAGTTAAAAGCATGTGCATTCAATTGAAGTTTGTAGATTGTTGTAGGAGGCACTTTCTCTCACCCCCCAAAATCTAAGACTCAATTTCTAACAGGTAGAAATCATCAAAATCTAATGTACTGACATCTGCGAACAGTTTACTTTGTCGATTGACATCAGTGACATTTGTTGTTATCAAATATTGGTTACTGGGCTGAGGATACACATACACACCAGCCCGAACGCGAAGTGTTTGGGAAGGAGCACCCCAGGGTTTGGTACATCTAACTGTTTTGGATGGCTAAAACTGGGTCTGTACCACTGAAGCGTACATATACGTAGTGAAGGCACAAATAAAATGTGCATTAATAAGCATCCATGAAGTCTGCTCAAATTTTGCATTACTGAATTGCCATAATGTCCAAACTCATAAGAAATGGATAATGGTCCAGAAGAAGAACGTACTTGACTCTTTTCAAGTAAAGTTTACTCACTTAAATTTGAACCAAGTTGAATGTCGGGAAGCATCGATATCAACGTTGATTTGCATGGTGTTGTTGAAAACGCTCTCTTTTCAGCGTACCACTCTACCTGCATAATCGGAAAGTAGCCATATCCATGATCTAATTTTATGTGAATATGAGGGTATGATGTCTTGCAAGTATTAAACACAAAGATTTCCCTACCTTTCCCTTGAGGTTTTTACATTGACTTGTTTTTATTTATAATTATTTTTTTTTTCAGTTTTATTTGAAACAGAGTTCATACAAGTTTGCATGTGACAGCATTGGCTATTATTTTGACCGGTCTATTTATATTTCATTGATGATATTAAAAACAAAATTCATTGTAAATTGCAGAACAGCATCTCGGGCTCCGTAGACTTCGTATTTGATAATTGAAGTGTCGATAGCAACAACAGTGATTGCAGTATTACAGAACAATGAGGAATATGATTACATAATTATATAGTTGAAATGTAAGGAAATTGAAATTTATATTTCAGAATATTTGAGTGTCTTCAAGCTTGTGAATACTTGCTCCTTTTCATATCCACAGCTGCTCTCCAGGCTCTCAAGAGGAAAAAGCGGTACGAGAAACAGCTTGCTCAGATCGACGGGACGCTCACAACGATAGAGACCCAGCGAGAGGCACTGGAAAATGCCCACACCAATACCGAGGTTCTGTCTACCATGCAGTATGCCAGCAAAGCATTACAAGCAACCCATGCAAAGGTGTAAGTTATTATTGCTGTGAAGTGAAATGAGATGAAGACGACTTATCAAAACTCACCTATGGCTCATCTTTTCATGGTCATTGTTTTTTCTTTTCTTTTTTGTCTCGAACAAGGTGCTTGAGTGAGTTTCAAGAAGTTGCTTTCATGTGCCACATGTAAACTCCTGCTGGTAACCTGTTTGTTTTTGTTTTTTGTTTTAGCTACTGTCATGTTCACAATGAAAGTGCAATGCCACCCTATGTTTACATGGACTTTTATGAATATATGGTAGTTATTAAAGATTAAGTAAGTTTTCAATGAAATTAAGTAAGTTTTCAATGAAATCGTAATTGAAATAAAATTATTGTTGATATTCCCAACTACATCTTATATGATATGTGCATCGAAGGTAGGTTTGCTCATCGGCACCAATCAAGATTCTTTGGCTGTGTGTGTACTTATCAATGATAAAACTGTGCACAATTTGTTTAATTGTAATTCTGGAATATACAATGTATCTGAGCTGGGCCAGCCTCCCCACCCCACGGTATCCCCACACTCCTGGGTCTTTAAACTGCTCAGGAGGCTTGAAGACGGGTTGAAATTCTAAATCTGTTTCTGAAATTCTAAATCTGTTTCTATGTAGCAGGACCTACCTTGGAAAAAGTCTTTGTAAAGAGGAGAATTCCACATCGGGCTAAATCATGAGACTAGTTCTATCTTGTTGGTACACTACATTGATAGGATTGCATATTCATAAGATTATTGCGATAATGACATTAATTTGAATACTAATGATTTTGACATGCATTTTATTGATATTGATGACTGTCGACTACAGTGGTGTGGATGATGTTGATGAACTGATGGGCGACATTCAAGAGCAGATGGAGAGAGCCCAGGAAATCACGGACGCTATCTCCAATCCCATCGGCTTTGGAGCAGAGGATATTGATGAGGTAAGTTTGGAGTTGTTGTGATGACTCTTGATCATCTTTTACATATCTGTTGCATGATATGAGTGGATATTAGAAGATGTTCAGTGTAAAAAACAATTAAATCATTAGTATCGAACACTTGCAGTTTGGCTGGGTAAACTACAACTACCAAGAGACCTTTCTGATATATCTGTTAGTGTAACAGAACAATGAAATTATTTTGAATTCAGATCCACATATATTAATAATGATAATAATACAGGATGTTTGTAATGTCCCTTACCTCTCTGTCTGAGTGCTCAAAGGGCACGAGAAATTTGTCACACAGCATAAACAGAAAATAGATAGTATTTCTTTGTACACAAAAGAAGATGACATGAGATTTCTCTACTCTGTGTTACATAACTATGAATTACAGCAAGGAATATTTGAATAATAATAAGGATGGAACTTATTGACTATGTTCTGCATGATTATATAAAAACAATGAGAAGAGTGAGGGGTATCTCAGAATTTCTACTGATGCACGGGAACAAAGTGACCAACAAGATGTCCTGAGTTTGTTGTCAGCCCTATGTGTGCATCATTGGACTGGTCATTTTCACCAGAGTGCCCCCCACCTGACCGAGAGAGCAGACCTGGTAACGTGGCAAATGTCTGACTAAAATGATGAGATGGGTGGGGGACCTCAGCCTCAAAAAGGGAAGCACTCATATTGATGAGGCCAGCTAGCTAACTTGAGTGATGAACCAATCTCATTTATGAATTTGCCTCCCTCATGTACCTCTTATCTCCCAGGATGAGCTGAATGCTGAACTGGAGGAGCTAGAACAGGAGGAGTTTGACGAGAAGATGCTTGATGTGGACATTGAGCTGCCATCGGTACCCAACGCCGAGTTACCGGCACCAAAGAGTGAGTCCAAACATGCACCTATTGACTGTGTATCATATGCAACCCCTTATGACGAAGCTTGACAAAATTGCCAAGTGTCATTTTCCTTTTTAATTTTTAGTATAATTTTTTTTGATGGTCAAACTCTTCAGACTCTAAACCTTCTATGAAGTTACGTAGCTATGCCAACTTTGGTTAGCCCCCCTTTTAGACTGCATAGTTCTTGTATGATTATACAATGTATGGATATAATAGGACATTTTTTTGTGTGTGTTTGAATGCCTGTATATTGATACGACATGAATATACATTGTATATCAAAATGATGGTTTGAACTTTATTCCGATATATGATGTATATTCACAGGACATTTATTTGTGTCTGAATGCTCGCATACTATACATCATATAAGTACTAGTAGGCAGTACTTGTTTGCATCACACACTAGGGTTAGCCCCAACTACCAAATGAATCCAACGCAGTGTAAAAGCACAAAGTGCAAAGTTCATACTGCACAAGAGAGAGACTCGTACCTCGTATTCATGAGCTTCTCATGAAACATGACAATGTGTGAGTTCTGATGCTGCCGTACGTTTATTGTATGTCTTGACATGTCTGAATGGTCTCGTGCAAATATGTCATATATCCATATGTTGTATGGATGTACAGTATGTATGTACAATAACTTGGCGTGTCTGAATGGGCTAGTAGTCTACTGCTTGATAGACCTATGGACATTATTATTGTCTTTGTGAGTCAGTGCTGTCTTTAAAGAAAGAAAAAAAAATAATTAAACTGACTGTGTTGTCAAATTTTCATGTGTAGGTTAAATTACTTTTCAGTTACAGTGGACTGAATGAGCACAGTTTCAAATTCTAGTTCCTTGTGTTTTACTAAAATAATGTCTTTTCTTCTCTCCCCCCCCCCAATCTTTCTGATCTCTTGCAGAAAAAGTTGCGCAAGATGAGGACGATGACATGAAGGAGCTTGCGATGTGGGCGTCGTAGAGACAGACATGACTCGCTTTTGATAAGATCATCATGTTTCTTTACTCACTTTTATTCCTCTGTGAAACTACTCCACCCAAATCCGTAGATGTAGAACCAAAGTTTGCAGATAGAGTACATGTACATATGGCTATATCGTCAAAAAATGGTCATGTGTCTTTGACATGAAATATACAGATAGAGATATGGATAGTGAGAGAGTGAGAGATACACAAATAAGTTATGTACAGAACCTTGTATGCTATGTGTTTATTGTGTAATTAACTCGCAACTGATAGTAACTGAGAGGATTGCCTTAATTTGAATACTTCTTCAGTGCTAAGAAAGTGTGGTGAATGCAACAGCGAATGCATAGCAGGCTTCAGCTGTGGAGTTTTGGACGGGACACATGTTAATGCAGACCGAGTACCTAGAGCTGTGGTCCCCGTGAACCAGCCTCAGCCACTGCAATACTGGCTCTGCAGAGCATGCTGTCTCATCAAATGCTGATTTTTGTAGGCTTATCATTGATTTACAGAAGAAGCCACTCTGATGGAGGTTATCACTCGACAGAACATTTATTTATTTTTTCTTTTTTAAGTTGCACTTTCCTGCAGGTATTTATTATCAGCTGTCCAAATTCATATAATAATATTTAACAGTTACTGCTATTCACAGTGAGAGTAATAATTATCCTGGATCTGACATATAAGAACCAAGTATAGTCACATTTGTGCTTTTCATTGAAAGTGATGACCCTCATTTGCCAAGCATGTGTAGATTCTTTTATGGATATGACGAAATCTTTCATGGAAATGGAAACAGCTCATAAAAGTTTCAAGTATGTTGAGATGTATACATACATGCAAATGATTTGACACCCAAATGTAGCGTAACAAAATTCGTCAAATACTATAGAGCATTGCTTATGCCAAACTTAAGACTCAGTGAAATTCTAGATGAGACACACATTAATGGGAGGATATTCAAGGAGCAATAGAGCAATGTGAAATTCAATGTCCATTGGAAATCTACAATGTTAGCTAAAGAGGATATTTAATGTTGCCATACTACTGGTATGTTTCATTGTAAATGCCAACCCTTTACTACCTTCAAACTGACAAGCTTTTATTTGTGGAATTCATACCTACCTGAATTGAACTTCAGTACCAAAAGTATTGTACTTTCAATACTTCATTTAAAAGTTCAAAGTATTATTGGACAGTGTCCCATATTTTGGGAACCACATCAATAATTTGTAATTCCAATACACTCTAAGAATACTCTCCATGTTGAGTATTGGCTGTGTTCTATCAACAATATATTATCATGAACTTTTATTCTCTGTGCAGTAGCTGTATAAGGATATTGTGGTGGTAGATGATCATTTATCACGAAACAAATATGTAAGCCTTAGATTTGTTTATTCTGGGCCAGGTAGGCCAACCAGTGCTGATTATTGAAATGTCAATTATTTTCTTTGCTTGTCCTAACCCTTTCACATTGTGCTACTCACATTCAATATCAAGCAATTTAGCCGGTAAAGAATGACAAATTTTGGCATTTCATGAGGTATTTGCACCACTTCTGTCGTTTTAATCCCAACAACCGTGACTTATTCATGCCATTGCCACTTCGCCTTCTCGCGGCGTGCAATCAGAAAACAATATCAGTTTATTTGTGTGATTTGGCATTGAATTCCATTATGCTCAGCTCTTTTACTTATAAAAAAAAACGCATATCTGGGGATACATATAGATTGCTCTGTTTATGAGAATAACATAGAGGTTAACATCACCATGTACTAAAGTTGTAAATTTTGGGGTCTGCTTTTTATTTTTGTATGTCTGTTGACTGTGTACATTGGTACCTTGTAACGTTTCATGTAGTTAGAATCAAAAATGGATGTGGAATTTCTTGATGAAAGACAAAAAGGTGATTTTAAATCAAAAAGTGCCACAGATGCTCAGGTACAAAGATCGTCACATTATAACAGTTTTTCACAACATTAACTGTCGGCAACATCCTTAGTTCAGTGTGAATACAAGACAAGACACCATTTTTGTTCCCCTGGGCATGGTGTATATAAATAGCTCTTGATTGCAAGGAGGCCTTTGTCCTGTATTCAGTCTTGCATAGGGAGGAACAGAGGTTGAATATCTGCTGCCACTGCCAATGCTGTCAAAGTACTGGTAGCTGAAGTTATGCTCTTGCATTGACTAAAAGATCGGTCTGTATCTTGTCGTCGGGGATATATTCCGCAGATACTATGTCTGGCTTCATGGAATCCCCTCCTATGTCTTTGGAGGAGAGCTGTAAACGTCAAAAAAATGATAAAAGACTCCTCTGGAAAGTCAGATTTTTCTGTCTAGCTCTCGCATAACAATTACTCAATTGGCAAGAAAGAAAGAACGAGTGCAAGTAGGGAATGGCAGTAGAGAATGGCAGTCAAGGAAAATGTACTCTTGTGAGGTTTTGTTTTTTGCATTCTGACAGGCAAAAAATATTTTCTGACAGTAGTACACCATGTTTGCTAATTGAAGGAAGGTACAATAATCGATTAAGTTAAAGGGGAAATAGATTTGAGTATTGTAGCAGCATTTTGGCTAGAAAATTGGTGGCAGATGTGTATTATCATCATTATTGCCAAGGAACACCAGAGAAACTTTATCTTTTTCATCCTAGACCACCTATAAATCATGACTTGTTTGTTGTAAAGCAAGAATCACATTATTGTTGCGATATGTCACTGCTGTAGAAGATTGTATTACAGTCAGTTTGGAAACTTCATCAATTCTCACTTTGCACCGACAGTTTCAGCAAAGTGGTTATGGAATGGTAACATGATTGCTACCGGTATTCCTTACTGCATGCTTCAAAAGAACATTGTCAATCCCCCATGAATAATTCTTATTTGGAAAAATGTTTTGCCTTGTTTGTGATCAATTCAAAATGCGAGATACACTGTAGTTTGTTGAGGCTGTAATCAATGTAAGGTTGTGGACTTGGGCAAGTTTAGACTTTGGCTAAGTTTGACTCTTGTGTGTTTGTGTGGCAAAAAGTTTTGCAAGTCACTAGTTGGTCAGTTGGTCATATTCCAATGTTTAGTGATATACTGATGTGGCTCAAATGTCAAATTTTGGCTTGTAACTGCTGCTGTATCTATCCCTCTCTCTCTCTCTCTCTTTCAAAAAAGAAATAGATCACTGGTGTAGTATAGAGTACCTTTATAGCACTTTATGTTTCCTCTGGAAATGAATGGTCAAAATGAATGAACTGGGCGGTCTGATGCTTGAACATTGAAAGTGGTAGACAAAACTAATCCCACATGGTGTTTTCAAGCTTCACATAAAAATCTGTTTACTTTCACAGTATATGTACACGCCCAGTGTCTTTATCAGAGGGGACGGGTAGTGTAGCTTTGTGGATTTACCTGTAATCTGATGTACATGTACCTGTTAGTATTTCATTATAAGCTCTGTGGAATCAATGAGGAACTGAACAAGTTGGTTCATCTAATCAACAATTTTGACTAGTCTGAAAGATACTTGTCTTTACTATTTTTTGATAGGTTTAACCGTTTGCACTGTTGTGGACAGAATGCTCTGATTCAAATATTATAAAACAAAACAACAACTATACGGCCACTAGTTTTTGCAACTAGCACATTGTAGAGCTGCTAAAATCAAGTAAGAATTTCTTGTGATTTAACTTTCAGTTGCATTCTTCCAGTATTTATACATGAATTGTTTATGTTTTAAATTGTTTAGCTGTGTACAGTCATCATTCAGATTGGTTAATACCTCTTTTTACATGCAGATATGATTTATTCCCCGTTAACATGTCATTGCATGTTGTGACAAGATATTAAGGTTTGTCTGCAAAGTTAGATGTGCAACTGAAAGTAATAGTCTGTGACTATGTTAAAGTCACAAAAGGAGACTCAAAATTAGATAAAAAGAGAAGAATGAAATCTTTTTCTGGTCTGGTACGGCATAATTTTTCCTTTCTCTCACTTATAAATGTATCTTCTTTGTATGTATGGGTATGTCACTGGTAATTCTGTGATAATATGTAAATAAAGAATTTATAATGTGAAGCAAAATATGTGTATGGATATTCTGCCATTTTGTATCATCTTTTCACATGTGAAGTTACTACTTCACTTCTCAAATCTTTGCTTCGATAACATTAATTCATAGTGCAACTGTGCACTCTGCCAGTAGAGTATAGTTGCATTTTCAGCCTGATTGCACTGTTTACTGACAAATTGCTCATCTGGGTACTTTAGAGTCAGCAGTTATGTATGTCTACTAGAAATCCCCATGCTGCAACTTCATTTCCTATTTTATCACACCAATTTGATGTCTTTTGACCGTAAAAGTTCATAATCATAACTATGGTCTGGATTTCAAATGACCGTACTATTGCCATCAACTGAGACAAAAGTTGAGATTAGTAATACAATGTACTTTTCTTTTATAGCTCACCATGGCTGACTAGTCACTCAAATTTAAACTGCAAATGGAATGGTCTTTTCAATATGCTGTCAAAATATCAATGACTCTAAATAGCATCCACTCTTTTTTTTTTCACACACACACACACACACACACACACACACACACACACACACACACAATATGGGCCAATGTCACAAAGCAAAAACAGGACTTCCTGTTTGTTATAAGGCGAGGTATGACCCAGCGATACTGTGTGTGGCTCGTAGTCTGTTGTTTCCAGGAAATGTGTCAATTCTAAAAATGTGAAAGTCATTTGGAGTTCCTGCTGCAAGCCTTAGAGCAATGAAGATCAGGGCATTCTTTAAAGAATTTCTTGTTCTGAACTGTTATTCTGCTCTATCTATAATGATATGTATAAATGAATACGTACATAAACAAGTAGACAGATGAATGAATAGATGAATATATAAATATGTACATGTATATATTCATCTATTCATTTCATTATGTACCGGTACATTATTTGGCCCTTAATATTATTTGTTATTTTGGCAATTATTTTGTTTGTTCTTTTGCTCAATCCAAGCTACTTAATCCAATCAAACTTCAAACAGTTTTAGCATCAATTTTTCTTTCTCTCTCTCTCTCTCTGGCACTTACAGCATGACCCTTGGTAAAATCAAGGTCATGATGGAAGCAAATGTCTTTGTAAGATTTTGTAGTAACATTGCAACAGTTGATTACTTCAATTCAAACACACATAACTTCATCTATGCTATACATATGTGGAATTATTCTTAGATTGTGTTGTTCTTTATTGATATTCCAAACCCATCTTGTCTGAGAGTCAGAGGTGAACGGTGACACAGCATTTGCTCCTGCGACAATTGTTCCGGTGTTGTTTTCTCCAAGGACTTAGGGTTAGGGTAAGGGTTGTGATAGAGTTTAAGGTTTAGGTTGATGTGAGGATTAGGATTAGGGTTAGGGTTATGTTTGTGGGTCAAATTATGTTTGGCTGTATTCATAGTGGGAAGATACACTACACTGTATTTCATGGGAGCAATTGTTCCAGGAGCAAATGACATAATCATGGAACCGAGGTGAATGCTGCCCTCTCTTTACACAGCCTTCATGAATGCATCCAACAATACAGTCATACAGGCAATGAGGGTGGACTGTCTAGCTTATGATATATATTTTTATTGATGGGATAGATACTTATACTAGGCTTGCATCTTACACAGTTATACATATCGCAGAAATACATGTACGTACACTGTATTTAAATGGCTGTAAAATTTAGTGGTTATGTACAGAGAGGTGATAACCTGGGTCACTGAAAGACAAAGTGTGACGACATCAGAAAACAGGGTGTGTAGCGAAATTGAAACATAAGTTATCCTATGTGACATACAATTGGAACAGCACCAAGTCTAAATGAGGACCTCATTACATTAGAGATGCTGTCAGCACAACAGAGTTAGTAATCCACCCTTAAAATGGATGCTTTGTTTGAAAGAATGTATTGCTTTGCATTATTACTGGTCATCAAAAAAAAAAAAAAAAAAAAAAATCCAAGAGTAACTTGATATGACAACTGAGCTGATAGCTGCTCCCTTGCATAGTAACATGTACCGTGAACTGTACTGTAAAACCAGATATATTCGTGGCATTAAATTTTTGCGTATTGGCACTGCAGTTCAATGCATATAGACAAGAACTTTCACATTCATGTACATTTTAATTTCACAAATATTGGCTCTCGCAAAATTTGAATGCACACAAACCATTTCTGGTTTTATAGTGGTTACAAGTACCTTGACCTGGTGACTATTAGGGGATTCTTGTATAACACTTATGCTATTAAAGATGTGTGCATCTCGAGGAGTTGAGAGGAAACCTTCCAGGATAGTGAGGATTTAGGAGGGATGAGGGCTTCTGGCACAAAAATAGAACGATATATGGTCCCATTGTTCTAACATTTACTATTATGCTGTACATAGGTTTGTTTTTCCCCCCCGAGGCTGAATGCATTCAAATAAAATGCTCGTATAACTGTAATAAGAAACTGTTTTCATTTCTCAATGCCAGAACAGCTGGTACAGAGATAGAATCAAACATTTCTTTGGATATTACATGTACATGGTATGAAGAACAAAACAAAAATCATGAGTACACATTGGATGCCTTATAACAGAGGGCAATAGCTACGTTTTAAGCACTCATGTACAATTTACAAGAATCTTCATAAAGTATTTAATGAATATATTGTACCTCGTGAATTGGGATTTCCATCATGGTACAGTGGACTACCGTTACAACGAAGTCCTCGGGACTGGCACTTTTCATTTGTTATATCGAAATTTCATTATTTTTACTTCGTTGTAACCGGAATTTTGTTATAACAGTGTCCATTATAACAGGTGTGCACTGTACCCACAATCAATATCATTATCATTATTATTTTTAATTTGGGACTTTGAAGAAAGATTTCAATTTTTTGATCAATGTCACTGAAACACCCACACGAGGATGCACAAGAGTGGTAACCTTATGATTAGGGTGTACTGGTAACTGTGCAGTCACAGGCAACCATCAGTGATTTCTTGGCTTTGATTGGCTGTGGAATAGTGTTGCTATGGTAGCTCCATCGATTAAAGCATTATCATCACCAGTACATGTAATTGTAAATTTGCCAGACTTTGCTGAAACTTGGCACCAGTCTCATTTTCCTATATCTGTCTGAAAACAAAAAACAAGACACTACACAAAACAAAACAAAACAAAAACATAACTGGAATCTACTGAGCAAATGAAAGTGAAAATTGTATCAGCTCATCTTCACATTGATTTACAGACATCTAAAGCAAACCATCTCATCGGTCAGGAAAAATGAGACCAATGCAAGAAGAGGCGAAATGATTGTAAGAATATGTCAGATGCATGGTCATGGTAGCAAAAGAAAGGCATTCCTTTCAGATGATGATGATGATGATGATGATGTAAGTGACAAGATATGATGTGGGATGAAGTGCACATACACCTATATATTGTGGTTCATCTTGACTAAAATGCATGCAACTAAACCAACCCGTATATTCTTAGTGTCTTTGATGTTAATGGAGCCCAAAAGACCCTATCCAGTGAATGTCCCTACCCCCCCCCCCAAAAAAAAAAAGAAAAATCTTGCAATATCAATAAAGCAAACACACATGTGCATTCACTGTAAGTCAATGATGGCATTCCAGAGACTTGCATGAATAAACAGGCAAAAGACATTGGATTGGACGCTCCTTTTCTTCCCCTTTTGCTACAAAATTTAATTGGAGATAAGATCAAAGTACTGTATCAACATCACACTACATTATCATGACATTACTGGCTGGAATTGAAATCTGGAGTTGCTCGGCCGTACATTTGCTGAGCCAATAATCTCATGTAAACCTTGTGGAAGTTCAAACTCTGCCTCTGAAATAGTCTGAACTGCACATTAGATGTTTGATTTATTTGCAAGTAAAACCTCATGAAACTTCATGTCAAATGTCAACATGAACTTACATACATCAGTGACAAGTAATCAGGAAGAACTACTAGCCTGTATGCAATCTACCTAACCAGAGAACTAACTGAGGTACGCAAATGATCTGTTTTGTTCTTGATTCCTAGCTGATTGGAGAACTGACTGTATTTCTGTGAACTACTTGTGTAAGACATGCTCCTGCTCCTGTCATTTATCAACAGTAATTTGGATGGGAAAACTTTTTGCAAGACCCTTTATGCTTCCTCCTTACAAACAGCACATTTTGCCATGAACAACCTCACAGATTAATCATTTATACATGATTATTCATACAATCTTGGTGTATTAAAGGAAAATGTGGCTGGTTGTTTTTATAATACACGTGTACAAGATGAAGCTCAGTTTTGCTTATTATGAGATGAATACACTTCACTTGTTCTATGATGTGGAAAAAATTTCAGGATCACAACATTGACAAATCTGAAATGTAAATTGCACAAATTTTATAAATTGTAATTAAGTGCACTTTTGAAAAAAATTATTTCCACAGTCTCCTATCCTTGCATTTTTCACAGTAAATGAATGCAAAATTGTCTTCAAAACTTTCACTACTCTGCTTCAAACAAACATCACTTAAAAAAAAACAAGTTTTTTCAGCATGTCGACCAAAAACCACTGCATATTCACTAGGTAGTGATATATTTAACACCCTGCAGCTTGTAAGCAAAAACCATTTGGGAGTAAGATCACATTTACAGAGATTCAGTGGGTCTATGGTTCATATACAGTCCAATGGGTTTCTGATGCAGGTGTGAGTGAAGGTGTACTGTAAAAGTGGTTATTTTTGCACTATTAATTTTTCACGCTCGGCTGGTTGAGATGAATTTCACATATCTTTAATTTCGCAGAATCAAGGCATTTACTAGTGGAGCATATGACTGCAAAAATGTTTGCATGTTTTTATTTACGTCGCGCGTAATGCGCAAAAAAATTTACACACTGCAAAAATTTCCACTTTTATAGTATTGCCTAAAACAAATGTGAGGTCTTTGGGTCAAGGTTATCAACAAGAAAAACACGTATCACAGTGCTATCACCATCAGTATCCTGTGAACAACTTTGTCACACTGCATTCTGTACTCATCATGATTCCTAGTTTACAAATCAGATTGTAACATGATTGTTTGATGAAAGTAGAGATGAAAAAGAAAGACATAACAAACTTTCTGAGCATGAAACACTCAAATTTGACAGTCATAAAGAATCCTCTGAAAGTTTCAGTGAAAAGTTACCTCATATAGGCATAATGGCTAGTAGTCACTGGCAGAAAAAAAAAGTCTAAAGTTTACAGTAGTCATATAAAATTACAAAATAGAAATTGAAATTAATATATAGAAATGTTTTGTCACAATTACTATACAGGATATAAAAACTGGTATTGTTTAGCATAAATGTGCGAACACTCATTTCCCTGACATACAAGTCTGTAGTTGCAACCATGGTACTTTTTCATTGTCATATGTGCGATAAACAAATGCATTTAAACTGCCAATTTTTCAGACATTGCAATTGTTTCGTATAAACCACAAACAGACTGGCCTTGATCAACAATAGTTTTGTAGATTAGTAACATGTATAAGAGTTAATCTGAGATGTCATTTCATTACCACTTGTGACTGACTACATAAAGTGTCATCCCGAATACGTAACTACAATGTACTAGTCTCCTTGAAAGAGTGGATGCAACAATTCCGTTTTTTATCAGGAATAGAAATACGATGTGTGTGAATTTTAAGACACAACACATTGCCCTATAACATTTAGTTACTCAACATCCTAAACACAATCATTATCATTTAATGGCAAATACAGAACACAATGACTGCTAATTAGAATTATACTCATCAGAATGGGTCAGCTATTCAAAACTCTGTTGTTCCATCAGACATGCTTCAATATGATGACAGAGTCCTAAATGAATGGTGACTAGGCTATACTCAAATTCACAAGAATCTGAGTCATGGCTGGTTCCAGCCAATACATGTACTCACAATGACTTTGTTCTTTGCTGCTATTATGTGACCAATAACGAAGAGCATGATAACTTCAACAATGTTTTCGGCATATAATACATTATATATTTACAGAGATATATATATAAGACAGATTTTGATAGACAGAAATAGATGTGTCCCAGGCATATCAAGTCCAGAGTATACATATACACCATATATACACAGTATTGATGCATCCATATAAATGCTATACTTTAGGAGGCCACAGGCAATAATGTGTCATACATGATCATGCATGATGGATAATGAGTATACTTGCATGCATGATTTCTTGCTTTCAAAGTGCAAAAAAAACAAACAACAACAACCAAAAAAAAAAAAAAAAACCCATTGACAAGACCAGCCATACACACGTAATTATAAACTTTGATCATCATTCACTGACAAAGGATGCTATCCTGCACTGTGCCTATTCCAGCATCGAAACCAAATTTGCATATATGGTATAAAAGGGCCGACAAAGACAGCTACATCATAAAGAATGCAAAAGAAAAGAAAAGAAAAAGTACTGCTAGTCTACATTTATTAAGTCTTTGGAATCTACTTTGTCATGGTGAACACTAGAGTGAGAAATTGCTCGTAGTTGATGGTGATCCAGCCGTTCCTGTTTGTGTCGTAGCGTTGAAATGAATTGGTTAATCCCTGGAAGAGGAAAATCAGACAAAAATTGACATACAGGGTGGGGACAGATCTCATGATTACTTTTGTTAGGTTCAATCCAACAATTGAGATTATAATATCACTATATATTTTTCTATGGATTATACCCCCTAAGGAAAACAAAAAATAAATACCATACTGTAACTAAATTTTGCTCAGTGTAACTCAAGATGTGTTGTGAGTAAATCCCTAAGACACTGAAAGGCTCTGACTTGAAACCTTACAGAATCTCATGACAAATCTGCTTTTGACATTGCTCTTAAGTTTCAGGACTTTTTTTTCCCCCGGCACTTGCCCCATTCCCCTAAATCAAACAATCATTTTGTAACTCCCATTTAACTGCATTTCTAAATTACTATTCTCTTCTGGGCAGAACACAGTTCTTTGTGAACTCTACACTCTGCATAGAATGAATTTCATGATTTGGGGAGTTTCAAAAGGAGAGAAATTACTTCCGCTATGGTGGAATGCCGCTACGTCTGTTGTTGAACAGCCAACACATCATTTGGGCAACGATGCTACCTACATTAAAAATTCTCTTAGGTTTGAATAAAACCAACCTGGATGACGCAACAGCATTGGATGAAGTCATCAAAGGCAATGGCTCCTTTCCCACCGCGGTCAAACTTGCGCAGCAGGACGTCATATAGTCTGTCGGACAGTCTGTAGCCTGCAAAGGCAATGAAATTTGAAGACACTGACATATTCAATTCAAGCATCAGTCCTGCTTGTCAAAAATGTTTCGTGAGACTAGAGTGTTCTTTGACGGCAAACAAATTTCTGAATGGCTTGGTCAAGTATTGAGGTATATGACATTTACCAGAAATCATAATATACTAACAATGATAATCATAACTACTTCGAAAGACTCTTGCAGTTCATTTGAAGTTCAAACTGTTAGTACTGGCCACTCTGACAATTTTGTTAGAGTCATATGGTATGTCTTTGAATATCAGGATGTACTTTTGTGTCAAAGACTTTCACAAGCTATGATTTTGAATGAAAAGTTGTATCATAAAAATACTGCTATCACATTTGCATCATCGCACCCGCTACATTGCTTTATCATACATAGATTTTGTACTGTGCACGTTTCGCATACATCTTGCCAAAGCTTTCAGTATATCATACACCCCTTTAAAAGGATAGAACTCAGCTTTTAATAACGCTGTTTTTTACATTTGTATTTTCTTTTGAAGTTCAACAGGCCTTTAAGTTCATGATTTGGTGGATATTTCACACAAGTTTAAAAGATACTCTTTAACTTGATTTCCAATGCCAAGAATACCAGGGACAAATTATGTACATGAATCAGTGCAATTCTTATTTTTGATGTTTCAACCATGTTTGGCTTTAACCTTGATAAATCTATTTGTAAATAAAAATGCCCATTACTGTGAAGCGTCTTTTTGAGAGTGTGTAAAAAGCATTTTTAGAGCTAACTTTGTGGTGCCTGACCAATACATCATGCAGTATGCCTAATACCTAAACCAACAGCAAATAAGAAACAAAGAGTGCATCATTTACATCAAAGACAATGCTTGTTTGAAGTTCACTGAATTTTGTCTTAAATATCATGTGAACTATCAAAAAGTAAAGCCTTTCATAAGCCACCAAAATGTGCTTCTCCAAATGAGAGATGTTAGCAAATCCGAGAAATGTTCAATGTGTGTGATTAGAAACCAATCCCCAAATTTCAGGTGGGCATGTGTGTCTGTCCTGTTCTATTTCCTTCGTGAAGCTTCTTCTACAGGCAACTAGCGAGTGGACACGCCTTTATCAGTGGTATTTCTCATGACAGTGCATAAAATCTTCCAGATGGTAAGCATGAGCTTGATCAACAAACTATCAGCAGACACTGTTTGTCAACAAGACCCTTTCTGATGTAAAAACAACAGCATGAGCTCAGGGCTATTTATGAAGTCATACCAAATGTTGTGAGTGCTTGTTTTAGTTCATTCTTGTCGATCGTTCCCGAGTTGTCCCTGTCGTAGCTCCTGAACGTGGACTGCCAGTCTGTCACATATTTCCACAGTGCTCCAAACTCCTGGAAGGTGATGGTGCCAGAGTTGTCGCGGTCAAACATGGTGATCATGAGTCGTATTGTCTCTGGATTGAACGGGGTCCATGTTCCTGCATGATAATATGATAATCCTATCATTAACTCTAAGAGTAAAGAGGAATCCCTATTTTTGTTTCTTGTAGTTGATAAGTTTAAACTGTAGACAAGAGATGACTTCTGGTATTTTTGCAATACTGTTTTGAAAGTATCACCTACTAGGTATTCAAACTTCTGGTGACATTTAATGTTTTCTGAAATGATTTCATAAAGAAGTAACTGAAAATTCATACAACTGTCCAAACCACCATTTCAGCTGCAACTCAAATGGTTTTAGAAGGCATGCACACTGTGTGTCATCCAAACCACACTGTAATACAAATAGGAGGTTCTGACACTGATCAACTGAACGACAGTGCTACTGTTACTTACCATTTGACAGGGCTTGCTGCAGCTCAGTTGATGAAATGTGGCCACTTTTGTCTTTATCGACCCTGAACAGACAGATACAGTAGACAAACTGGTATCAATGAATGTTTCTGTTTTCTTCTATTAATCCAATCATGGCATAGACTACCTGTAGGTGTATTTTCTGATGAAAGTTAACCATCTCATATTGTTTACTTTGCTCTATGAACTACATTTCTCAACCAAATTTCTCATTTCAACTTGCCATAAATCATTTGTATATTTGTACATGGATTTTTAGCTGTGAGTTACTTGACACAATAATGATACACTTATCATATGTCACATATCATTTTAGATGGCAAACTTTGTGCATCGTGATTGCTTGCGTAAGAGTAAGTTGTTTTGAGCAACATTTAGCTGACATTGATAGATGGGCTTACAAAATAACCAACTGGTTCAAATTTACAGTATACACATACATGACTGGAAATAAATTAATAAGTATTTCCTGTGATTTTGGAGGGATTTGGGCATAGTGCCTGTGGACTTCGACTGTTCAAGATATTAACATGAAAGTGCAGTGCACGAGCGCATCTTGGCCTAGATCCACACAGTTAATTTATTTGTAAAAAAATCACTGTATACTATGTACGATTTGGTCTAAAAGGTCTACATCTATCCAATGCAAATCCAACTGCAACACTGTTTTGTTTTGTTTTTTAAACATGGATGTGCTAGATTTCTTCATTCATCTAAAATTAGATTTGTATGGAACATGTTCCACAAAGAAACTGGGGTTTGCACTAACTCCTACAAGTAGGCACGCCCATGCATGCTTCCTGTAGCCACCATAGATCCTTAAAATTTTTTTCTTATCCTCGACCTCGCGCCATCTGTATATGGAACTGTCTACCACCTCAAGCAGTAACAGCATGAACCCACATTGCTTTTCAGGAGGCTACCCTTCCAACTATAAGATAAATAGAAAGATGGGCCCTTCTCGTTGGTGACTAACTGTTAGACTGAATAATCTGTCTCTTGGACGATGGCCTCTTGTTAACTGTAACTACGGTTGGTAATATGGTCGGCCCTGAGGGGCCAACCGACGTAAGTGATCTATAGCTCCCGATCATACAAATTAAAAAGCAAGCTTCCCAGATAGAGGCCATAAATTCAACCAAAATGCCATCCAAAATTTGACCGCCCACTAGAAATTCAAAGGTTCTACATGAAAAACCTGTGCTTTTGCGCACAGTAAATTTTGACACAACAGGAGATTGAACCTCGGTGCTGGTTTTTTACTGTTAACAAGAGGCCAATCAGGCCATCTATAATTAACAAGAGGCAAATTTATCGGTCGAGACCATGCACTGCACTGATCACTGACACTTGAGTGAAAGGATCCTATCATCACGACATCAGATCAAGTGATGCTGTATGCCTGTATTAAATTTAATTAGTTTTCTATATTTACGAAGAGCATCATTGCACATTTCAGATTTAGATCTATGCTGCTGCATATTGAATTGTAAATTTTAATTGTTTATATTTGGTATAACACATGCACCATCAAATATAACTATACACAGCCCAGTCGCTGTACGTAGTAGCGCGACAGTTCGGATCGCGTAGCGTATTAACACTAACAGTAACACTAACAGCGTCTGGTCGGGCTACATCAAATATTGCCACTACAACAACCCATCCCAGTCCAGCTGTGTTGTAGCTGCTGTTAGGAATTTAATACTTCGTCAAGACTCAAGCCAAAAGGCGACTTGTTGATGACATTGTCATTGTTAATATCATCACTTGCAGCTATAATGAAGCATGCATGCAGCACACACCACACCTTGTCGACTGACAATGCGTGCACCTGCACCACACAGCGAACTCAACACATGGGACTGCGACTAGTTACAAGTTCACCGTTTGTTTCACGCTATCATGCCCAACTCCGCTAATAGGCTGACTTTAACTCAGCTTGACGGTCAGAAACCACAGAGAATTAAGCTAAAACATGGATATAAAGATTCTCTACCTTTGAAAAATACCCCACAGGAAATTCTGGTCCGGAGCAGCCATAATTTTTCCTGTCACGTCACTTTCCGTTCCGTAGAGACGTCAAGCAAAATATGTGTGTGCTATAATAGTTCACGCAAACACTGTACACATGTATGTAGTTCAGTTCAACGTAGGCGATGGAAAAGCCACACTCTCAAAAAGGTGGAGGCCTCTTACATACAGCCCCCCCCCCCCATCCCTCCCCATGGGTGGGACTTGTAATAAAATACAAATTGTTCTGCATGGGGGGGGGGGGGGGAGCTAGGAGTGGGGCCTCGAGCCCCCACTTACTTTTTTGCACCATACAAAGTATACATAGGGTGTCACCACTTTGGCCCCCACTTTTTTTTTTTTTTTTTTTTTTTTAACCCGGAAGTGCGTAGGCCTATTAAAGTGGAACTATTTAGAAAGAAACCTTGAAGTGTGAGCTTCATGGCTTTGTTTTGCTTGTTGGCTCATGAAACCCGGAAATGCCCCTCCCCCCACTTTTGAAAACGTGGCGCCAGTGGTGTACTTAGCAAACAAAGGGCTCATTTTATTTTACCATGGACCCTATTTGATATTTGGTGATTCTTGGCGATTTTCAACAATATTCTGTTTTTTTTTTCCCTTTTTTTTGGTTTTTTTTTCCCCATAGTCTTTCGATGCATAGGCCTGCCCAGTCACAGATGAACGCACTCCCATCAGGCACAGCCATGCATCTCACATGTCTTGGAGATATGTAAGCGCTATAAATAGAAGCTGTAGATGTTCTCCTGCTGCTGTATAGTTTGTTATTGTTTTTTTTTTTTCAGTGATCTTTTTATTAATTCCATTTCCTTTGAGAATATAACAATTCAAAAAAAAAATTACACACATTCTACATAACATCTGTCATAAATCATGTAAATATTCCTACAGTTATGAGACATAATCCATAATCCATAAAACAAGAATAATCATTCAATTCATTTTAAGGCAGAAATCAAACAGAAGAGAGGAAATAGAATGAATTATCCGATCATTCCTTTTTAACTACAAAACAAACAAGCAGAATTCATAAATGCAATTGTGAGCAATTTAGCCAAACACTAAAAAACAGGAAATGAAATTTCTATTATAACAAAAGAACAATGACAACAACAACAACACAAACCACCCTCATTCCTACCTTTCCACCATACCCAACCCTCAACTACTCATAACTTTAAACTTTAACCCCCCCCCCCCAAAAAAAAACAACAACAACAAAAAAACGTCCTTCTCATCCCTAAACCACCTCCCCACGCTCTACACCACATCCACCTCCTTACCCGAGACAGACACACTCCCTCTCATCCACCTCTCATCTCATCCACCTTTCATCCCCCATCCATTTACACACCCACCCTGCACACACATCCACTTAACACACACACACACACACACACACACATCCACTTAAACACACATCCACACCCCCTGCACACACATTCACTCAAGACAACACACAGTTATTTCTGCTCGCATTCAGAACATAAATAATTATGCTAATTATGCTTAGGATATATTCTGCATACACACAATACATGCATGCACATACACATATCATACACACAATATACATATCCACATACCTGCATATATATTTTATATACACAATACTTATCTCTGAACTCAAAAACATCTAAAGAAAAGAAGTCAGTAATCAAACACACACAAAAGGGGAGAAGTACGGGTGCATAAATAAACTAATCCTTTACAAATTATTTAAACATTCCCATTTCAGCAAATGCAAACCCGGTTTATTTCTTCTAATGGCAATATCATTCTCTTCCTTTCGACATGTCATTAATGCCTTTTTTAATTCTACCAATGTCGGTGTTATTAACTGTGACCTCGCTTTATATAACATATGTTTAACTATAAGAATAAGAGTGTTGTACAGTTTGATTCTGTGAGAAGTTCCTTCTAAACCAATATATATATCCCGCCAAGCTAAATTACGTAACTCTTCTAACTGAAAGTACTCAATGAAATCATGCCATAAAGATTTAACTTTTTCACAGTTCCAAAATAAATGCGAGTAAGTTTCAGAGCTTTTTCCACAAAAGGAACATAAATTATCAGCCACAAAACCAAATTTTAGGAGCTGTTCCTTAGTATAAATCGCCCCGTGTAATAACTTATATTGAAATTCTCTTAAATCTCCAATTAGAGTTGAACTTCTGGGCCTTATAAAAATATCTCTCAAACTTTTATCAGCGAAAACAAATTTTTGGTGTCCATCTCTAATTTCTAAACAGTAAGACTGCTTTAAAAGAGACACGAAATGTGAATAAATCTTCCTGGATTGTATCTTTTTTAAATCTGTAATTTGGCCAAAAAACTTTAAAGGTATATTAAAATCACTGACATCTACTTCATACCAATTGCATAAAATTCCATCATATTTCCCACTTTTCAAAATGGACTCACAAAGACTCCATACATAAGCAATATTTTCACTTTGTAAACCTAAACTTTGAAAATAACTAATTGGTCTTTCGATTGTTTATCAAATAATTGTTCTAAGTGATAAACCTTCCGCTCGTATAAATCTGCATTAAATATCATTTTCCCTCTCAATAAAAAATCTTTGTTATTAAATATAATTGGATTAATTTTCCCTTCTTCAAAACTTCTGCAGTTATATAAATCTTCCCAGGCAGCTAACATTTCTAAATAAAACGATGGTGCCTTACTGCCTTAAGTGAAAGTTTTTTAGTCTCATAATTGCAAAGAAATAAAATTCTACCTCCTACAGCTTTAAAACTGTGATCAAAGTATACTTTCCAACTCATATTTCGTTCTCCATACAAAAGTCTTTTTACCCACATCACCCTCTGAGTTTTCACAAACAATTCAAAATTCATCATTCTCAATCCACCATCCTTATAATCCTGATACATAATGGCTCGTTTGACGCGATCCTTGCCCTTCCACACAAAATCAAAGCAACTTTTTTTGAATTTCATCAAATAACCATTTTGGAACAACAGAGGATGACGCCACATAAATCAATTTAGATAAAGCATAAGTTTTAAGTAAGTGAATTTTCCCCATGATGGTGAGATCTCTTTGCTTCCACCAATCTAAAAGTCTTTTAATTTTACTTAATATTTCTTTATAATTAACTTCCTCCATTCTCTTCCTTTCTAAAGCAAATGTAATCCCTAAAATCTTAATTTCTGTAACTATACTTCCAAACTGAAATTGTGCTACATTCTCTTCATCCTTACCAATAATCAAAACCTTCGTTTTATCCATATTAACCCTTAAACCACTGACTTCCGAAAAAATCTGAAATAAGTTTTGTAGTAACCTAACTGACTCTTTATCTCTTATAAAAATTGTCATATCATCAGCATACAGTATCTGCTTTACTTCAAAATCACCAAGATCAATCCCTCTCAAAGTAGTCTCATTTCTCAAAGCATGTGCCAAAATTTCAATGACTACTAAAAATAAATAAGGTGATAATGGGTCACCCTGACGCACACCCCGTTCTATTCTAAAATAACCGGTTGAAAACCCCTCATTCATTACACAGCTGCTAATATCAGTATAACATGTCTTTATCCAAGAACAAAAAGAAGGGCCAAATCCAAAACTTTTCAAAACGGTCAATAAAAACGAATGAGATGCCGAGTCAAAGGCCTTCTCAAAATCAACAGCTATTAAATAACAACCTATATTATATGACAGACAGTGAAAAATCATATCATCTATTAATCGAATTGCTTCCCCAATATTTCTGTTTTCCCTGTATCCCACTTGATCCGTGTGTATTATCTCACTCAAAACTTGTTTCATTCTCTTCGCCAAAACCTTTGAAAGAATTTTATAATCCACATTCAAAAGTGTAATCGGTCTATAATTCTTAATATAAAGAGGATCTTTACCATCTTTTTCTATTAATGTAATGGTCCCTTGCTTCTGTGATACTGATAAATTACCCCTATCATACGCTTCATTCAATGCTTCAACTAAATGCCTGCCTAAATATGGCCAAAAAATGATATAAAATTCCACCGAAAGCCCCTCATTACCTGGAGCTTTATTATTTTTCATCTCTTTTAAAACTTCATAACATTCATCTATAGTAATCTTTCCTTCACAAAATTGTTGACTTTCCTCACTTAACTTTGGAATACTTTTGAAAAAAAAAAACTTTCATTTGAAACATCTTTTACTGCACCCCTCTTCTTTGAATAATAAAATGTTTCATAAAAATTTCGAATTAACTTCAAAATTTCATTTCTATCTTTTATAACAGAATTATCTTCACTATATAATTCATATATTATAGTTTTCTTTTCATTTGATTTTAATAATTGTTCAAAATATTCTTTATTCTTTTCCCCGTTCTCATACCAAGCTGCTCGTGATCTAACTTTGAGTCCTTCCAATGATCTGTCATATAATTCACTCAACATGTTTTTCTTTTCAACATATTGTTTATTTGTTTCTAAAGAAGTAGCAGCAGTTAATAAATTTTGCTCTAAAATTTTTAATTCCTTTTCTAACTTTTCAATATTAATTCGCCTTTCCTTTGCTTTTCCTTTCGAATATTTTCTTGCATATTCACTCATCTTCATTTTAAAAAAATCCCCCAAAACTAATTTATCATTAAATGCATCTTCCCACGTTTTCATAATACTTTCTATTTCCGTTATCATTCCTTCTACAAATTCTTTATCATTACACAAACTGTTATTAAATTTCCAATACGATTTGCCCACACAGTTATAGCTTTCCGGAACAAGTTGTAATTCTAATCTAATACCGGAATGATCAGGAGTAACAAATGTCATAATTTCACAATTTCTTACTAATCGCACCATGTGGTCTGATATGAACCAATAGTCTAAACGAGTTTGTACTAAAGGGTTTAACTGTTTGAAAGTAAATTGCTTACTGTCCGGGTTTCTTTTCCTCCAAATATCTAATAAACTATATTTCTTAAGAAAAAAAATATGTTGTTGTTGTTGTTGTTGTTGTTGTTGTTGTTGTTGTTGTTGTTGCTGTTGTTTTAATCAAAGCCTGTCACAATTTCACACCGGTAAATTATACCATGGAGCAACTGGTTTTTGCCTTCTGGCGTAGATCATAGGCTTAATGATAGAGTAGAAGAAGTGGTAAGCACAAAGGAGCAGACAAACAATACACTGCAATCGGTTTGTCTGTTCCATTAAATCATAGTCCATCAAATTTGATTTACTCACGAAGACATCACAAAGTTTTTCATAGTTTACATTTACCCTTATCAGGCCTCAAAATACACATTACGTACATACGTATACAATAGTCTTAGTTTACAAAAAAAAAATACAATAGGCTTACTTTAATTCAAGCATCAAAGAACCATATTCATAAAACAAGAGGTTACACTGAAGGTCACGTATTTGACTATATAAGTCTATATATCTATCTTGATATACTAGTTTCACTTTTTGTTTGTGCCTGCCATATGTGTGAGTGTCAAGCCAAATTTCTTTCCCTTAAACAAAACCAGCTTTTCACATTACGTATTCTTTGTTTGGTCGTTTTCAGCTTTGTGTTTGATCAAAAACAAAATATGAATGATGAGATACAACAATCATATTTTTCTTGTTATTCATGCGTTATAGGGCCTACCTTGATTGGTGGCACTTCTAACAATTTCAATGTCCTAAAAAACACGTATAAAGCTGAATAAAGATAAAAACAAAAGATCTATTCCTACCATCATTTGGTGCTCTTTTCAATGAATTTATTGTTTGTACACTAGTTAGTCACCCCTATAATTTGGCACATTTTACCAATATGAGCAGGTTAGTGATGCTGTGCATGCATTCATTAGTGTAATCAAGGAGCGCATAAAACAGTACCCAATATTTTTATCATTTCCTCCACACCAAGAATAAATAAATAGATGAATGAATACATAAATAAAATGTAGATAGATAGATAAATAAATAAATGTATAAAAACATAAAGACATGCATACATAGATAAATAAATAAAGAAATAATGACACGTACAAGTAGAAATATATCGTGAAAGAAGAACAATATGACTTTTAAGTGATAACAAGTAACCTGATAATCTTTCAATTAGCTCTTTTAACCTGTCCATGCCATGGGTTGATCTGTGTGAAAGCGTCGGTGAAATCAGTGTTGCGACAATATGGTGCGTTTGTTTGTTTGTTTGTTTGTTTTTATTCAATGTTTTAACTTTCAGGGAAAGTAATTTATTTTGCTGGATTTTTATTGAATCTTTTAATTGTGATGTGAAATTGCGTTGCATATAGTTTGATCACGCGAGTCCATATAGGTCCTACTCGACGGCACACCCGAAAGTCGCGAAAATAGTCGCTCGAAAATAGACATTTTAGTTTGAATTTGATACTCCATCAAAAGTTCACAGGCGCCACATAGTAATCATTTTAGACATGATATTATTGAGACAATAAAGTTTTCTTAAACGAGTACAATAAATGCCTAATCGGGGCTGGGGTGCCCCAACTTTTTATTCATTTTTATTTATTTTGTTTTTGCTTATGGCAGACGATTTTTGGATGGCCCTAGTGGCAGCAAGAAATGTGTTGTTGTTGTTGTTGTTGTTGTTGTTGTTGTTATTGTTTAACTCGTCGGCCGATCTTGGGAGAGAAGTGGGCAGCCAAAAGCGTGAAGACCTTTTCTTTTCCCTCAGTCATTTCTTCTTTTTTTCCCCTTTGCTTGTTAGCCGATTTTCATAGACAAATGGAATAAAAAAGTGGATTTTTTTTTATTTTGCTTTGCTTTGTTTTGTTTGTTTGTTTTTAGTTTTGTTTTTGCTTGTCAGCCAATTTCGGAAGGAAAGTGAAACGAATCAAGGTCCCTGTTTCCATAAATTCGATACCACCACCGTCTCTGATGCATGCTGATACAATATATTTATGTTGGGATTATATGGGATTCTTTTTTTCCTGGAGGGTGGGAGATTACTAGGGAGCTTTCGAGTTTTATTGCTATGGTTTCAGGGAAGGGACGTAAATGAGGCTTTTATTTGTTATTGGAGACTATGTGGATATTTTCCTTTCTTTAACAATTTGAAAAACACAGTGTCTCAAACAAACTTCCAGTGGTGGACCATTGATTCCCAGCAATCATCTGCTCAGAAAATTTTGTTGTTGTTACTTGGCTTTTTACAGCCACCATAGAAATCGTTATCTGCAGAATCTTCACAATCGCCAAGTCGACTAGATTCATGCCGTGAATCGTGTTACACAAGCGGGCGGTTTTGCTGTGAAGATAGGCAATGTAATAATTCATAGCGCAGAATACAATGCAGTATTGCATCACAACGTCAAGGTCTGCCATTACAATCATGTCGGACAGAAAGGGACTGAGTATTCCACGGCGATTGCCACTTTTACTAGTGGCGGACGCTGTGCTTTTACCTGGAGCATCGATGAGAATACCTGTAAATAACCCTCGGAAGTAAGTATGAAGGATTTTTCCTAGCTGAGAAAGACAAGAAAGGCAACTATTCAGCTGCTCATTATGTGAACAGCGGTGAATGAGCCGCCCTGCCCTGGCGCTGTAGGGAGCGCTCGCTCGCAGTTTCGCACCTCTGGTCGGGCCACTTTCAGGTTCAGCTACCGGTACGCAAGTCTGCGGACGGACTGACATGATATCTCCCTGCCCTGTTGTAACTTTTTACTACTGCTGCGGCTAATTAGTAATGTGCGAGCACTTACTGTATTCAGCTCTTAATGATTCTTAAAAAAAAAAAAAAAAAAAATTAGTAAAACCGGGCGCTAGTGTCCAGTGCAGTGTGGCTCTGCATGCTTTGCTTATTTGGCTTCTTTGGGCTCTCTAACAATAACAATAACATGTTAATAGTCTAGGACTAGACTATTGACCTTGTATCCTCCGCAGAACCGTGACAGAAAGTAGGGTAAATACTTACTACACGCAGCCGCTGTCGCGAAAGACAGCGGCTGCACCTCTATTCCTTTGCAGACGTCGTCATTTTTCAGTGTGGTTGTGCGACTCCTTCATGAATATCTTTATTAATCGTGGAAAATTAAAATACGAGGAATTATCGTAATCTATGATAATCATTCAATAATCGGTAGGCCCTATGTGATTTTTTGTTTAATTACGTCAAAAACTCACCGAAATCTGTGGCTGAAATCAGGTCTGTAAACGTCCTTATTGCTTCACTCCTCATCTGCGTGTTATTTGAATGGCATTCACTCTCGTATACTACAACGTACAACGTAGGTAGTCGGAGAGCTAGAGAGGGCGCCTCTCTGACTACCTACGTAGAAAAATGACAACGTCTGCGAAAGAATAGAGGTGCAGCCGCTGTCTTTCGCGACAGCGGCTGCGTGTAGCTAGGTAAATACTAAATAGTAACTGGACCAGCAGCCCCAAACGCGTTTGGGGCTGCTGGTCGCAGTTAGGTAAATAGTGGGCATCATTCCTAAAATAATGTGTCGCCTTGTCAGTGACAATTAGAATCTAGGGCCTAAATTTATGTGTATTAAGGGGGGGGGGGGGCGGACATTTGACTACATCAAGGTTTTGCACCCTCCTCTGTGTGTTGAATGAATGAATGAAGGATGGCATTGTTAATGTAAGTGCTGGTGGTTTTGAGACTTTTTTTTTTTATTAAAAAGAAATTGGATGACAAATATCACCATTTGAACCATTTCATTTTTCTTGGTAGCACACACTTCACAAACTAAGCATGTTATTAAAGTAAGCAAATTCTGCTCTGGTCTGACTTTTCTTTGGCTGTTTAAACCTATGTGTTAATGCTGTGATTTGTTTTGTTTATTTTGTTTTGTTTTGTTTTGTTTTTGTTTTTTTGCTGGTTGTGCAAATGCTTTGTTGGCAAATTTTTGAAGGCTTTGCCAGTATGGATGCTGCAAAATGGGGTGATGGGCAGAATACTGGCAGATTCTCCAATTACTTTCCTTCCAGAAATTAAAGCCAAAATGTAGTTCTGCAGAATTGTCAATTATTGCTCTAAAATATATGCTCAAGAAATGTGTGCAATAATGTAATGACATGATTTAAGTTGGGTAACAACAAAAATAAGAACTACTACTAGCTGAAAAGGTTTGTAGGAAGTCCACAATCTCGGAGCTAATACCACAATATATCGATTATCAGTAATCAAGAAATTGGGCCACAGCGATATCCACTTATCTTCTCTACTAGAGTGAATCACATTCAGCTTTTTAGAAAAAAAAAAAATGATTGTAAGGGCACAACCAATCATCATGCCACATTCTATCCTCCAACAATGCTGAACGCGGGGTTAACAGGGAGGGCTCTCCTTGAATGAAACTTACACTTTTGATCTCAAAACACTCATCATCCTGGCAAATCGCGTCAGCCAGGTAAGTTTCTTGGTAGACCCTTTCGGTGTATCGGAAGCAAAGTTCAAATGATCAAAGATAAAGTTTTAGCCCCTCCAAGAACTTTGCTTTGGCTTTATTGTCAAGTGTCTGTCAATGTTCTTGGAGAAACTATTTTAGAATGAGTGGAAGGAAACCAACGTATGCAGTCATTAGGATGATTTGTAGATATTACATTGAATATTGATGATATCGCTGAGTTTTTATTTACCTCAGGCAAATGGTTTTGTTACATTCTGAATTTTGGTCATCATGGAAAAAAGAGGCTGTTTGCAGTGACTGTTTTGAGTGAAAAGCAGTCAGCAAAGGCATTAATTGAAAAGCACTTATAATTGAGAGCCTTTTTCTTCAAGTAAACTTGTATTGATATTTTAACCCATTGAAGACTAGTGCAAGTATACTTGGGCAGGTACATGGGGAATGCATGTTATAGCAAAATCAGTTTGTCCTCAGTGGATGTAAAGTAACAAAGATTAAATCTCTATCTCAATGCATTATCAGCATGAACATGGTGAAGAGTCGCATCCTCCGCCACAACACACTGACCAGCACCATCATTGGAGTTATCCCAAAGGATCCAGAAAAAGAGGTGATGAAAATCAAGTTGTTCCTTCTTTTCCAAGATCTACTTCTTGAATTTGTTAAGGTGTTCACAATACATCTATTATCTATGGCTGCTAGTAGAAAAATATATTTTCCACTTGCCCTGTAGGCATTTGAACAAGGGCCCATTACTGTATATTGTACCACCAGGAAAAGGGTATAACAAAAGTTGTTCTTCACACTTTACTGATACCATATTTCTCATTGATTTTGATTTGCTAACTAGAATGTATTGTATGTAATTTCTCACATAAACTGCCTCCTATTTTAATTTCTTCCTTGAAAGTAAGTTATGGAAAGATTGTCTTTGTAAAATTCTAAAGTATTTTCTGATAGAAACTGCAAAGTTAATGTCATATTTCATGATATGGTATATAATACACTTTTCCATTTTTTTTTTTGTGTGTGTATTTGCTGTCTATGTGTATTTTACTTTTGGTTTGATATGCCCTGATAAATGCCTGGGCTCGTGCCCAGTCTGTAACGACGCGAGGGGATTAGTTAGTGCACTTGCAGACTCACCTGCCTCATAGTCACCAATTAACTTAATTAAGGGCAGCAATTAAAAAGATATCACACTAAATTCATAAGGTTAATTACTTTTATTCCAAGAGAAAACTCTCCTCTTGTCTAGGTAATTCAGCGAAGTGTTACATGGCACTGAAAGTACAATGATTATACATAGTTTAAACGTAGCATGCAACTTCTTATAGTTCAGTTATGGTACTCACAGCTTCAGTGCAAGGTGCAAAGGGGGGGGGGGTTAATAGGGGAAAGGAGGAAATTGTCCGTGATCACTGGCTACATTCACTGCAGTCCTAGGCCAGTGGCCTCTCGCGGCATCTCATGGCTTCGCGGCTGGTACACTGCGGTTTCCGGCTGTCTTCGCTCCTCGTCACTTCCTCACCAGCTCATCAGGGGTATTAGTGGGCCTCAGGGTGGGGTGTGCGACATTCACAGTTCACATGGGTAATACATGACCCATGGTAATACATGACCCATGAACACGATAAAGTCTTTTCGGACAGTGGCAAAAGGCGATTTAGTTCAAATCAGTTCCGATTCCGCCGGTTTAATTTTCAATTCAAATTCTCCAAGCCGGTCCCTACCATGCTGGCAATCACAGTTTGACCTATGGCACTATGTAATAGGAATTCTTGTTCGCTCGCCACAGCGAGGGATGACGCACTACTATCAATTGGCCGAGCCAGGCATTACTGCCCAACGAACATCTCGAATGCGTCCATTCCTGCTTAATTCACAAAATCGTTGCAATCCCTGACATCTTTCCCTTTCCGAATTTCGGAAAGAATTCTTAAACTGTCCTACTTCTTCGAAAATCTCTTCAAATCTTCTCCCAAACTCCTTTAAGATCTCTGCAAAAACTCTGGCAGAATTCTCCTTCAAAATCTCACTAAAATTTCTGGCAGAATCTTTTCCTGAAATCGCGTGCACAATGAATAAATGGGCAAATCTCATAAAAGAATCTTTCTTCCCAACATTGACTACCCTTTTTAAACTAATTCCTTAATCCCTCCTACCATTCTGTTATCCAATCATCACAATTAATTTCTCCCACCTGAATTATTGACAACCCTCTTTCGACCAATCCGCTTACCTGTCCCCAACTTGACCTTCTCCTCTCACCTGTGTAACCTACATGTACCTGCGCCTCGAACCCAATCTGACACTCTCCCTTCCTCCTATTATTTATAAAACAAAGCCTGGCTTCGCTGCGAGCCCTTTAGCTTTCTCCTGCAACAGGATTCCCGAATTAACTCACACTACCACAATATTCTCGTTAAACACCTCAACTCCTTGTCAAACATGTACTCTTAACATCCCCCCTGCTCTATCTATTTCTTTATTTCCTTAAAAATCACCTGCTGTCTATCAAATGTCCTTCTTTTTTATTCCCTTTGTCTGATTCCCTACAATGTCCTACCATGCCCTAAGCCCTCTGTCTGAACCGTATTCACCCTATGCCTTGCCCTATCTACTCCCTGACCCTCTATATTCTAATTATTCCCTTTATAACGCCCAACCTTTTCGGAACCCCCTTTTTTTCACCTCGCTACATATATTTGAGGCAACGTTATGTTGTTTTTTCCCCTACTCTTCAGGATGCTCTTGAGAGCATGCACACTATTGGTACTGCGGGAGTGGTTGTCCAAGTGACGGGTACCAACTGGCCCCGTCCAGCCTACACCCTGCTAGTGACCGGCCTTTGCCGCTTCAGTCTTGACCGCCTCATCCAGGAAGAGCCCTACCCTGTGGCCCAGGTCAAACAGCTGGACAAGCTCCCTGGTGACGAAGCTGGTAGGTCAAAGGTCACATACCTATCCCTGCATTGGTCGTGTCCACATAGTGCCAATGGGAGACTGTGCATACCTTGTATGATTGTCACCTGCAGGTGTGTTGTTGGTTACTGGTAGGATTTGATTAATGCCTCAAATATCTTTCTGTTAAAGAGCAGTGGCTTTACATTTCAGGAAGAAGTGAGTATAGTGACAACTCTATGCAGTTGAGAGGGATTAGTGTCATTACACACACACACGTAAAAGCTAATACTTGCCCTTGAATTTATAGAAGTAGTAGTAATAGTAGTTGTTGTGCCAGTAGTATGAACCTTGCCAGTTTTCCCCGATTGTCAATGTCTGAGTCACTTTTGCTGCACTTAGGATGTGAATGTTGTGATGTGGAAGAAAGGGATGAAATCTGCGCAGGCAAAGTCCTTCAAATGTGTTGATTTGTATTACAGTCTTGGTGAGCTGGTATCAAAGTCAAAATTTCATTGAAAGGACATGACTTTTGAGGTGGCTACTGCAATGTGCAGACCACAATTTTGACTACAAGGAGTCTTGTTCTATCTGGCACATTTCCCCTTATCATTTCCCCTGGCCACATTCCCTGTCGACAAGTCATGCCACCTCAAGATGAAACAGAGTTTCTTTTCTTTTCTTTTTTGTTGCCAGCACTTGTAGCAGACGTAGAGGCGTTGCCCGTAGCAGACAACTTTCGAGAGCAAGCTGAGAGACTGCTGAAACTATTGGATGTCTCTACCCCTGTTGTGGCCAAACTCCGGGTATTGTATAGAAACTTGCGTTAAATGCTTTAATTCATCTCTTTATAGACCTGTGGTACAACTGTAGGAGTCACTCCAGATAGTTTTGTGCTGTGAAAGAGAGGTTCTGGTATGTAAAAATTTTAAGGAATATGCGAGCCAAAAAATATGAGATTTTACTGAGTTTCGAATATCAGCATGCTGGTGAAAGTGGCATGCTGTGGACACATCAGATGCCTTTTCATGAGTAGGAAAGCACCTGCCAGGTGGCTTCGCTTGGTTCTCATTCAAAGTTTTGATGGAGTACAGGCATAAGTCAACTCTGTTGGGACCACAACCCTAGTTCAACTTAATCAAAATTTGACTTATGCAATGTGAATGGTACAAGTTAGTGCACTGCTAGTCAAAAAATGGATTTGACTTGAGTTTAATTGTAAGTACAATTGTAAAAATATTCTGCTAAAGAAACATAATTTGTGGATATTTTCAATGCATTACCCAATGTTTAGAATAAAAAACAAACCCATATATCTTCTAGCAGATGGACATTCCCTTTCACAGCCTATATTCTTCATTTCATCATTAGGTAGTTGATGTGTATGTGTTTGTGAAGGACACTTTTTACAGTGCTTCCTGTGATTAAGGTTGTGTAATTCAGGGCTTCCTGTGATATAGTCCATGGAGTAAAACAAGTGCAAACAAAACATATCTTGCACATATACTGGTATGTGTGCTAGCCTGTGTTCATCATTGGGAGTGTGTCTTGGCATATATGCAGTGTGCCTCATGTTTTTATGCAATCAACATTTGCATAGTCCATAGACTAGACTCAAACCACCTTTTGGAATTATGGCAATTCTGTTTCTCAGCCCACGTGTACCATATTATATATGTTTATTCCAAATTATATTTTTATTTTATTCCTTTTTTTTTTATGGTAGAGAATTCCAGGAGTCTTATCTCGACAAGATATGCACAATGTCTTTCATTTTGGGCTCAGTCACATCAAATCATAACATTACAAAAACAATGTGCCACACAGATGTGACGCAAGCAAAAGGTTTATTATCACTGGCTGTTTGTAGTGGTTCAATGAACAACATCTCACGTGTCTGGCCAAGTGAAGTCATGCATTGTTGCACATCACCAGAGTCCGAAGATCAAATCAAAAGGGCCATGGGGGATAAACAAGCTGTTTATTTTAGCTGGAACTTTGTCCCATGGGATTTATAAATAGTGCTGCTGACCTTGGGTACCAAAGATTCTTCTGCTAACTTCAGCTTTTATGGGTGCAATTCTTAATGGACATTTGATCACATTGTTTTTTTTTTTGTTTTTTTTTGATGGGCTACCTAATGAATGACAGAAAGAAAGAAAAGAAAACAGATACTGTACATGCTGTTATTTTCACGAATGAGGAAGTCATAGACATTTTCGTGAGATGTTGTATTCGCGAATTGACACAGATGCTAACGTAATTGATGCACTATTACCCAAGCCCATGGAGACATATTCGTGTTGTTAAATTCCTGATCCAACTGTGATTCGCGAAATTCACGAAAATTAAACCCTCATGAAAATAACAGCTTATACAGTAGCATGCTATATGAGCTGGTGCGAAAAAGAAAGAAAAGAAAAGAAAATAGAAGTCCTATTTAGCAAGTTTAGAAAAGGATTTGGGTTTACACTGTAATCCCCAAACCCAATGTTATACAGTCTGGCACCATAGCATAGTGAGGAAAAGTTTGATTTTCATTCGTGGGCAAGTGGGGGAAAATGATTCGGTTATCAAACCAATGACCTGTGTGATTAAGATGATTCTACCGCATCCATATGAACATATGGACTCATCAGAGTAACTGTTTGCGCATCATTTACATTCTATACATTCCCTGTTCTTATCAGAACCCTGATTTGAGATAGTGCACCTCTGTTAAATTCAATGCGAACAATTCAATAATTGACATCAAACAATGTGGTAGTGGTACACTTATGAATGGGAACAATAAATTGATATAATAGAAGCTGATTATCCATGAGCTTTACACTCACTGTTTGCATTGTTCTTTCAGAGATAGTACATTCGCTATTGTGCCAGTGGAAACTCCATTTGCTATTTATTTATTTATTTATCTATTTTGATAACGAATTGCTGTCTCTCATTGTTCGGTAATAGATGCCAAGTATGTGGCACCATTATACTAGAGAATGTCTGTACAGTTTTAAACTTGGAACATTTACCTGTATGTGCTACAAAACCGTTGATGTTGTATGATCTATGTATGCATTGTTTACTCTGCTCTGTTGGAGGTCATGGCTGAGGATAACCAATTTTTCTCTGGTATAAACGATTCTCTCCTTCAGCGGCTCCTTGAGAGTCTACCCATCGCAAGACTGCCAGACATTGTTGCTTCCATAGTTCAGGCCTCCTACAATGAAAAGCTGGAGGTAATCTCTTTGCACTCTACCCACCTTGATGTAATGCTGGATTTGTAAAGTTTATTTCAATGTTTGAACTTGTCAAGTTTATGATAGCCGAGTGTGATATTGCATGGTATGTCACAGACTACTACTCCTAGAATGACAGGTTTACCAAATATGTATAAAGTGTTGTGGTGACAAACTTGATTGATGTCTTTTAAATGGATTGCCCATGATTTTAATGTGTATATTTGTGTAAGTCTAAATTGCGATGTCATGAAAAATTTTGTGACCAGAAGAAATGAAGCCGTAGTTCTTTAGTTCATAATATGTGGGGATGTGCACAATATATTCTTTGTGTCTATATTCTATTGATGTTTCTAGCCATTGAAACAATATGTAGTTATTTTTAATTTTGCTGGTTCATATGAAGACTCTGAATTAAAAGTTGGACTTGACATGATATCCTCCATGGCCAATTGCAGGTCCTGGATGCTGTTGACCTTGAGACCCGCTTCCAGAAGACGCTGCCCTTGCTCATCCGCCAGATCGAGGGGCTGCGCCTCCTGCGGCATGCAAAACGAGGCAGCAATGAGAGGTCCGAAGACGTGCGGGTGCCCCCCGCCCTCAGGGACAAGAGTTCGGTGGTGGTGATAAAGAACAACCCCGGGAAGCGTAGCGCCTTCGTCGAACGCGACGACCGTGACGACGAGAGGGATAGTGAAGGGGACGAGATCTCGGAGTTGGATCGCAAGATCCGGTGAGGGGCCAAGAAGAGGCTGATTGCTGCAGATCGTCACCTGCCAGATCTGTATCATGTTATTCCTGTATTTATTGTAGTGAAAAAGTGTAATATTGCAACCATGATTGTCTTGCAGTGCTCTTAAGCACTGGATCTCTCTCAATTTACAAGGGGTTTGAGTGAAAGTGTTTGATTTGTGACATGACTGAAGCTCTCGAACACCTGCCTGAAATTAATCTATTGAAGTGTATGTACTGCAAGTGCATATTACCGACTTCAGGGGCCCGTTTCATAAGACTTGTCATCAGTGACAAGTTGTCATAGATGTGACAAGCTACTGAAATCCTTGCATCTGATTGGCTGAGAGCAAATTTGTCATAGAAATGTGGCAGTTGTCACTGATGACAAGTTTTATGAAACGGGCCCCAGGTTTCATAATGGCTGGTACTAACGTAGGTACATTATTCTGAAATTTAGACTACCTGGGTTTCGGTAATTTACTTTTTCATTCATATTTCTTTGTTGCTTTCTTTTTTTTGCACCTGTTTTTATTATTTTCATCTCATTCATTTTTATGAATAATTCATTTTTTTTAGTAGTCACATTTATGTCTGAATTATCATATTATTTGCACATTTGAGTTTTCATTCTTATATCATATTGCAGTTTGTCCATTTTTCTTTTCAGTGACGCTAACATGCCAAAGCATGCCCTCAAGGCCTGTCAGAAGGAGCTGAAACGACTGAAGAAGATGCCCAGTGCCATGCCAGAGTATGCCATGACCAGGAACTACCTGGAGCTGATGGCCGAGCTTCCCTGGTCCAAGCAGTCCAAGGACATGCTGGATATCAAACAGGCCAGGTACTGCCCGTCTATGGTCCATCAAAGTCTTACTCTTATTTTTTTCTTTTTTTTTTTTTTTTTTTTTGCTTTGGTTTGATATGTTTGCTTTGTTTGTGGTCATTTGGTTCTGTCTTTCATGGAAGAAGCCGTGGAAAAAACGATGCATTTTTGTTGTTGTTGTTGTTGATGATGATTATCAAGGCCTGATGTAAGAGAAGAGTTTGTTTGATGGATTCACGTTAAGAATTGTGCATTTCCTGAGGGTGCTTTATGGCACACAGTGATAATCAGTGGATATGTAAAACTTGATATCAAATTCTCAGCTGCCATACATACGGGCTGTTTAATCAAAACATTGAATTTATATGGATTGGATTTATATGGATTGGATACTTATGGTTACATAGGGACAACTTGATCTGATGGACATTGAGAGGGCTTACTAGAGAGGGCCACAGCTCCAACTAACAAATTGCCTTGGAAATATTACAATTCTTGTTAGGTTTAATATATGGCATACCCATTTCCACTAAGTACTGGGTTTGATAATCAGTAGCCTTCAGCCATGTAGAAGAGATAGCATCTTTAATCCTTTAGTACTTGAAACATCCAATGGCTGCCCTAACATATGTGTCTGTGTGTGGATACATGCATCTGTGTGTATAGCTGTATGTTTCTGTGTGTGTGTGTGTGTGTTTTGTGTAATCATGGTAACACCCTACTGTGCACTTGAATCTTATATAATAGTGTGAAATTGACTGCTTGTTTCACTGAGTAGCAGCTGACCTGACAAGAAATCTTTTGGTGATGGATGGTTAGTGACCACGTCTTTGTCCATTTCTTGCCTCGTCTTGATGCAGATTGGATCTGGACGCTGACCACTATGGTCTGGAGAAACTCAAGAAGAGGGTGGTCGAGTACCTGGCTGTCCGGCAGCTGAAGAATTCCCTGAAGGGGCCCATCCTGTGCTTCGTCGGGCCACCGGGTGTGGGGAAGACCAGCGTTGGCAGATCCATCGCTCACACTCTGGGAAGGGCATTTCACAGGTAATGAAGATGGTGGTATACTGAAGTGATAGAGCAATTCACTGAAGGTTTGCATGGTTAGATGACCTAGCTCTGTTGGTTTTTGGTGCACCACGTAGATTATTTCTTAGGTAGACAGTGGGGTCTATTCTTTTTATGTTCACAGAAAATGTAAATTAATTCTATTTATTTATTTTTTTTAATGAAGCAAATACACAACAGCTTCCTCCCCACATCTTGTAGAAGTCTTAACCAACCAATTTGCTGTTGCTTGCTTTGCTCCAGGATCTCTCTGGGCGGATGCTGCGACCAGTCGGACATCCGGGGCCATCGCCGGACCTACATTGGCTCCATGCCGGGCAGAATCATCCACGGCCTGAAGAATGTCGGAGTCAACAACCCCGTCTTCCTGCTTGATGAGATAGACAAGCTGGTGGGGGCTCAATTCCTCTTTGTTACGATATATCCGTTGCCATGACTACGCTACTATGACTAGGAAGTATGGGAGTCCATGTCGCAGCCAACTTTCAGCCACACATAAGAGACAGAAATGCCACATGCACACATTCTCTGTTCATTATTGTACTCCACATTCACAAATTTTGCACTTACAAAAAATGTCAGGAACTCCCGATTCACACAAAAAATAAACCCCAAAACCAATTATACTTGCTAAATATATGCCGTATACAGTATTTCACAAGTTTGTAAACTCATGAATTTTGGCTGATGATCTGCTTTTATAGTGTAGTAGTTGTTTGTTTCTATTTCACAACTCCCTTGATGTATTGCTTATAAATGAATAATTAATTCCTCTACCCCACTCCAGCCTAGTTCATTGAAAAGGGTATTCATTTGATGGTCTTTGTACAGAATGAGTGGCTCTCACCTGTTGACTTGTTACTCCTCTTATTGAGCTAGTTAATAAATGTGTGGAGATGTTCTCACAACAATAACAGCAACAACAAAAGAAAAACAGCAAACAAAAGCAGAATGATGGATATGAAATGTAGTTCATGTGAGTAGTAATACCCTTGTTTACCGGAAATTAACCAAGGCTACAATCATTTATGGCAACTTGGAGAAAGCAAAATCGAGGGAGAAATTTGTGCAAGAATAGAGAACTAAGACATACTTTTCTGAGCAGAACGATGTAGGGAATCATTCTTACATGATCTTGTTTGCAGAAATGCTGTGGTGTCATGTAGAATGTGTTTTGTTGCTCTCTACAGTCCAAGAGTCTGCAGGGAGACCCAGCCGCTGCTCTGCTGGAGGTGTTGGACCCAGAGCAGAACAACAGCTTCACTGACCAGTATCCTTTTTTTTTTTTTTTTTTTTTTTTGCTGACCACTGATATGATGGTGGTGTGTTGGATAGTGTCATCTTCTCTTTGACTGGTTAAAAAAACACACACACACACACACACAGAAAAACAAAACAATGCAACAACAACACCAACAATAACAACATCATTAACATCATTATCATTGGCAACAAGAACAAAAACAAACACAAAACTCCCTCCTTCTCTCTCACTCTAGTTGAGGAAAGATTGAAACTATGGAAAGCTTTATGATTTATGATGTGAGTGTGACTCTGAGGTAAGGCATGAACTGATCAATACTAATGCTTTCTCATAAGGCCAGTGCTTTGATCTATGCCCCAAATCTCCCCTCTTTCAGTGCATTAGTATCCACTTCAATGTGCTTTTTGACCTCAGTGACTTGTACAATGCTTTTTCAATATTTTGTGACATTTGAATTACAGTATAATGTCAGTGTTGTGTGAATCATTTAAATGTTTAATGTGTAGATAGCTAAACTGCTTTCATAACTTCCTACTAGGAGTGCTAGCAAGTTTTAGTGTTCAATTCAGGAATGATGAGGTTGTGTATGCTTGAGACTTAAAATAGTATATTGGTATGATCTTTTCCCTTAACTTTGCTCACCTTTTTGTCAAAAGCTACCTGAATGTGCCCTTTGACCTCTCCCAAATCCTGTTCATCGCCACAGCCAACTCAGTGCAGACCATCCCACCAGCACTCCTGGACAGAATGGAGGTCATTGAGGTGAGACCAAGGGGACGGAGGGAAAAAAAATCATAGTACTAAACTTGTTGCCTACTTGCATTTTGATTTGGGATCCCACAAGTCAAGTTGATGGTTGTCTCTTTGCTTATTGATATCAGCCAGGTCTGCAAGATTATAGGAGCACTGTCTCACTTTGGCTTGATATAGACCCTATTCTCGATCTCGGGCATATATCTGGTCATTTCTGCAATATATTAAATAAGAGGTATGAACACAAGCACTGGCACTTCAGGCTCTATGTGATGCCTCATGTGCTAACTGGACACACATTTAAAGATTTTTATTTGAGGTATTTTTTTGACATTTGTATTGGAAATCATTGGAAGCATTGGTTCTCTGCGATTAAAAGGAATATTATGATATCGCAGGATCATAAGGTACATGGATGTGCTTTTAATAATCTAAACTCTGATGAATGCCACCCTAGATACTATATGCTGTCTTCATTCAGATGATTTTGTTTCGTTTATTATTATAGATATCTTGCCCCTTTGCCAATGAAATTCTGTCTAGCCTGTGGATTGAGTGTTTCCATGTGTTTCAAAATGTTACAGTAGAGGCACATTGTGGCGTGTAGGGAGCACTTTATGTGCCGCTTTCCCCATAAACTTCATTAATGACGGTGATGAATCGAAACAGTGCAAGGGTAGCTGAGATACCGTGCTATGTTGTGGCCCCTTGATGGTAAACAAGCGATCATTGTTGTAACCTGTCAGCAGTTCAACAGTTGTCACATCTGACACTCAAATTAGGTACTAGTAGACAGTCTGGTCGTAGACGTCCCGTGATTATTTCCTATTTAATCCTTGTCTGCTGTCTTCAAGGGCATTCTTTCCTTTATCACCCCTTTGTTGTTTCCTTCATGATGAGAAATCACAAGGAATATGACTGCCTCTGTTCCTGGAAAACCGCCCTTGGACTTTAAAGCTTGGCTACTCCCACTCTGTTTACATAGTCCCTGAATTCCCCCAGTATCTGATAGAGTCAGACCAGGCTTGGCAATTTTTTTTTCTTACCACTAGGAAGGAAAACACAACCGTAGTTATTTGTTTCGTTTGTTTTTAGGTGTAGGTGTAAACGTTCCTTCATAGCCTCTTGTAATTTTCACATGTCTGTAAATGGCAGTTGGTACCAAAATAATGTACGTGCAAACCTGTCACATATTCAGTCGACTTCTTCATAGTGTAGGTTGTAAGAATTTTTAATGTTTCGTAAAATATTCTGTTGCCTTTTCAAAGTAATTATGGTTTCTTGTTCATGGAAAGCTAAATAGCAATGTCCATTTTTTTAATGTACAAAAGTTTGTCTTGCAGTAGGTTTACAATGCAAGTTGTAACCTTTGATCTCCCAGAACCTATGTCTGAAAGTATCATTGCCATTGTACGTCACCGTCTTTTCAGGGACTAATGTTTCAGTTATCTGTTGAGATAATGTTGGCCGGTATTACATATATCTCTATTTTCGTAGGTTTCATTGTGTCATTCATTTTGTGTCACCTCTTGAATTTGGCAGGTATCTGGGTACACGCAGGATGAGAAGTTTCACATTGCACAGCGCCACCTAGTGCCCAAACAACTCAAGGAGCACGGCCTGACTCATGAGCAGCTCCAGTTTGCCGAGGATGCCGTCAAATACATCAGTGAGAATGCTTGACTCTCTTTGCTGTGGAATACTTTCAAATACACAAATGAAAAATTAATTGACTTGTAATTGGTTGATATGGCAGTTTAGAAAGGGAAAAAGCAAAAGACATAGAGCTACTCATTGTGTGCATTCGTACATTCGTGGTTTTTAGAGTATCACATGGTGAAAGTAGTGTTGAGTATCACTGTTGTCACAGTTGGGTGATTTCAACTACTGTTGATGTCTTAGCTGGGATGGGGCCAAAATGATGGTACAATTTACTTGCACCGGAAGCAATACAATTTTGTTTCGACATATTGATCAATTGAAAGAACATTTTTTAGCTTTCCCTTGTGTAACTCTAATAGTGAATAGACTGGTGTAAATTCTTCTCATTCATCCAGTCGAAGTACAAGATTGTATATTTATTTTAATAAAAAACTGTAAATGAACTAATGTGTAGCGATGTTTCACCAATTATCAATTGGCTTCTTATGGGTGAATGAAACTCTCATTGATGGAACAGCCCTTATATAATGCAAGATTGTGCATAGCAAGCATGCACTGGACCCTATCAAGTGTGTGATCTATAAAGATGGCATGGAATCCTGTGAATGGCCCGGTCCTAAATATGGCCCAGATGGCTCCTTTAATGCTTCTTTCTAACCATATGGATTCTCTATCCAAGATGATCACCTCCTTAGTGTTGAAAGAGTGTTTGATTAATTTTGTGTATGTGTAGACTGCTGAATTTGTGTTTCCTTTGATTACTTAATATTTTAAACATTTTCCCTCATTATTTGGATATGATTTATCGCTATTTTCTTGCAGTCTCAAAGCACACTAGAGAAGCGGGAGTCCGTCAGCTGGAGCGCAAGTTGGGGGCTGTCTGCCGCGCAGTGGCTGTGCGGGTGGCCGAGACACAGGTGCCCAAGAACGAACCGTCAGACAGTACCAAGGCTGCAGCGGCGGAGGCGAACGTGGACCTGGCAGAGGAGAGGGAGCCCAAGACGACCCCAAGCGAAAAGTCGCCCATCGAGCTGACCACGGAGGCGGCCATCGCCCAGCCGCCAGAAATGCCGATCGTCATCGACGTCATGGCCGTCAAAGATATCCTCGGGGTGAGCCCACACGTCACTGTTCCTTGGATTGGTTTGGGATGATTCTTTTACCTTGTATATCACCATTGGCCCAAGATAATCAGCTATCATTGTAATGCCCCCCTCTGTGAATAGTATGTCTCTGTAACTCAGTTTGTTCATGCAACTGATTTTTTTTTCTCTGATGCTGTTGTCTCTTCACAGAGATGAGATGTATCCAGTAATGTGTAGTGTACAAAGTAGAGTAAGAGTTGCACAATGTCAAGTAAACAGTAAGGCCCGAATTCACTAAGGTGGTACAAATGAAACCATTGTTTAAAGGCATAATTTACCATTTGCAGATGAAAGCATTAGTGCTATAAAATAGTTCTAAAATGTGAGTTAGGGATAAAAACAACCACTGTCAAAATTTGAATCCGTATAATCGATGTTAAGTGTTGTTAAATACACAAAATGTGAACAATAGTTATAATAAAAAATTTTCCAGACTAAACCGTATACAGTTACGGTTTATTGAGAAAAACCCTGATATCTCCTTATATTTTAGGTTTTATTGCAAATATTTCATATGGTAGGATGTTTTATGATACAACAGACCTACACATATGCATCAAATATGATATCTTGACAATTTTTGAAATCACTGCTCCCAAAGGTAAACTGGACCTTTAAACCATGGACAAAAACCATGGAGCGCCAAGTGTTGCATGGAATATTTTGTTACAAAATCAGTCTTTTCGTCAATGAAATGATTATTTTGTAACAGAATGACAACATTTTGTAACTAAATGAATATTTCGTCCACGAAAATGGTCATTTTGTTGATGAAATGACCGATTTCGTAACGAAATATTCCATGCGACACTTGGCGCTCCATGGTTTTTGTCCATGGTTTAAACCATGGTTTCATTTGTACCACCTTCGTGAATTCAGGCCAAAGAGTATACAGATTCATCACATTGGTGATGATATGATAAATCATGAAAGTCATGAAATTTATGTACTGTAAAACTATAAATGTTTGTGTGCCTGAAATTTTTGCAACTTTGGCGAGGAGCCAAGATTCGCAAAAGTAAAATGCTTACGACAGTTCTTCATGGTCTACACAATGCATTGACTGCCAGTGACTATTGGTGAAAATTTCCTGCTGTGAAAGAGGCCGTGCCGTGAATATTTCTAGTTTTACAATACTTGTCCACTGAATGTTCGTGTACAATCATCAAAAGGGATCGCTTGAAAGCTGTTTTGTGCGTTCTCTCTTACAGGCCCCAATTTTTGAAAGCGAGACATCGGAAAGGCTGTCTCAGCCTGGAGTTGCAGTAGGTAAGACATATGCATTTGCATCTCACCTTTGTACATTGTACTTACCTGGTACGATTAATTTAAACATACTGAGCTATTTTGTGTGAAGGTGGTGAATTCATCCCCTCCCTGATGGGACCTTAAAGTATACGTAAGTTAAAATACCGGTATCCATTATGGGGTAACATTATGCCATACTCTCTCAGGTAGGCCACAGTGATTCCACAGGGATGTACTGTGTCCTCAGTGAACGCATCTCTTTTGACTTGTTCCATCAGTGTACATCACGTGCATGTTACAATGGATGGACATATCATTGTTGTTCAAGGCTGGTGCAACTGGAGGTTTCACTTTGGTTGTTTTTTATGCCTCCGCCACGAAGTGGTGCCGGAGGCATTATGTTTTCAGGTTGTCCGTCCGTCCGTCCTTCCGTCCGTCCGTAATGAATTTTGTGGACAAGGTAACTATCGAAACCTGTTGAGGTATCCTAATGAAACTTGGCATGTATGTGTATTAGGGGGTGAAGTTGTGCCTATCAACTCTTGGGTGCACATGCTCAAGGTCAAAGGTCAAAAGGTCAAGGTCAAATACATAAAATTTAACTATTTCCACCATATCTATTGAATGCCTGAAGACATTTTCTTGAAACTTAGTGTATACATGTATTACCCAATTAAGATTCTCTGGTGAAAGTTTGGGTCATGAGGTCAAAGGTCAAAGGTCAAAAGGTCAGGGTCAAATACATTAAATTTCACTATTTCCACCATATCTATTAAATGCCTGAAGATATTTTCTTGAAACTTAGTGTATACATGTATTACCCAATTAAAATTCTCTGGTGAAAGTTTGGGTCATGAGGTCAAAGGTCAAAAGGTCAGGGTCAAATACATAAAATTTCACTATTTCCACCATATCTATTGAATGCCTGAAGATATTTTCTTGGAACTTAGTGTATACATGTATTACCCAATTAAGAATAAGATTCTCTGGTGAAAGTTTGGGTCATGAGGTCAAAGGTCAAAGGTCAAAAGGTCAAGTAGAAATATGAAAACTTCTTCTCTGTACCTTGGAAAATTGTTCAAGGTATCTTCATGGAACATAGTATATACATGTACTGACTGGAAGTGATTATCTAGAGAATGTAGGGTTCATGGGGTCAAAGGTCAGGGGTCAAAGGTCAAGTGCAAGACTTCAAAATTTTACTATTACCCTCATATTTATGCAATGCCAGCAGGGTTATTTTTTTTACACTTGGTGTATGCGTGTGTAACCTTATAGAAATTCTCTGGAAAGTTTTTTTTTTCTTTCTCCCTCAAAGGTCAAAAGGTCAAAGATCAATTGAAAGTGCTGAACTAACTTTTTCCTCCATATCTCGGAAGTGGCTCAAGTTACCTTGAAACTTAGTAAATATTATGCATGTTCTACCTGAAAGTAATTATCTCATGAATTTTAGGGTCAAGGGCCAGATGAAAATGGTAACAATTTACTATTCAATTCAGAAATTGCACTTTTTCTCCACACCTGTACCTTGAAAATTACTCAATGCCTAAATGTATGAATGGTTCAAAGTCAAGTTAAAGTCCTTAAATCCCTAGATACATGCTCTCGTATTCATCCAATTAAACCTACATCAAGGAAGGTGAACATTCAACACATTTGTGACAAACTTGTCATTCCAATATTGTGCCAATTTTGTGAAAATGTGATCACACAGTGTCCACATGTACTATCTAGACCTAGTGGGAAAATCATGCATTATGGCGGAGGCATACCAGTCGCCAATGCGACATTTCTAGTTTTAAAAGAAGATTTAGGGACTGAATACATGGACCCCCTCCCTTCCAGCACTTTTTTTTGTTTTGTTTTTTTGGGCAGTAGATATAATTATGGTGAGAGGGAGGTGGCACCAAAAAATGTGAAGACCGTTTTCTTTTCTTTTCTGTTTTGCTTGTCAGCCAATATTGGGAGGCAAGTGTCACCAAGAAATGTGAAGACCCTTTTTTTTTCTTTGTTTGTCAGCCGATTTTGGCCTCCTCACTATCAAAACCATAGTACTGCCCCTGTTGTTGTCATCTTGATTTTTAAGATATTTATCATTCAGTTTGTGCCTGAAATACCCAACTTTGGCAGAATAGTCTATGCTTAAGTCTGATGTAAATGCAAAACCAAACAGGTATATAGCACAGGGGAAGTAAGCCTATAGCCTGGAAGTGAGGCTGAAATTCTTTGTGTAGATGTCTAGACACCGTTTTCAAGAGAGCAAATTGCAAGATGCAGGTTTGGAATTCCTACACCTGTATTTTGCTTCATCTGTTCTTCACTGGTCATTTTCCTGGACTCTGCAGGCCTTGCCTGGACAGCAATGGGAGGTGAGATCATGTACGTGGAGGCCACCAAGATGGATGGTGACGGAGAGCTGACCCTCACCGGTCAGCTGGGGGACGTCATGAAGGAATCCGCCCAGATCGCCCTCAACTGGGTGCGCAGCCATGCCTCCAGGGTGAGTGTCTAGCCTTCTTGATGTGGGTAATGATCCCCTCCCCCCTAATGCAAGTATTTTGTGATGGTTCTCAGACATACCAATATTCATATACAAATGTTCTGATGTAAACGAGCATTGGATGTGACGATATGTATGGGTTTAGACACATTTGCTGGAATTCAATGGTAGTTTGAATGCAGGCTTCATATTCTTCGAATTTTGACTAAGTAAATGAGCATGACATATCATGCACACCAACAGATTTCCAATTTTGAGTGCCTGCTGACATGTGCATGTAAAAGGTATTTTTATTCTATGCTTGTAATAGTATAGAGATTAAATGCCATGGATTTGATGTGAATTGCCTCTATGATTTTGGACCATTGTAAATCCAAGTGTCACATAAACTACAATGCATTTTAAATATCAGACACTTACATTTGGTTTATTTACATTGTATAATAAATATTATACTATTCAGAATTTTGCATTGTCCATTGTAGCTCTACTTTGTAGTGTTGTAAGTTGGTTATGTTGATTTCATTTTTTTTTCAGTTTTTCCTGCACAAAACAGCAAGATAATTCTATTCTTACCGCCCTCGTGATTTTTCATTCCTGTGTAACGTCATTTGTGAAGTGAAAGCGGCAGACTAATCAATCTCCCTCAACTCTTCAGCTTGGCGTTGACAGCAAGCCTGGAGTGGACCTAATGGAGAGCACCGATGTCCACATCCACTTCCCAGCTGGTGCGGTGGGCAAGGACGGACCCTCGGCTGGTGTCACGGTCATCTCTGTCTTGGTGTCCCTCTTCAGGTGAGCATTGCTTTACAAATGAAAAATCTATAGTCCATGTAGCTTCAATGTCCAACTCAATGATTTATTTCTTAATTATATTTCATGGGGACTTGTGTTGCCATTTTTCTGAGAAATTGTCTCCCTGCACTCTGTGAAGTGCTGCTCTCTGCATTTAAACATGAAGTCAGTAACTTGGTGTGGGAGTTCCTGTACATCAAAGAATGTGATGTAATTCTATACAGTAGAGATGCTCACCATTACTCTCCCCTGCATTACTGCCCCCATCATAGTGAACTCGATTTTGTAATTGTTGGAGTACTGTAAAGGCTGTTATTTTTGCATACAGATATTTTTGCAAATGAGGAGATCACAGACATTTTCATGAGATGTTGTTTTCGCAATTTGACATCAACTTTATTGTAAGTGCACTAATACCTGTCCCTTTACTGTGCAAACATGTCTATGACCTCCTGTCAAATGTCTGTACGTGAAAATAACAGCTTTTCAGTAAGTGTGTGTCTTTAAAAAGAATAATGAGTAGAATATGCAGAAATTATTTTGCTTATCATTTCTTGCTTTCTAGTGGGCGTTGTGTAAGGTCGGACACAGCCATGACTGGAGAGATCACTCTAAGAGGACTTGTCCTTCCAGTAAGTAATTTGATTGATTTCCCTTCAAAACCATGTTGTTTTGCTTGTTTGTGTGTTTTTCTAATCATAAAAATATGGAGAACATATTGTTCATCTCTTTGTATATTTCATTTAAAATGAAAACATGTTTTCGAATGAAATGAAGTATTTACTATTTCATTATTCTTGTTCAGCGTTAAGAACTTCATACAGATTTCAGTTGCGTGACTTCACCACCATAAACCCTTACTAACTGAATATCATTCTGATAAGGTAAAGTATTATTTGCGGATGCATTCCATTTCAGATCACCTTTTTTTTTTTCATGCAAAAACAATTTTAGAACCTGAAAGTATTGTGGCACAATGTGGTAACCAAGTCAACACTTGTCTCCTTTGTTACGTAGGTCGGTGGCATCAAGTCCAAGGTTCTTGCAGCTCACAGGGCTGGAATACGACATGTCATTCTGCCCAAGAGGAATGAGAAGGACCTGGAAGAAATACCACAGAACATTAGGGTAAGGCCTTCATGCATTTAAATAAAAACTTATATTGTCTTCTGTGGCACAGATAGAAAAAACAAAACAAAACAAAACAAAACAAAACAACTACCATCACTCATGATAAACAATGTGACTTCATTTATACAAAGTGTTATTCTATGCACGCAGACTTGTGTATGTGTGAGTACAATGTGTACTGCTTTATTTGCAAAACATTAATAGCATTGCAACTGATTCACAATTTGCCCTTCATCTATATAAATACTCACCAAGTATTTGGTGCTTTTTGAGTGCCTATAAATGGCCTTCATAAAAATCATGAGCATAAGAAAACAAACCACTGAATAATCAATGTGTATTTATGTCAATGAAGGGCAATTTGGCAATCAGTTGCAATGAAAACAATATGATGCAAGAATAATCACCAGTACAATTTGAATCAATTGCATTGTATTTTCAGTAGTTAGATGGCAAAGGGAACTTTTTTTATTTATTTTTTATTTTTTAAGTTGAGTCATATTAACTTCAACATTCTCCTAGGAGTAATGAACTGCAATGACAGATTAATTTATTCACTAGGGAGTTCTCTCACATGTTGAGAAAATTTGTATACACATATGAAATATTCTTTTTCTCATAACTTGGAAGATTAACTGCAAGTAGAACATGTCCAGAATCTTTATTAAGTGCAAGAATGATATAAAAAATTGTGTGAAATGTTACAAAGCCTGTACATTGTACAGTGTATATAGAGACACAAAATAATCTATATATTTAGATAACATCTTGATGTCTCAAGTTTACAACACATATTATCACATTTGTAATGCCTGGTCCCAGTTACTCATGTCCATGTTGTGGCAATTTACTGTTAAGTTACTCTGCAGCAGAATTATGTCTGTTTGAGTATTTTACTAGTGCATGTTTGACAATCTGTATGCGAATTTCTGCATTAACCTGTTTTAATAAAAGAAAATATTTCTCTTGTATTGCTCTTTCATTGTAAGTCATAAAATCACCTTCCTCTCTGTAGTGTTGTGTACTATTATTTTTTTTTTTCTGAGAATGTGTGTATTTTTTCTTTGGTTTTATTTTCTTTGCCAAACTTTAGAATGACTTAAAGTTCTCCCTGGTGAACAGACTGGAGGATGTTTTGCAGAATGCATTTGAAGGGGGATTCCCCACTCTGAAGGGTTCGACCCCAGACGTCATCCCCAGTAAGCTGTGATTGGAAGCTTTTTGACATGCAATCAATGGGCCAACCCCCTTTTATCATCCATGGAGCAATTCTTCTGATCCTCGACTTGCCGTGTAAGGGAGAGTGATTTGTGTGTACACTTGTGAGTATGCAAGAGAGAGAGGCGAAGAACTAAAATCTTATGAGTAACGGGCCTGCATGGACACGTCAATCTGTGTGTGTTAATCCTCAATATTTGCTCAATGTTATTTAAAAATATGTATAATATATATGACCTCTTGAGTTGTTGATAATAGTCCCATCTTGTCAAATGTTTGTAGTTATTGGTATTCTCTCTAAGACCTCTTCTTTCTTTCTTTTTTTCAGAAAAGTTATGATTGCCTGGTAGGAATTGGAGTAATCATGTACCACTGACACATAAATGACTGAGTAATTTAACCCATTCCTTACAGGAACCTGGTGGCATGTGCATCAAGTCTATGGTGATTTCATAATTCAGTATGGAATGGGTTGATCACTTCCAGAATTGTAGTCTATAAGGAGCAAGTGCTTACTTGCTTTGAATGTGTCAGGATTTTTTCTTTATTCCTCCCCCCAGTCCTTCTAATGATGAGTCATTCTTATCACTGTCATATTGTTTCAAGAATGTTGCAATTTTCCACCAAGTTATGAAAGAGTTTTCATGTAGAGTATCCAAAGCGTGTTCTCATTTTACAGTGTACTCAAGGTATCAGTGAGTGAAAGTTCCTATAATTTGAGTCATGATTTTGTATTCTTTTGAGATGTTACCATTTACAAAGTATGCAATTCATGCCCAACAAAATATCTGTATCAACACATTGTTTCATGTTAACCTAGAAAAGAGAAATTTTTCATTGGAAAAAAAAAAGACAGAGAAGAAGAAGGAAAGCTTTGTGCTGTTCATTTTTTGCACAGTATTTTCACAAAACTATGTACACAGGGTGTGAGAACAGAATCAATGTGTGTCAGACATCGTTAATCCCATTTTAAAAAATCCTTTATCTGTTTCTGATGATGTGCTTTCGCAGTAGATGATTATGTCACATGTATAGCAGTTCATGATGTTGAACAAGAATGTACACTGCCATATATTTCCATTTTACACTGTATAATGTGAAGAAATAGCCATATGAATGAATGATTCTGTGAAGAATCTGTTGTATGTCATCTGTATCGTCTTCAGGACCATAGCTGTGGCTTACGTGTCATATATATTAAAAATGTAATGTCTTCGTGATGTATGTTATTATGTTAGTGCTATTCTCGCCATACTTATTTTGTATGAGGCAAATCAAATGTTATTACATGTCGCCTATCTTATCAACTTTAAAACACTGCAGAATTTTATTTTTTGTTTCATTTAAAATGCAAGCTATCCTGTTATTTCATGCTGACTTTAATCTGCATATATTTGCTCATGATAATGAATATTGATGGCCCAGGCAGTCTTGTGGTATAATGAGCCTAGGCTAGGCTTTTGTTACCACAAGACCCTTACAATAGTTTGAATATATTCAAGGAAAATCTGTACATTCCAAATGAATGTCATCTAGAAATAATGTATTTGGTATTTTAGAACACTTCCCTTACACATGTATGGAGTGATATACAGAGCCTCAACCAGAATCATCTTGGCAGTGTTTTTCAGTTGTTGTTTTTTTTTTTTGTGTGTGTGTGTTTATGTATGTGTGTGTTATGTGTGTGATCTGGACCAGTGTTTGAAATCTGGCCAGGTGCTAGGATTCCTCCTCTTGCATTTGTTAAAAAATATTCTCAGAACTTCGATTTGTATCTTATTGTGTGAGAAAAAAAAAAGATAGTTTAACATACTTTTCATGACAATGTTGAGGAGAGTTGGTGCTTAATACAGTAAATAATGTTTTGGATCATGTTTGCAATATTTCAAAAATTAGTAAGTCATCATTATTGTAATTTTTGCATCTAACAGTATGTGGCAGGTGTGAATGATATACATATATATTCTCTCTACCATGACTATCTTGTCTCTGATGTTGGGATAACATGTGAATATGCAATGACTGCTAATAGGCAGCACATATTGGCATGTATTTTATGTGTTTGGAAGAACATTTACATCTCACCGATGGGTCTTCTTTTCTCATTGCTTTCAGTGTGTAGAGGACAATATGAGGATTTTATGACATAAAAATTGTATGTTGTCACTACAGTATTTTAAGAATCGTTTATCCTACTTGCTTCACATACTGTAAAAGTGGATATTTTCGACTAATTTTTCGCGCTAGGCCGGGTCAGAAGAGTTTTGCGTGTTTTTAATTCCGCGGAATCAAGACATCACGCACAGGAACGTATGGCAAACAAAAATATTTGCGTGTTATTATTTTCGCGCTAGTTTCTGGTTGCGCGAAATGCGCGAAAATTTCAACACCGCGAAAATTTCCACTTTTACAGTAATGCTTTCATTACCCTATGGGTTGCTGTCAATTATAATGTTTGTTATTATGATTATTGTTTTTGTTGTCATTTCCGTTGCCATCAGTATTACCATCATTATGCAGTAAAAATTTAATGGTAATGGACATACTTATTTGTGGTTCAGCAGTGCACTATTTGAAATTTATTCAAATTCAGGAGATCATGTCGAGGGCGGGGGGGGGGGGGGGGGGGGGGGGGGCATATATTACTTCTTAGACCTGTGTTACTGTTCTTAGAGGTTTATTCATATCATCCCATATGACTGAAGATCACAATACGTTACCAAATGACAGAGAGCCAAGACATCAGAGAGTTACATGCTTCATGTACTTACTGCAGTTATTTACAAATTTGTGCCTGTAAATGATTTGTGTACAGCTGTAATGATTCATCCATACCACCGTGAAAGTTATGTGTGAATTATGATGTTTAAATACAATGCTGTAGTTTTAACACTCATCTTTCCATTTTGTGATTCAAAATGATGAAATTGTACAAAGGGTATTATATCTAGTATTATACTGTTTAGTGCTAATTCAGGAGACAGAGCATTGGTATTAAAAAGAACTGAGTAATTTGAAAGTTCTCGTGTTCTAGGTTGTGTTTACTGTGATATATGAGTCTTTTATATTCGAACAAAGAAGTATTATGATCACTGTTAAAATTTTGAGTGTGTGTGTGTCTATTTGTCTGTGTGTGTTTTTTGTGTTTTCAGTTAATTTATTGATTTTCATTTCATTTTCATTTTATTGTTTCTGTATGGTACAATGTAATCAACTATGATCACTTTCAGAAATATACACATGGTTCATAATAATTCATGGCTGATTTTGCACATGAAAGGTAAGCAAATCATTGTGACAGAGAACGGAGACATAATAATGAAAAAAAAGTCAAGGTACCGTACAAATGATACTTTAGCTCTGTATTCAAGGACCTAAAGAAATTTGAAGTTGAGCTCCTCGTAGGAAATCATTGTCTCCTTAATATTTTACTGTGTCAAATTTATGAAAGTTAAAGGAGGTAGGTATAAGAATTTCCCATGAATGTTATTCAGCAGACATAGCACTTACACACACAGTACAGTGAACTCCCGTTATAACGAAGTCCTCGGACCAGCAGTTTTCTTTCATTAAATTGAAATTTCGTTAAAACCAAACAAATAGACATTAAAAAACATAGAGCGGATGATGTTGCGGCATGAATTTTTACTTCGTTGTGACCGGAGTTTTATCATTACCGTGAAATTTTTGTTATACAATGTAATGGAAGTGCACTCTGTTATTCTCAGGGCCCCTTGTGATTTACATTTGTATATTGTCAGACTTTAATTCAGTCAAGCTGTCAAGGCTCTGTCCAAATGATTTATATCTATCATCTTAAATCTATATCTATCTATCTATCCATCTATCTATCTGTCTATTTATCTATCTATATCAATCTTGACCTATCTCCATCTATCTAGTTTATCTATCCATCTATCTGCCTGTCCATATATCTATCTACTTGTGTATATCTATCTTTCCTCCACCCTCTTCCCCTCTCTCTTCTATATCTATCTGTCGAAACATACATAAAAAGAGAGAGAGAAAGAGAGAGGGGAAGAAAGGGAGAGACATACATTAATTCAGACTTACATCATACTCACACGTGGGTCATGTGAGTAGGTCATAGGTATGTTACTAAAACCAGAACCAGAACTAAAAACGAGAACTAAAACCAGAACCAGAACCTCTGTGTTGAAACTTTTGCTAAACAATCTCACTCACAATTTGTTTGCTATAGTAGTGTGACTGATGCCTGTTACATGACAATGATCAACTCTGCCTGACTGCTTGGACTGGCACAGTTCCGTTTTGAAGACACCATAGAAGTACGGGTATTTCGTAATCGCGCAATTTAGACGATCATGATTCTGCTGTTATGTACAAGCTGAAGCGCCGCAGCGCACACGTACACGATCATACGAGAGCGAGAGGAGTTGAATGACATAAGATAGGGCCTACAGAAACAACGCGCAGCTGCATGAGCGTTACCTGGGATAAGAAGTTGCTGGCTCTGATACTTATATATGCACACCTAGCAGCAGTTTGCTGCTGCAAAATCTTAAATAATGGCATATAATTGTATTCGACTGCATGGCACAGTAGAGCGACTTTTGAGCAGAAGTCTGGGACAAAGTGTCAAAGTGAAGCAGGTAAGCATTGTGGTAAGCTAGGTAGGTTAAACTGTAGTTCCAACGCCATTCAACAAATGTTCAATGTTCATCATTATTCATGCATGATGTAACCGGTGAAGTACGTAAATCGGACTTGTCTGGTTGGTTGGCGTTGCCTCAAAAAAAAAATAAAAAAAAATAAAAAGGCATTTTGCAAGTAAGAAATAGTTCCCAATAGTTCTAACGTTACAATGTATGATTATTGGCCACATACAAGACTGTAGTCGGTAGTCGCGTAGATTCACTGTGAGAAGATGGCGAGTGTTTACTGTTGGACTCCAGTTAGGCTAGTCTTGTTAGGACCCTACATGAAATGATTTCTGTGAAATGATAACCCATCAATCTGTCGTGTCAGTGTCAGTGTCACGAAGATTAGGATGTCATTGAAAATGTTTTTGTTCATGAAACGTTTGAAAGTCTGGCAATCTACTGTACTGGTGACAAGTAGGTTAGGAGTTCGAATTTAACTGTTAGGGGTCATGCACTGTTATGCACTTCACTTGTCAATGTAATGTAACTAATGACTCGCCCCACTACCCCCGGACATGGGTGCGTCATTTCCTTGTTTGGTCCGTCAAATTTGTGACCCAGGTGTTCGTCATTTTACCAGCTTTGTCCGTCAAATTTTTGACCGAGGGGTGCATCAAAATCCCATCATTGTCGGTCAAATTTTTGACCGAGGGGTGCGTCATGGTACGTCACTTGGCTATGGAAAATAACATGCATTATTCTGAACCGAGGGGTGCGTCACTTGGCTATGGAAAACTGCACGCATTTTTGCACGCTACCAGTACCGTATACACGTACCGCGAGTGAAATTACAGTGAGTGAGCGTTTTCCCGCGGCAAGTGAAAATCAAAGTCGGGAACCGTTTTGGAATAAGAGGGAAAATGCTTGCCAGAATCTGGCAAGCAAGTAATTTAAAAGCCACCCTTTCTCCTCACATTTTCTATCCAACAAACCCATGAAATCACGCGTACTTAATCTCAAACCAGGGACTGTTTAGCGATGTGACAATTTCAACCTTACTGTCGAACACTTCGTGCCTATTGCATATTGCGATGCAACACCAACACACATTGCTATCGAAGAAAGTTCGTTTATATTCCAATACAATGTGCGTCTAAATAATGTTCTGTGGTGACAAAGGCGATTTTTTGACAGTAAAAGAAGCGGCAGCAGAAGAAACTGCCTGCCGCATGCCACTTTCTGCTCGCGGGATTAGCCCGACGAGACGCGCGACGCTGTTAGTACGCTGTGCGAATCTCTGCGTAGGCCTACGTACCCACAGCGACTGGGCTGTGTATACTCGCGGGAATGCCGTGGCGTGGTGTGTACCTGCGCTGCAGTATGCATCCACCGGACTAGCAATGGCCGCTTACACACAGCGCATCTGCACACATGTGATTGTCATGTATGGATTGCATGCACAGATACATACTATAATGTACGGAATATCGTAGCATGCAGCAGTGTGATGTACGGTGAATGACGGTACGGTGTTTACAGGGCCAGAGGGTAAGGGAAACTTGCCGTAACTTTTACAAATTATGTTTACGAACCAAAAGAAAATGAAATTGCTTGAATAAAACGTACATGCAAAAATCGTTTCGGTATTTTCGGGGGTGCGTCAAATGTACCGAGGATGTCCGTCAAAAAAGTGACCGAGGTGTGCGTCACTTTCAATGTGTTGTCCGTCAAAAAAGTGACTGTGGTGTTCGTCACTTGCAGCGTTTTGTCCGTCAAAAAAGTGACTGTGGTGTCCGTCAAAAACCCCGTGTGGTCAGTCAAAAAATCACCATGACGCACCCATGTCCGGGGGTAGTGGGGTGCGTCATTACATTGACAAGTGCATTACACAGTTACACTCATTCACATATGGGGAGTCGTGCATGAGTGTGTGTGAGTGTGCAGCAATTATTAATAGAGACCCAACGTTAGATAGATCTATGCGACTTCTGTAGGTAGGCATCTGGCAATGTTTATGGCAATAATTTCACTGTTAATATTAAACCAAAGTTGATTTTGCAATGTCTTTAAGAAGCTGACTAAACATGTGCGTTTGCACACAGTCCTCATCCCTAGTGGTGGCTTTTCTCTTTTTGTCCCCGCCGAACGAGTTCGAGCAGGGGACTATGAAACGGGCTCCGTACGTGTGTGTGTCCGTGTGTCCGTCCGTCCGTCCGTGCGTCCGTGTGTCCGTCCGTGCGTCCGTCCGTGCGTCCGTGTGTGATCAAAATGTTCAAAATGCTACTCCTTCACCATTTCTAACCCGATTTTGATTCTGTTTGCTTTATATGATAGCACTACATGGGAGCTTTGAAACTTCTATAAAGAATTTCAGTTGTGACCTTTGACCTTAACCTTTGACCTATATTGTACATTTTGCTTCAAAATGCTACTCCTTCACCATTTCTAACCCGATTTTGATTCCGTTTGCTTTATATGATGGCACTAGGTGAGGGCTTCAAAACTTCTACACAGAATTTTGACCTTTGACTTCTTTGACCTTTGACCTTGATTTTTTGCCTATATTGTACATTGGCTACAAAATGCTACTCCTTCGCCATTTCTAACCCGATTTCGATTCCGTTTGCTTTATATGATGGCACTAGGTGAGGGCTTCAAAACTTCTACACAGAATTTTGACCTTTGACTTCTTTGACCTTTGACCTTGATTTTTGACCTAAATTGTACATTTTGCTACAAAATGCTACTCCTTCGCCATTTGTAACCCGATTTCAATTCCGTTTGCTTTAAGTGATGGCACTTGGTGAGGGCTTCAAAACTTCTACACAGAATTTTGACCTTTGACTTCTTTGACCTCTGACCTTGATTTTTGACCTGTATTGTACATTTTGCTATTAAATGCTACTCCTTCGCCATTTCTAACCCGATTTCGATTCCGTTTGCTTTATGTGATGGCACTAGGTGAGGGCTTCAAAACTTCTACACAGAATTTTGTCCTTTGACTTCTTTGACCTTTGACCTTGATTTTTTACCTATATTGTACATTGGCTACAAAATGCTACTCCTTCGCCATTTCTAACCCGATTTCGATTCCGTTTGCTTTATGTGATGGCACTAGGTGAGGGCTTCAAAACTTCTACATAGAATTTTGACCTTTGACTTCTTTGACCTTTGACCTTGATCTTTTTACCTATATTGTACATTTTGCTACTAAATGCTACTTCCGGCGGGGACATATATTACGCACCACGTAATTTCTACTTTTCCTTGTTGTATTTGTAATTGCTTTTCAATTTGCAGTTTCTCATTTGTTAAATCATCATAAGAATATTCCTGACTATTGACCAGAGTAATTCTCACAGTTGATGGCCGCAAACACTCCAGGAAAACTTGTGACCACTTTTGATTGTTCACTACACTGTGTTTCACATGTATGGTGCACTACTGCCTGGGTACTGCTTCTTCTTTGCAGCTGAGATTACTAAGCAGCAGTTCAGATGTCAACAGCAGTGTATGGAAGTTATCGAGTCTTATAACCAGGCTGAGGTTGGCCGCCAAACCACCTAAAGGCTTTGAGAAGTTCTTCCCAGATGCCAAGCAGGCAGCCAAAAAGCCCAAGACAGCCAAAGAAGCATGTAAATATCACGCCATTATTATAGTTACACAGTATTGTATCAATCATTGTGCCACTGTCAGAACTTAGTGTTCAGTGAGTTTATTCCTTTGTGTCATATGTAAGTCTGTGTGTGTGGTGAAAGGACAATGATACATTGTAAAAGCTGATGTTACGCCAAGTTTATTGCACACTAATAACCTTTCATATATGTACCAGTATGTTTGCAAGAATGCTGAATTATAAGAGGTGATGTACTAAATATAACACCCAAGGTTATACTTCCAATTTTCCTTTAAATCTTACCAACATTTAGTCAAATATGCTGTACAGCTGAGTTTAGTTCTTAATACTGCAAGCTCTACTACATGACAAAGCATGTACATGTATATTGTGCTTGTAGTGTTTTATCAAATTACACAAATCCTCATGTAGGCTCATCAAAGTCACTCCAACCAAATTTACTGAAACATTGCAAAAGTCCATATGATTGCAGTATATCTATTTTTCTTCTTGGTTTTGTTTTGTTTTGTTTTGTTTTGTTTTTTCAAGATGGAGTTTATTCAGATCTTATTTGGAGGTGTGTGATTTGTCAATCTAGGTTCCTGAAGTATATTAGCTATGTGCTGTAAAGGCCACTTTTGCTTTAGTGTTACTTATATATCTTTGAAAGATTCAGCTACTTTTCAGCCACTATTATTTTGGTTTCAGCATCCTCAGTGTTCCTCTAAGACCACTGAGGAATACTGCCCTGGCTATTCCATCTCTATAAAAAAAAAAAATATATATATATATATATTGAACATTTATGAGGTGATACCTGCTTGGGGGAGGGGGGGGGGGGGGACACATATGAATTGCCAAGCAATGAACATTACTCTAGTTTCTCCCAAATGATACTCTGGCCTTAAGTCATTGGTGAGAGAGAAACAGTTTTTTGAATATGATTCCTGATCATAAACCTTGTCATTTACATGCATATGATAAGGCTGTATGATGTAATAGTGTTATGGGTATTTCATCAGCCCCTAATGATACCTCACTTGCAGTCATAGAGACCCCCATTGCCATGACTCTTCCCCTAGATATTTCAAAGGATCTTATATAAATGTCGCCCCCCCCCCATTTTCACTGTTAATTGTCTGTATTCTTTTGCAATATAAAAATTATCTACTTAAGAGCATCATAATCCACATTACCATGACTTGTCATCATGATTTTATCAAAACATTGATTGAAACCTTGTTCCCATTGTTAAAAATGATTAGCGGAGTCTTCCAGACCGCCCCCAAGCAGGAGCAACGGCAAACAGGAGGACGAGAGCGGGGGTCGGGATGGCAACAAAGGGTTCGGTGAGGACCTCTGGAAGAGCCTCCTGTCGCAGAGCAAAGGAGGGGGCGGGGCGGGGGGCAACAGACCCCCCATAGACGAGAAGAACCGGCAGCAGCTCATGTTCAGCGTGGCCGTGACGATAGCTGGCGCTGTCGCCGTGGGTTACCTGATGATGGGTGGCTCGGCTGTGGAGATCACATGGAAGGACTTTGTCAATGACTACCTCACAGCTGGACAGGTAAAACTAAAATTACGGAGTCAGTCATCATTAAATCATAATGATGATGCGAAGTTGATTACACTTACTTTTCTAAGCTAACTAGGCCAATAACATATGCCATGGTAGTTTGTTTTGCATTGTGTTGTGTCCATCACTGTATCTGTATCTTCAAAATGCTTCTTCTCAACCACTTCTTGACTGTAGTAGTAGTAGTAGTAGTAGTAGTAGTAGTAGTAGTAGTAGTAGTAGTAGTAGTAGTAGTAGTAGTAGTAGACGTAGTAGGGCTATTATGAAGAGATTTTATGCCTCTGTACTGGGTAACAAATTTTATTAGCCATATGATATTCTGGAACTTCAGTGGAAATATGCTGTTTGGGGATTGTCTAATGCTTAATGCAGTACTGTGATTATGCATACATTTTTGTAGATTATGCATGTGCATAGAGATGTAGAGACATAGAATTCTTGTAGTATGCACTAAATAAATATGGTTTACTAATATTATTATCTTTATTATGTAACATACTCAAGAAATGTGAGCATGTTTTATTATTATCATCATTGCACTCTGCTATTTGCTCTTTGCAGGTTGAAAGAGTGGAGGTTGTGAACAAGAAGTTTGTGAGAGTTTGGCTGAAGACAGGTCACTCTAAAGGGGTAAGATATTCCATGCTGTATGCCTCTGTCACTCTTTACACCAAGCATTCGTGTCTTTTGCCTCCCATTTTTTCCATATGAATTCTAAGATGGGTTACAGTATTTGTATGGGAAGTATTCTGGTGTTTTATCTACATAATTCAGTGTAATAAAAGTTTATTAAAAAAAAAACTCATTTGCATATGTTTACCTTCTTTTTTTTTCACAGTGAATGAAAAATGAAACCTTGCAATAATCTTATGATCGGTGATGTTTTTAATCTATATACCAAAGACCAAAGACTCTAAAGAAACAGACCTCTTTTCCAAAGAGAGGTTATTATATTGTATGATAAAAAGGGCTATATGGCTTTTAAGGTGCTAGTTGTCTTTAAGCAGCTTTCCTTGTCTCCTGTTATTTATTGTCTTAGATAACAATTTTACTAAAATTAGGTATTTATTAGCATATGATCACATAGAAACAACAAACATCAGCTTCATTTTGCAGTTAATTGTATAGAAGTCTGCTTGAATTCCCTTTCACAATGTAAGAGTACTCATAGTATCTCTTGTTCACTTGCGATGCATTAAAGGATGCAGATATTAAAAACATGCTGTGACCTTTTGTGTAAGGACATATTATTCGGATGAGTTATCAGTAGAGCCATAACATGCCTATTCCCAAATTGTATGTTAACAACACCCCAGCAACCTTGCTTCATACCCTTGTCATTTGATGGCAGCTACCAACTTTAATAAACTCTTCTCCAAATTTTCATGACTGACAGCGCTACGTGTGGTTCAACATTGGAAGTGTGGACACCTTTGAGAGGAACCTGGAGGGAGCGCAGGCTAACCTGGGCATTGAACCACCAAACTACTTGTCTGTAGTCTACAGCTCAGAGAGCGATGGGTGAGTAGCTGTACTGGGCTTAGTGTATGGTGATGAACAGCACTGAAAAAAAAGGATAAGTACAAACCATTAGTGGTACTGTACAGAGTTGAATGCATAGGTGCTGTGTTGATCCAAAGGGTTAGTTCAGTGAACAGCAGAAACAAAGAAAAGAGAATGGAGGTAATATTATGTCATGATGAGGGGAAAATATTGTTCAGTGCTTTTCCACTTGTTATTCTCTTTTGATATACTGGTAGAATGCATGTAAAGTGAAAGTCTTGGATTTTACAGAAAATGACTTTTTATATGAAGTAGCTGCATTTTACCTGATCTCACTTCAGCTGTTTTGCTTTTACCCATTTGGTAACTGTTTCATGTTGATATGTCCATATGAAATTTAGTTGCATAATGAAGTGGCTTATGAAGGGAAATGCTCTCACAGTGTGCACACAGACGTGCACCTGCTTTACAACAGATTACATTTGTCTTTGCACTAGTGTATAGATATTAAGTGAAGAATTTGGAATGCTAAATAGTAAATGGATTAAAGGGAGGTCAGGGTATGCATTTGTGATTGATATTAAGTGCATTTCTTTATGATAACTGCATATGCAACAGGAGCATGACTCTGTCTTGCATGGATATTAGCATTTACAGTCTATAGTTTCAGTAATTACAAGTATTGTAGCGAAAGGTGAGATTCTCACTGTTGATTGGTTGTTGCCTAGCGGCTGATTTAAAAACTAATTATGTAAGCTTATGAGTTTTTATAGTTGGCACAGTTTTGTGAAAAAGATGGAGGGTCTCTAGGTAAGATGCAAATTGTGTTGTAGAGAACCAAAACACACAATAGTACAAGTTGCTAGTGTTATAAACATGTTCTTCATCCCCCCCCCCCCTTTGCAGGTCTTTCCTGATGAGTCTCATCCCCACAGCCCTCATGATTGGCTTCTTCCTCTACCTCTTCCGCAACAACCCTGCCACCGGAGGGCGGGCCGGGCGGGGCAAGGGGGGCATCTTTGGGTTCGGCGAATCCACGGCCAAGATCTTGAAGGAGGACGTCGGTGTGAGATTCAGGTCTGTCACATTGGCTTGTTTTGAAGGGGGAAATTACTTACAGAGAGAATGTCATGCCTTTTCATATCTGAAGTCTTTCTTTCAAATCTTCTGTGAGGAGTACCCAGTGGCTCTTATTTGCTTGACATTGCGGAGGTTCCAAACAGAGAAGGACCCATTGAAGCTGAGAGTAACGGCATACAATGCATGTGGCAACATATGTCATAATATTCTTTTTAAAAGCCCACTGTAATGTGAAGACTATTTTGCCTTATATTGTGAAGGGCTTGAAAGATGTGAAAAATGGACACGGCATAAAATTTTGATGTCAAATTCATGTTGCTGGGATTGTATAAAGTTTGATCTGCAAGTTTGTACAATCCAATGTTTATGTGGTGGCAGCTTGAGACATGGTGTGGTGTTATATGGAACCATTGACAGTGGAGGGCAGTATCTGCAGGATGATAATAAGCCAGTTTTCAGTTCAATAGCAATGATCTGCAATGACCCCCTACAAACTTATTCAAACATGGAGTATTGTAATCTTTTAGTTATATAAGCAGTTGAAATGTTCAGCCAAACAGAAAGTGGTAATTTACATGTTATACTGCATGAATGGCCTTTTTTTATGTGGTTGAAAGGAATTCACATTCACCCTTGCATTTCGATATGCAGTTATGTCACACATAAATATTTGTATATAGTTTTCAGGAAGACCTATCCAGTTTTTTTAATACCTCAGTTACAAGTCAGACAATTTTAAGAAAAGTTCTGCAATGACTATTATCTGCACATGCTCAGATTGCTACTGTGAACAGTTTATAATCAGAAAGGAGGCGAGGGTGAGGGGAGAGGGACAAGGTAAAGTAAAATTTTATCACACATCGGAGTAGACCCTGACTTCCCAGCACATACGAAAAAATGAGTATGAAGTTTAAAGGTTAACGTCTGTCCTGTTCTCACCACAGAGATGTGGCTGGTTGTGAAGAAGCAAAACTGGAAATCATGGAGTTTGTCAACTTCCTCAAGAACCCACAGAAGTATGCAGATTTGGGAGCCAAGATTCCCAAGGTAACTAAGCTGATAGTTGCATTTTGAATTTATGCATTTTTATGAATTACATGGAAAAGACCCACTGGTTATATTTGTGAGCTCAGTCTTATGAAAATGCATTCAGCTATCAGTAGCAATCATCTATTAGTAACTAACAGTGTCACAGATGATCATATGGGTATTAAAGTAAAATATTCTACAGTGATGAAGAAGTTGTATGCTGTTATACTGAGTCATAGATGGATGATACAAAACCACCTTTGATACATCAAGCTATTTCACTGTAAACTTTGCCTGTCTTACTCTTGTAGTGTTGATTGCCCTTTTAGCAGGGTGTCTGTCATGGATGCTTGTGTTTGGCACAGGGAAGTGAAACCTGGTGTATAATGTACAACTGTAATTCAGTGAGCAAATGTTTTAAAGTACCATGTGCGTATGTTGCTCCTCAGTCTGGCAACAACAAGTTTAGTTAGCAATTGTGATCTATCAAGTGGCTTAGTAGTTTTGATGTGACTTTTAGGTAGAAAATATGATAAATATCAACCAGATGTAACTCTGTGTTATCTATAAGTGATGGTCTGTAAGACCATGTTTGTTTCCAATGATTGCATTGCACTGCAGGATGACAGTCAATTAGATAGTGGAGTTTTTTTTTCTGTTTTTAAAAATTCCCTGTGTAACTGCAGCTTTGCTGCAATGGAAGCAGACCGTCTTAGCTGTTTTTCCTTTCAACATGACTTGGATATGATGTTGGTCTTTGTCATGTGCACATTACTGTAACACACTGAGCAGGCTTGCGTATATGTTTAGTTATAAAGAAAGTTCATATGATTTTTAAGAGCATCGCTGTCATCAGCAATTGGCAGAAGCATTGGTCTGCAAAGTGAGAATGTATGTTAAATGATGCCACCATCATTGCAAACATTCCATCATTTCTTTTCAAAACAGGGAGCCATCCTGTCAGGTCCACCAGGCACAGGGAAGACGCTACTCGCCAAGGCCACGGCGGGAGAAGCCAACGTGCCATTCATCACTGTCAACGGCTCGGAGTTCTTGGAGATGTTTGTTGGCGTGGGCCCATCGAGGGTAAGAAAAACCTGTCGTTATGCAGTGCAGTCGTGCTACTCTGCTGTGACTATGCTGTGAAAATCGAATCTGCCATTCACATTCTCCTGTGTACAGCGGTACTGCAGGCATCGTGTAAAGTTTTTCCTATTCATCACCATACTTTCCGACACAGTATTTTCTTGTGTGTAGGTTTTATGGCAGATGAATCAGAGATTACAGATATATATGTGTGGGTAGCAAATTTTTCCCAAAATTACCATGATGGGATGATGTTAAATCAATGCTGTCACATGGCAATGTCAAAAAAGTAAGAAATGAGAACTGTTCCAAGCTTACTCAGCATGCCTGTTTTCATGAAGTGACATGCCTCCAACCCCCTCCTCCCCCCCCCCCCCAAAAAAAAAAAAAAAAAAAAATCAGGCAAAAATTATATTCTTGTAGCATTCATGTTTGCAACACAATTTGACATTTCATGTAGAAGGTGGTGTAAGAGAACGGGAAGTCACTCTGAAAACAATTATACTTCAGTGGTGTGTTCAAAGTGATTGAATGTATTCACGAAATGATACAGCTTCTACCGAATACCTGAAGTTGTTAACTGTGAGGCTAAGTGATGCATTTGTCCGCTTCCTGGTAGAAAAGATGCCTGTCGTTGTTGTTGCTATCATGATTGCTTTTGTGTGCATCGGAATGGCAGCTTCAGCTCTGTGCCATTTTTTATACTCCTTACATTATTGGGATGTTCTTGTTTATATCATTTTGTTAACTATATGTTAATCCTTTTAGAAATGATGTTGTTATCTTTTTCCTCTACGTTTATTTTTTTCTGGGTGTTGTCTGTCCCTGATGTCCTGTTTGTCAGTTCGGCAAAAAAATGAATGCAGTTGTCATACAATGTATGAGGATATCAGGAATCCTTTCATTTTACAGAAATACAAATTTGACAAATATTGTTGCTTTTGGATCTTTGAATACCTTTTTTTTTCTTCAAAATATGCAGTTCATTAAAGTAGTAAATCTTTGGCTTCATATCATTGACTTGGTAATTGGCTATCAAAAGAATTAAACATCGCTTACACATTCAAATATTCCCATAACTCGTCTTGATATATTTCATGTAAATTCAATTTCCCTTTGCAATCCTAGGTGAGAGACATGTTTGCCATGGCGAGGAAGAATGCTCCATGCATCCTGTTTGTGGATGAGATCGATGCAGTGGGGAGGAAGAGGGGAAGGAGCAACTTTGGGGGACAGAGTGAGCAGGAGAACACCCTCAACCAGCTCCTGGTGGAGATGGATGGTGAGTGTTGAAGCGAGGACTATAGGGGGCACTGTTATAGCAACACAGGCAGTGCCATCTACTGCATACATGCACACCGTATATTTGGCTAGTCTAATTTTTTTTTGTGAATCAGGACTTCCGAACAATTTTGTGAGTGGTTAAATTCGCGATCGTGGAGTACAGTTATGAACAGAGAAATGTATGCGTGCACAACACATTCATGTCAAAGTCAGAGGTAATGCTTTTGCTTGTTAAATTCGCAAATAGCACCCAACTCACAAAATAAAAACCTTGCGATTTATATGGCGTATTCAGAAAGTTTGGCCAACTCTGCTCCAGTGGGTAGCACTATAATGGCAGCAGGAAGCTTTGTGAGGGAAGCATCTAACAAGGGAATGTAAGACATGTTGAGACCAGCTGAAACCATGTTGGCCAAGCTCTATGTATGAATGGCTCTCGGCACAATAACACATATCTACTTGGATTAAGCAAAAGTAGTGATAGTAACCACTTTGTTAACCATCTTCATGCTGTGCTGAGTTATCACCGTGCATTAGGGCAGATTGTGAATAAGAGAACTTAGTTCTGAGCTTCTCTTGTGCAGTTGTAGTAGGCTTGCCAAATGTCATGAATTGAATGTAATGCATCAAATATTTTTCATGTCTAGAGCATCGAACTCAACTGAGAGTGCATTGCCCAAACTCTGCCTAAAACAGATTCTTTCGGCAGACAACTAAAACAAACATCCTACAAAGCATATCACCCACTGACACTCACTCTATGAAATGTATACATTCCTCTACATTCAACACCACTTGGTTTTCTTCTTCTTTGATGTCCACTTCAATAGGCTTCAACACAACCACCAATGTCGTCGTTCTTGCCGGTACGAATCGTCCAGACATCCTAGACCCGGCCCTGCTGAGACCGGGACGGTTTGACAGACAAATCTATATCGGGGCACCAGACATCAAGGGCAGGTAAGGCCATCGCCTCATTGACACTTTGGGTGTCTCCTGTCACCAGAGTGATAGAAACAGGACTGTAACATACAGCATGTTTTATAAGTCACTTTGATAATAATGATATATCGTCTGTTGAGAATGAGAAGGGCTTTAAGTCTTCTCGAACACTATGGGTTTTGTGGTCACTTAACGCCCTTATCATTCTCAACCGACGATATCATGATTATAAAGCACATATCAATGAGAAAAAGACAGGAAAATTAATATCTGTATGCAATTTAAAGGAAGGTAGATTTAAAAACTGAGGATTATAAACATACATGTAAGAGAGAGAAGCAGACAAGGGGAGTTGAGAAGTGGCAAAACTGTTACATACAGTGCAGAGCCTTTAGAATCCACTGTCAAGTTAAAATACATTTTCAATAGACCCTCAAAACCATATACTGAATCAGCCTGCTTGAGAGGCTTAGGTAGCCTGTTCCCCCTGCAGCTGCCAGTCAGAGAGATCTTACTCCATGGAAATCTCTTGGTATTGAGGGGATGGCTAAAATAAGTCTTGACTGAAAGTGAAGGTTTCTTGCCGGGCAGTATTTTGTCAGTAGAAAATCCGTATGTATGCTTGTCCACATATTAGTTAAGGATTTATCTAAAGTATATGTTCATGTGCACCCTTCAGGGCGTCCATCTTCAAGGTACATCTGAAGCCACTGAAGACAGAGATTAACATGGAAGAGATGTCAAGGAAGTTAGCTGCCCTCACCCCTGGCTTTACTGGTAGGATGAAAATACTGTGAACATATCTCTCTCTCTCACTTTCACTGTCTAATTTTGTTGTTGTGCGTGTATATGCATCTGTTGTTACTCATCCATTTGCTTCTGATTTTGAATGTTCATAATATGTCATCATTGTTACCATTAAAATTGTTATGGCTCAGACCTCCCAACCATTCTGAATTTGGAGGAAAGAATCTGAATTTTTGACCATTCCCAGCTCTGTGTTTCAATAGGAGTTTCCTGTTTTTCTGAGAATTTTACAGCACATTCCCATGGGAACTGCTCATTTTTCTCCCAATTTTTGAGCCAAATCATCACCATTTTTCAGTCAGAAAAGTTGGGAGGTGTGTATGGTTGTAGCTGTTCCATCATCAGTGTAGTGGATACATTTTTAGTCTTTTTAGGTCAACTTATTTGCCTGTCTTGCTATCGCTTTTTTCATTGTCAGAATGCTAAGTTCAGTCTGAGATTTGAAGAGACCTGATGTGAAGTATTGAATTCAGTTGAGATCATCATCAGATTTAATGTCTTTTGGGTACATGCCTGCTATAAAAGAGATACCATGTTTATGCTTGGACAGGTGCTGATATTGCCAATGTGTGCAATGAGGCTGCACTGATAGCTGCCAGGCACGGCTTTGACAAGATCGAGTCATCGCACTTCGAGGCAGCCATAGAGAGAGTAGTAGCAGGTGAGTTTTCGTATGCAACTTCAGTTGATGGAAGTGAAATATTGATAGGAGATTTCAGAACAAAGGCCTGCCCATTCACAACCAGTTCAGAAAAACAGAAAGAAGAATGTTTGGATTTGACTTTTGGAGACTCGATATCAGTAGAATGCATATGTTTTATTTTATCTTGGACCACTTAATTTCTGAGACATTTGTATAATTCCAATGATAGTGATAAAGATGGAACAACTTAGAATTTTGGTATCTACTTAAACTACTTAAAGGCTCTAATGAACATCATGAGTATGCATTAGAATCTTTTATCAATATTCATGACATCTCATGAATGATATAGTTAATTAGGAGAGCCTCCCAACCTAGAGTAGCAAGAGGGATGGACAAAGTGACATTTTTGTGTTGTGCCTACACGTTTGTACATCACCAATGTTTGCTCTTTTGCTGTTTGTTTCAGTTAAAATGGTGGTGTTCTATACACATATGAGTGTCACCAAGGTAAATGTTGTCTCCACTTCACCAACACACATTTGAATAAATTTGTTTGTGAGATAATCTTCCATAAAGTGAATGTTTCCACGAAGTAAATGCCATCGTTCAAACTATAGTGTACACCAAATCCAGTGTCTGCTCAAGTACCTAGTATTTGAATTCTATGTTGTGCTGTGATGCAGGTCTGGAGAAGAAAACCCAGGTGCTGCAGCCTGAGGAGAAGAAGACGGTGGCGTACCATGAGGCGGGCCATGCTGTGTCCGGCTGGTTCCTGGAACACGCTGATCCCCTCCTCAAGGTGAGATCGGTGCAGATATTATGGGGAAACCCCATATAAATGAAATCATGTGGACCTGCAAATATATGTCTATATATCCGTTGCCTCATAAATGTACTACAAAATAGACCAGCTAAATACAGTCATGGAAAATCGTGACTGCTTATTACCATGTTCAAAGTGATACCTCCGATTGCCATTTAGCTTCATAGGATTTGTATTTGTGCACACGAAGAGCTGATACAAGAACCAAAGATGGCAGCATTCATGACTGCAATACTCAGATGAGAATTATTCATGCTCAGGTTGTGATTCTGTGCTGAATGGGTAATGTGATTTTGATTTCTTTTTTTTTTTTTGTGGGAGCACTTGGCTGCTGCCTATTATAAATAGGATGAGAATGTGTAAATGTTCAGTCACAAGTCACTCTTAGTGGCCACATCTTCAGAGATTTTGGCACATCTGTATCAGTTGGTACCAAAGAAATCATGCAAGCATTCAGTCATACCTCACTGGGCCCCATTTCATAAAAGATGTTAGGATGGCAACTCTTACTGGAATGTCATTTACTGTACTAATAGCCAATCAGGAAGCTGGCTTCTTATCATCCTTGTGACACTCCATTGCAGCAGGAGTTGCGATCGTAGTAAATCTCTATTAGATGGAGCCATAGTATAGCCTAGCACTTAACTTGCAGTTGGACCAGGCGCGAGAAACTGTTGCATATATTCACTTGATGTGATGTAAATATCTAAATATGTATGCCTAGGTCTTTTATAATTTTGTAAGTATAGCATGGAGGTATTTGCTAATTACAATCTTGATTCATATTTTATAGTTTTTAATTACTTTTATCACTGTAGTGTGTACTTCCTCATTTTGATGGCTACTTTAAAGTGTGTTCACATATTTCTTTTCTTTTTTTTCGAATACCAACCTGTTTAATTAGAATTGAGTGATAACAAGACCCATGTCACATTTGCTGTAGGTGTCGATCATTCCAAGGGGCAAGGGTCTGGGCTACGCCCAGTACCTCCCGAAGGAACACTTCCTCTTCACCAAGGAGCAGATGCTGGACAGGATGTGCATGACGCTCGGGGGTCGCGTCTCCGAGCAGATCTTCTTCGGCAAGATCACGACGGGGGCTCAGGACGACCTCAAGAAGGTCACCCAGATGGCGTATGCACAGGTTAGAGGTCATGCAAAATATTCTGTACTTAGTGATGCCCTTAGTGCTTAATTAGTCACATCCAAGTCTGTGGAAAAACAAACAAACAAACAAACCGCAAACAAACAAACGGGAAACTGACAAAAAAGTGTCATTTTTTTCATGTAAGGTTCAAGGAGCAGTAATTTGAGGTCACAGATAGTCTTTATCATTTACCAGGTAATTTTGAGCCATGTCTAGAAACTGGGTGCCTCTGATGACCCTTTAACCATGCAAATGGTATCCATTCTCAAAGATAACTTTTCTATACAAATAAGATAAGAAAAGGTATCTGTAGAACCTTGCAAAAGCCCTCCTTTGCTTTTACAAAACTCCCCCAGGACTTTGCATTTATCGGATAACATTTGTGTCTTCTGTTTTATTTCTGGCAGGTGGTCCAGTTTGGCATGAGCGACAAGGTCGGCAACGTCTCATTTGACATGCCGCAGCAGGGGGAGATGGTGCTGGAGAAGCCGTACAGTGAGCAGACAGCCCAGATGATTGACGAGGAGGTGCGCGCCATCATCCGGACAGCCTACGACAGGACCATGGCCCTTCTTGCCGACAAGAAAGAAAGCGTAGAAAAGGTGAGTGGCAGGTTTCAGCTGTTCATCTCATCTCAATCTCCCGAAGTAAACGGTGGTCGCTTCCCTCTTTTGGCAAGTCCTCTGAATTTCCATAGAATTAATATCAGAGTGGTAATGTTCATATCTTTTCAATTCCAAGTGCCTCATGGCGTGATGAGAGAACACTTCAAGTAGCTTACTTTTTACTTGTTTTTCATGAAACAGTTTATGCATCTGACTTACGGTCAAGGTTTTTTCTTGTAGTCAAATACAAATTAAGGACTATTGATTGTATCTCATGGTGTGTTTGAATGATATTTCAGGGCTGCACACTAACCCATTTTTTCTGCCGGTCCAACCTGTCTCTGTCAGACCGGTAAATGCCCCGTTTTACCATTTTTTACCGGTCCGAACAGAAAATTTACCAGTCAACAACGACAACCTGAAAAAACATTAAATGACTTGCAAACTCATTTTTTTTTTTTATGGACGTCCCCCCCCCCCCCCCACCCATGTACATTCTACAGATTAATATTTTTTTTGGAAAACTTGCATTATATATTGCACAAGAAATAAAAAAAAAATAGGAAAAAATAAAATGTTTGTTTGTGAATTACAGTGTAAAATGATAATGAACAAATTCAGATTGTGTCAAATGCGTTTGTGACATTTTCTAAACATCGGCGCACGAACTTGCTGCGTAACCTGCTCTTGGTGGTCAGTTGGATTGCGACGATTTAATGAATTATTTTAGCTGTGATATTTTCTGATGCACGCGCTACAAGGGGTTCTTTATTATTCTCCCGATAATCTATTCACATTTGTGCATGCGTTCTTGAAAGGTACACGACATGCAGGGTCGAATTCGCAATCCTTTTTTGCGCCCATTTCCACCTCAAATATTAGCGGGTTTGTGACAATTTCATATATTACTTCGGCTGTAATATTTTCTGATGCACGCGCCAAAAGGGGTTGAAAATGCGTCCTTTATTTTTTCCCGATAAACTCTTCGAATTTCGTAAGTGCGTTCTTAAAAGATGCACCACATGGCCGAATTCATGATACGTTTTGCGCCTATTTCTACCCCAAATATCAGCGGGATTGTGACGATTTCATAAATTACTTTTGCTGTAATCTTTTATGATGCACGCGCCAAAAGGGGTTGAAAATGTGTCCTTTATTTCTTCCCGATAAACTCTTCGAATTTCATAAGTGCGTTCTTGATGTTTCACACGGCCGAATTCATGATACTTTTTGCGCCTATTTCTACCTCAAATATCAGCGGCATTGTGGCGATTTCATGAATCACTTCGGATATAACTTTTTGTGATGCTCGCACCGGCTAGAATGGTTGATAATGCGTCCTTTATTTTTCTCCCACAATCTCTTCGCATTCCGTACATGCGTTCTTTAAAGGTATACCACACGGCCGAACTCACGATCCTTTTTGCGCCTATTTCTACCTCATTAATATCAGCGGGATTGCGATGATTTTATGAATTACTTCGGCTGTAATCTTTTATGATACACGCGCCAAATGAGGTTGAAAATGTGTCCTTTATTTTTCCCCGATAAACTCTTCGCGTTTCGTAAATACGTTCTTAAAAGATATACGACACGGCCAAAAATCATGATTCTTTTTACGCCTATTGTTTCCTCAAACTTCAACGGGACTGCGATGATTTTATGAATTATTATGCGGCTGTAATCTTTATGATGCACGGGCCAAAAGGGGTTGAAAATGTGTTCTGTATTTTTCTCCCAATAATCTCTTCGCATTTGGTACATGCGAATACGACACGGCCGAATCCACGATCCTTTTAGCGCCTATTTCTACATCAAAATAATATCAGCCGAATTGTGGCGATTTCATTAATTACTTCGGATGTAATCTTTTGTGATGCACGCACCAGCTATACTGGTTGAGAATGTGTTCTTTATTTTTCTCCCCATATAAATCTCTTCGCATTCCGTACATGCGCACTGCAAAAAGTCCGCTGTTAAATAGTGAACACCGAGCTGGTGTTAAATTTTCGGTGCTCATTTATGGTGTTAAATTAACACCCCCGGGTGTCATTTCCAAATTTTAAACTGTTTTTTGAAGAGTTTCTTAGTAACTGCACTTCTTGTTGATTTTTAATTTAAACAAGACGATCAAGAATTTTACATTAAAATACTAGATTTTTGAAAAAATGTGAAAATAATTTTACACCGAAGTAACACCAGCTGGTGTGGTCCCTTATTGAAGCTGGACGGGTGTTAAACCATTGATATTAACACCAACAAGTATCAAATCAACACCATGTGGTGTCATTTTTTAATTAACACCAGTACAGTGTCAAAATAACACCAGGTACAGTGTCAAATTAACACCACGAAGTGTCAGGTGAACACTTTTCAACACCATCACAGTGCATTTTTAACACCTGTGGGTGTGGTCCTTTATTGAAGTTTGATCGGTGTTAGATTTAACACCCGTGGTGTTAAATCTAACACCCATGTTTTTACAGTGCGGTCTTTAATGGTATATTTACTATACGACACGGCCGAATTCACGATCCTTTTGGCGCCTATTTCTACCTCAAATATCAGCGGGATTGCGATGATTTCATGTATGACTTCGGATGTAATCTTTTATGATGCACGCGCCAAAAGGGATTGAAAATGTGCCCTTTATTTTTCCCCGATAAACTCTTCGCATTTCGTAAATGCGTTCTTAAAAGATACACAACACGGCCAAAAATCATGATTCTTTTTACGCCTATTGTTTCCTCAAACATCAACGGGACTGCGATGATTTTATGAATTATTATTCGGCTGTAATCTTAATGATGCACGGGCCAAAAGGGGTTGAAAATGTGTTCTGTATTTTTCACCCAGTAAACACTTCGCATTGCGTACATATCTACGTCACGGCCGAATTCACGATCCTTTTAGCGCCTATTTCTACATCAAATATCAGCGGGATTGCGATATGTCATTAATTATTTCGTCTGTAATCTTTTGTGATACATGCACCAGAAGGGTTGAAAATGCGTTCTTTATTTTTCTCCGGATAATTTCTTCGCATCTGTGCATGCGTTTTCAAAATTATACACTGCATGCAGGGCCGAATTTGAGATTATTTTTGCGCTTATTATTGTTATCTCAAATTCCAAGGAGATTGCGAATTTTCATGAATTACTATTCAGCTGTAATCTATATGATGCAAACGCCAAAAGGGGTGAAAATGTGTCCTTTATTTTTCTCCCGCTAATCTTTTCCCATTTCGTACGTGCGTTCTTAAAAGGTATACGTCACGGCCGAATTCACGATCCTTTTTGCGCCTATTTCTACCTCAAATATCAGCGGGATTGTGGCGATTTCATGAATTACTTCAGATGTAATCTTTTGTAATGCACGCACCAGAAGGGTAAAATGTGTTTTTTATTTTTCTCCCGATAATCTTGTCGCATTTGTGCATGCGTGTTTGATAACCAACACGGCATGCAGGACTGAATTCAAGATCCTTTTTGCGCCCGTTATTTCCTCAAATTTCAAAGGGATTGCGTTGATTTCATGAATTGTTATTCTGCTGTAATCTTTTATGATGTACTCACCAAATGTGTCCTTTATTTTTTTTCTCTCTCCTCTATAATCTCTTCGCATTTCGTACATAAGCTTTTGAAAGATACGACGCTGCCGGTCGAATTCATGATCCTTTTTGGGACGATTTCTACCTCAAATATGTAAGCGGGACTGCGATGATTGTATGATTTTTTTTCTCCCTAGTATTATCTCTTCACATTTTGTGCATGCGTTCTTAAAAAGTACACGGAAGGGCCGATTTCGTGATCCTTTTTGCGCCTATCTTCATTATGAGACTATTCTGAAGGAATGAAAATATTCGTCTGTGAAATGACTGTGTAAAATGAAAATAAACGCAATCAGATCCATTTACTGAATCGTTGAATATCGAATGTCTTTTTACTTTTTCTAAAAATCAACACAAGTAAATTAGTTCTAACATAACTGCCACGCTGCTGCGAAGCCGGGATCGGATTGATCTTGCGTTAAAAAAATCATGAGCAAAATGACTCAGAAATGCGTGCGCTTCAATCAATGCTTCTTGTCTGGCATGACCGCCGATCGCAAGCAAACGAAAAGCAGTTACACTGTTCTATACATGCTGTGCATGTATTGCATTGCATGGCAGTGCGTGAACAGCGCCGAATGCGCAAGCGAGCGCGACTAACTGGTCGACTGCTAGTGCTCAAAACTAATATGTTTACTGTATATCATGTACAAATTGCACCGGTAGACATAAACGAAAACTTGCGTAAAACTTGTTGATCAGTGCGATATCTTGCCTTTTGTTTCTTCCTGATCGGGGCTGCTCTTTTTCTTTCTACTGACCCCACCAATGCTTTTTTCTTACTGGTCATGTCGGACCGGTAACTTGTGGATTTCCTGAAAAGTTACCGGTCCGACAGTGACTTTTACCGGTCTTTGACCGTCGGACCGGCGCCAGTGTGCAGCCCTGGATATTTATAAGTCAGAACATGTAATACCAGATTAAACATATTTTTATTGGTGAACATCCATAACAAAACGTTTGTGACATACATGTATTATCACAGTAGGCAGGATGCTATACACATAGGGGATATAAAGTAGTAATTGTCTCGTACGTTTGAATATATAGTTGGTGTGAGAAACTTTACCTGAAAGGATACCAGAAAAGAGCAAATACTGTATACAGCATATATTTAGTGAGTCCTAATTTTATGCATATCCGGACTTTCGACAATATTACGAGTGTTTAAATTTGTGATCATGGAGTACAGTAATGAGCAGAGAATGTATGTGTACATGTTGCATTCATGTTGGAATCTGAGTTAATATGTTTGCGTGCTGTTAAATTCACAAATGACACCCAACTTGTGAAATTTCGTGAAAATTAAAACCCTGTGAGATATGCAATAAGAGGAACACATTTTGCCTCCGTATTTGCTGGACAGGTTGCCCTGCGACTCTTAGAAAGAGAGGTTCTGAACAAGGATGACATGGTGGAACTTCTCGGCAAGCGACCGTTCATGGAGAAGACTACGTACGAGGAGTTTGTCGAGGGCACTGGCAGCCTGGAGGAGGACACCTCTCTCCCACCGGGGCTGGAGGGATGGAACGAGGACAGGAAAGACAAAGATGGACTCAAGGAGGACAAGAATCTGGGCGTGGCATAGCAGAGGGGTGCTTGGGGGAACCCCCAGCTCCGATAGAGGGGATCAGAAGTGGAGTGACTGTTGTATTCCGTGGTATGCACTTGTTTGAGAAGGAACAGTGCCTGGAGAGTGGATTCGAAGGAGGAAAAAGGAACTGCGTGGAGATGAGCGAAACATTAGTAATGCTCTGATGCGAAATCTGAGGTTCTGTCCAGAACAGGACCAATTTACCACTCCTAGTTGGGGTGATCAAGTTTAATTTGAAGACCAGATGGCTCTATGCACTGAACAAAGTTTATTCAGATGGGGGCTTTTATGCTTTCCTCTCTTGACCTTTGACACATACTATGTCGCTAAAGGTTGACATTATTCACAAATAACCAGGTGTCACAGTGTCAGAAGACTGTTGGTCCAAGAAGAGATATCATAGTGTTTCGTGCTCATCGACAACCGGGGCCACATTATTTTGTGGCACTTGTAAAGTCATGGGCTGGATTCTTTATGTGTCACAGCCAAATTTGTGCTGGTAATAGAGTTTCAACAAGATTAAGGGACTAGCGACTACTGGGAATCCTGTGTGAATTAGGCGTGAGGAGAAAAAGATGAACTGTGAATTGCATATCCTAGAAATTAAACACACATGTATGTGTTGTGTCATCTGCTTTTATTTATTTTCTCAATTGGAAGCACACAATGAAGTAATTGTTTTAATTTAACTATTTTTCTTTTGAGGGTCTTCTGTTGTGTTTACTTGTACTTCATTGACATCATCAATGAAATCTGATTGACTTTGCCATAAAGAACCTCAAATGGAGATATCCTCTGCTATAAAATTTAATGTTATGTGTGTGTGCACACTCAAGTTACCTGAATCTTCCACCAACAAACAGCCATTGTTAATGACAATTTTAGTCATGAGTAGTTTTTTTTTGAAGGGATGACTGTTTTCATGTCGTTGTCTGAGCAGAAAATTGTCTGCAATTATCGGTGAATTGTAATAAAAAAGAAATAAAATATCGTTTTGAGATGCAACTCTCAATATTGATGAATATTGTAACATACTTTGCGTTTGGTAACCAGTTGTTTTGTGTAGAATGTTTTATGAGAATTCTTGAGTCTCACAGGAAATGTGTTGCTGTACATTTAAGAACATAGCCAAGTGAGATGCTAAAGCATGAATATAGTTGTATGGGCAGTCAACCCCTTTGAACAACCTTTTGATGAAAGTGCAATTTCATTGTTTTGGCCATGCTGCCACAGTAGAAACTTTGTTATTGAGAGATCAGATATAACAAAACACTCTTTACTATAACAAGGAGATTTTGCAGGTCCCAACTCTTTAATATTTCTTTATTTTTATATCCTGATATACCAAGAAACCTGATACAACAAGGGGATTTTAGGTCCTCTTTATGATGAGATTCTCCTTAACTGCCTATTTTTCCTCTTTGTGCTTTTCCACAATTTTATGACTACTAGCCTTAGCACATGTCATCTGATGTTGCCCGGGTTGCATTTCATGCCCTGTACACTTGCATCAGCTTTCCCATTATTGCAAGCTTTCATGCTGTCATCATTTTAAGTTCATTAGGGCATCCCTGTAGGATCTGACATCAATTTTGCCCTTTCTGTAGAACAATCATGGCCTGCATTTTTATTCTGTGTTTTTCTCATCTGTTAAAAATAAGAGCATGCTACAGCCACTTGTAATATCCTCTGCCTCATGTGCTGCATGTTTCCCAAAGGGAGGTATCTGTTAATTCGTATCTGTGGGCAGGTCCAAGAATGTCATACCGTGTTTGCATTGGGGGGAACTTAACATGAAGCTCACATTTGCATGATCTAAGGCCTAATGATTGTTTGTAGTGCTTGCAGGCTGTACCAACTACATTGTAGCTTTTGTTTTAAATGGGCCTGGGGGAAGTTAACCCTTGTCGCGAACAATGGGCAACTCTGTTACGTTTATGAACTGGAAAACAAAAAAAAAAAAAAAGAGGAAAAAATAACCTCCCAATAATGGAACAGAATATTTTTTTTTCCTTTCCAATGCTACCATGTAAAAACATTAAAAAAATCAAAGAGGATTTGTACAATTTTGAAACTCAGGGCAGGCCTGTCGAATACAACATGCCGCAATTAGTAATTCATTGGATGGTGCAGTTCCAGTTGGATTGAAAGTTTGTCATGGAAGGGACCTTGTAATTTATCACGAGGATGGTGAAGAAAGGACATGTAGCAAATACTGTACAGAGGCAAAACCAATACGAGCATACCGCATTGTTGGTGGAGCATACAGGTGTTTTAAACTGGTATGCCCCATTTTTGAAGTGAAATATGACATTGGACATACAATGTCAGTAATTTGCCTAGTGCCAGCCACACTGGTAGAGCTCTATATGAATCTGTATGTCAAAAATAAAGTATGACTGTGATAAGATAAAACAAGAATTGGAGTGTCTTTGCTTTGCTTGTTTCAAAGTCCAGAGTGCTCGTTTCATAGGAGGCATACTTCTTATCCATTGTGTAGTCGATGTCAGAAAGGAGAGACTATTAAACCCCCTACGCTGGTCATTTCTCTAGAGTGGTCAGTATTTAAACTCCCTCACAGATGAAGAAGTATTGGTTGCGCAGCCACCATATTGACCTCCCCCAGTCATATATTTCACCATGCAGAACAGCCTTGGTTACCATAAAACTTGATACGATATCAACTCTTGCTGGAATGGCTGTTGTCATGGTAACAAGAAGAATCCTGATTGACTGTTACTATTGGAAGTTGCCATTCCAGCAGGAGTTGCCATCCTAACATCTTTTACGAAATAGGACCCCCATGGATTCCCATCTCACTGCACACATTGATTATCTTTCTGCCAGAGTTGATAAATTTCACCTTTCAACTACATGTACATACAATGTAGGTAAGAATTATGGGAATTTGCAAGTGTTGTGTGTGTGTGTGCTCATGTGTGTGTACACTTATTCATCTCTGCAAGAGAAAATAAGTGCAAGTCTTACACTTCTGTTAAAACCTATTGTACTAAAGATTTGTCTGTATGCAATATGCTTGCTATGTTCATCACATAAGACATAATAGAGCTGTGTGATTTGGTAGATTAAAATTTGTAGCTGTCAGCCTGGTGGGGGTGGGGGGGGGGGGGGCTTTTCATACCACACATTTATTTTTATGTAGAATTCCCAAAATTTCCGTCAGATTTAAAAAACTGGAACTCTCTCTAACTCGTTTGGAAACCGTAATGAAGTTGCCACAAATGTGATCCCAAGATGTCGTTCTGAGTCAGAATAGAAAGTATCAAATTTTGGATATTATAGCTGTGTATTTATGATATACCATACACTAAAACATATATTGTATATTGTTTTGTTTTATTGTTGGAGTGAAACAGTCAGTTCTTCGGGAATTACGTTTTTTCCCTCCACACAATATTTTCCCTTTGCTGCGCGCTTCGGGAATATACATACGTATTTATTTCACATATATCAAATCCATTGTCAACCGATATATCTGTCCATTCTACCCGTCTAACTGTGGTTCGATCTGTTTAGGCTCCCCCCCCCCCCCCATACAACCGCGCCCCACAGAAGGCAGTCATCACTTAAAACACAATGCTTCATTCACACCTTTGGTGAGGATTATACGTGGAGTCCATGCATTCTTTCTCCCGTTGACATAAATGTGTCTGGCTGCAAAAAGGCGCGTCGGCCCGTAAGCTTCAAAAGGCCTCAATCTTTGTGAATATACCTTTCGTGCGGTATTTGGTCTGGGCTTAAATAGCATGGCGAGTCAAGAGCCAGATTTAAAAACTCTTCTTTCTGCGCAAAAGGGTTTAAGTGGATTGGACGGAATAAAGAGAGGGAGAGAGTGAAAGGAGGAGATGGGGTAAAAGGGAGCAAAAAAAAAAAAAAAAAAAAAAAAAAAAGGAACACACGAAGGGAGACAAGTCCTGAGATGAGACAACGGTGAAAAGAAGAGGATGGAAAAGAGAGGCAGCCCGTCCCCATCCTGGACAGAGAGAGAGAAAGAAAGATAGGCTATTTAGAGCGTGTGAAATAAGTTGATGGGGTGTGTGTATGTGTATGTATGGGTGCGTGTGCGTGTGTGTGCGTGTGTGTGTGTGTGTGTGTGTGTGTGCGTGTGTGTGCGTGTGTGTGTGTGTGTGTGTGTATGCGAAGCCCCTCAGTCACGCTTTTAAACCGAGCCCCCTCCAGCGATTCTACCACTTCACACAATGGGCCCCTGGCTCAGCCGGAGATCCAGGTCCCATTCTAGATAATGAAGTGGATTCCCGACATGTAAATGTTATAAAGGAACACTGCTTTCAAATTCCCTTCACAACAAGTGTAAAAAATGTCGCACCTTCTTGACATCTTTTTAGCTCTGATATACGTGTATAACACGAGTCCCTTTCACTTTCAGGAGGTATACATCACTAAAATTGCGCTAGACTTTTTTGTTGGTATCCATATGTTCTTATTACCTAAATCGTGAGATCATGTTTTTTTTTTGTGTGTGTGTGTGTGTGTGCAGTGTGTGTAGTCGTGATTATGACTGTCATGAGTAGAGCTGTCCTCAGTATCTTTTGATTATAGTTACAATGATAGCAATAATAACATTATTATTCTCATTATTATTATCATTATCATTATTATTATTATTATTATTATTATCATTATTATCATTATTATTATTATTATTATTATCATTATTATTATTATTATCATTATTATCATCATTATTATCATTATTAGTATTGTTATTATTATTATCATTGTTATCATCATTATTATCATTATTATTATTATTGTTTTCATCATCATCATCATCATTATTACTATTAGCATTCTTATTATCATAACTCTCGTCATCGTCTTCATCATTTTTACGATTAACCATTTTTGTACGATTAAAGTGTATTCACGAATGAAGCGATTTAGACCGGTAACGGTGCCTTGTGCAGATTCGATAAGCATATGTACATTTATTCAAATTCACGAAATTCTTCCGTCGAGATGTTTTCATTGCAACTGATTGACAAATTGCCCTACATCGACGTAAATAAGCACTGAATTGATCAGTGTTTTAGTAGTAGCCATGATAAAAAAATCATGGGCGTACATACTCGAGCAGGATTCGAACCTACGACCTCCTGATCACCGAACAGGCGTCATCTCCACTAGACCACCGAGCTTTCGCCCGACAGCAAGTGTTGGTTCTAATCTTTATAGCATGCAGCGGGTATTGCTTTGTTATTCAAATTCATGAAATTCTTCCGTCGAGATGTTTTCATTGCAACTGATTGACAAATTGCCCTACATCGACGTAAATAAGCACTGAATTGATCAGTGTTTTAGTAGTAGCCATGATAAAAAAAAAAATCATGGGCGTACATACTCGAGCAGGATTCGAACCTACGACCTCCTGATCACCGTACAGGCGTCATCTGCACTAGACCACCGAGCTTTCGCCCGACAGCAAGTGTTGGTTCTAATCCTTATAGCATGCAGCGGGTACTGCTTTGTTATTCAAATTCATGAAATTCTTCCGTCGAGATGTTTTCATTGCAACTGATTGACAAACTGCCCTACATCGACGTAAATAAGCACTGAATTGATCAGTGTTTTAGTAGTAGCCATGATAAAAAAATCATGGGCGTACATACTCGAGCAGGATTCGAACCTACGACCTCCTGATCACCGGTGATCAGGAGGTCGTAGGTTCGAATCCTGCTCGAGTATGTACGCCCATGATTTTTTATCATGGCTCCTACTAAAACACAGATCAATTCAGTGCTTATTTACGTCGATGTAGGGCAATTTGTCAATCAGTTGCATATGTACATTTGTTTCCCCATCTATCCATGTTGGTTGTGTTTATGTTACTAACATTTATTTTTATTGACATTGTTTGATAATTATCTAATCGTTTAAGTTGAATTCATTTCCACATTGGGCATAGGGAATGGTCATATACACCAAGGAGGTGGAAGAGAACCCCTTCCACCTCCCTGTATACTCAACGAACATATAGATGATAATGGAGGAATCAGAGAAAGCAAACACTAGAGGCTTGTTCATAGTGATCCCTTATGTATAAATAACACGGATTTGATTTACAAAAAAAAAAAAATCATCAGTCGAAATCACGTTTAAAACATACAAAATATGAAGGGTACAGGACAAATATGAAATACCTTCTTCAAGTCTCAAAAATTACATTTAGCCTTCGAGTGTATTAAACAAATTGTTTTTCCACAAAGTTTCTTGATTTGAAAAAGACATACTACACTTAAATTAATTTGACAAATAGTTCCAAAGGGTTGAACCATTATCAAATATGGAAGATCGTGATATTGAAGTACGATTAATGGAGGATGGATATTTCGGGCATTTCTAGTATTGGAGTTATGAACTGAACAATTCGAAATTAAATACTCATTAAACACTTCAGGTTAAAAAAAATGTTACGAAATTTGAAGATGAAATTGGCAATTTCCAAAGATATCAATTCATAAATGAGCATTTTTTTGACAATAGAGGTGTGTTGCTGGACAAAACCATGAGGAGTGAGTTATTATGCAAATAGCCCGCTTTTGAAATTTGGTAACACGCTTTATATTTTCTATGAAGTGAATCCCAAAATAACATTTCAATAATTGATATGGCATGAAACAAACGAATGATATAAACATCTTTAGGATATTTTGTGTAACAAAAAAGTGCATTCTATCATCAAAGATAATTCCAAGATAGTTGTTCATTAAAACGTATCCGGGCAATAACCCTCCGAGGGCAATTACCCCCGGCTAAATACTGGTTCATGGTAAGGTTAGAGTGAAGATTAGGGTTAGGGTTAGGTTTAGCGTTATATAGGAGTTTGGGTTAGGGTTACGATTAGGTTCAGGATGACAATTAGGATTACGGCCACGGGGAGGGTCCGGGGTAATTGCCCAGGGGTAATTGCCCTAGACCCCATTAAAAACACCCCTGAAAACTTGGTATCATAATCACTTTATTTCTCCCGTTTCTATGATATAAATTCAAATTTAGTCAAAAGTTCAGGGTCAAGGTCAAATTCAAACCCAAATTATTGTCAACCATAATCATCATTATCATCAATATGAATTATAATTATACGTGTATCAATTTCGTCGTCACCAGTGGCGTCATTGTCGTTTTTGATAGCGCTTGGCATTACCGCCATAATAACATCTTAACCTACCTACCGATTACAATCCAGGGGCGGATCCAGGAGTACCGTAAAGTAGAGGCGCATTAACAAAACTCAAAGGGGAGGGCGCACGCGCCCCAATTTTTGCTTACTTTTTCTTTTGTTTTACCAAAAAATAGAATGGGGCGTGCGCCCGGTGCGTCCCCCTCGAGATCCGCCTATACTTTTTTAAAAGATATATATGTATGCATATATATATATATATAAACAAAATCAGAATCGTGGTGTAAAAATTTGGGTGCATCCTTTTGACGCTTTACGAGATACGATGTATCAGAAAACTTAGATGAGATGAGCATTTTCTGTGACAGTTGTGCACTATAATGTCACTATTTTCGAGTGTTCTTATGTTTAAGAATTAATGAATATGAGTACATGCCTCGTATTCACATTATCTAACATGAGAATGGAATGGGCATAGCTTTGACATTTCATACTGCATCGCTGTCACCTCGGGGTTCATAGGGCTCTAAGATTGACTGATGAGACGGAAAACCGAAGTGATCGGGCCGGATAAGTTTACAATTTTGCTCGCTTTATCACAATACATTGAATTGCCGGACTCCAGAAGAAAACTCCAGAAGAGTTTGATTTCTGTGGAGGTATTGCACTCATGGTTACATTAGGGAGTTCAGTATGGAAACCACGGGGGAAGCAGAGTTTGTAGATCCATGTTTACTAGAGATGGATATTAATATTCGCTGCTGACATGACCCGGTGCGACCCGGGCAGGCATGCTTGGTAACTGGTGTGGAAAGAAGCCTATAGACCGAGATCCTATTACAGTATTCCGCCCGTAAAGCGCACGCCGTCAGTCCGCGTGCGTACCTCCGACGAAAATAATTTGCCCAGGGAGATGACTACTTGTGTATCAAGGAGGTATCTGCATATCTCCTTTGACTGTGATGAATACCCAAGGAGCTTGAAGCTCCTTGCTATACCGCACCTCCGCACACCTCCGCGGTGTGGTCATCCATGGAAACTTGGCGTCTTCTCTTCGGTCTTCTATTTTTGGGTCCTCCGTTCATCATCCTCGACAGAGATACCGGGGCGAGTCCTGTTTGCCCCCTTCCCCTTATCTTCTTTGTCCAGCGCGTGGATCGATCAGACACGAACAATAGCCCTATGGAACTCGAAGGAAACCATTGGGCCAAAAAGCAGAGCCTGTACCAACCCTTGCGCGTGAGTGTACATAACTTGTTGTTTTCTCAGGTCCGGTGCTTGGGTTCCGTTAAATAAACTGTGCCCCCGACTGCGCTGTGAAGTTAGCAAGTCAACACACCAAGATCCCAAGCGAGTCTTTAATCATACTGGGTGCAAGGTTGATGAACAGAGGCAAATTTTCTCTGTGAGAATGACTAGTACTCGGCCTGTGAGTGACAACATTCATCCATCGTGGTAACCTAGAGGTAAGGATCGGAATCATTTTAATCTTAATTTGTTCCTTAATTGTTCCCGTAGCTAAGCAGATTAACAGTCACAACTTGGAGTGAATCGCCACATCCTGGCATACCGCCGCCCACCCCTCCCCCCCCCCCCATTATCCGTAAGCCCTACTAACTGTCTTCTTCTATTATTTTTCTGCTTTCGAAAGTCTTCTGTTATTACTTGAACGTTTTTGGATGAAGGGTACAAAGCCTCTTATAGCTTTACTCGAAAAAAAAATCCCTTTAGCTCAGCTACTAAAGCCTATCTTTGAGCATATACTTCCAAGAGTGGAGCGAAAAGATAATGTGCTCTTCTCCATCGCTATTCATTTCCAGCCAATGGTGCTGCGTAAAATTGAAGATCGGAATCATTTTCCAGTTTATTTCAGCCTTCAACAAATACTTTGGAATGGGAATTTGAATACGCGTCATATCATCGCTTTCTGCATGCCTGTCACAAATTCCGATAATCATATATCTGACAGGATTGGCACCAAAACGTCCCAATGAATTACCTGATCACGTCGCGAAAATTGGTCATGACATTTATGACGTGGGGAATGATACAGGCTTATCTTGGTCAGTAGATTAGAACTGGTATACGAAATAATATATTTCTCAGAGAAAACCATGAAAAACAATTACCTAGTGCACTACATATGCTCACGCACGAATGCGATTCAACTATCTGACTACAAAATAGCATATATATAGCGTATTTGGTATAGAGTTGGATCTTGATAGCTACAATCTTGACGCACTATTATTATCTATATTTACGAATTCTTTTACATCTTATTATCGAGTGATTATATGAGGGTAGCAGGGAAGGTGTCTCGCGACCGAGATACATCATTGTTATATCGCGTCAGTAACAAGTGCGCTCATAACTTGATGTTGGGATATTGCATGTGAATATATTTGCTAGACATTGCTAGATTTGAAATAAACTGAGAAAGAAAGCCTCCAGCTGACAACGAAAACACTGGACAGGGTAGTCGCATGTTTTCCGTGATTACGACACGGTTATACAATAATAATAAATTGTTCCAAAAGGACGAGATATGCAGCTGCGGTTATATTGCTACATTATTTTGAACAGAAATTAGCATTTCTTTTTCAAAGATTTGCTATCAGGGCTAAAACATGATGATTAGACAGGTTTGCTTCTTAGGATAACACTATTTCGATTTCAATCTTACATTCGTATTTCTCAATGAAAAATGGGTGAAATGTAAAAAAACAAGATGACAAATAATATCCAACTTGGATGTACAGTAAAATGTTCGATTAACGTGGAACATGACGGTCAATGTATCAGAGTTTTAATCTAAGTAAAATGCTACAGAAATAAGAAAGAACCTATTCTTAAAAGCAAGCTTGCTTCGGCGTAGATTCCAATAGAAGTCTAGTGTGAGAGCAAGTATGGGGAGCACGTATACAACTTAGAACCAAAGTAAGGAAAAAGGACATTCATACTCGGGGATATTAGCAGCACACTGTTAGCGTCATGCTGAAGAAGTGCATGATGGGTTCCTCTGATGCTTTCTCTTTTTTAGAAGGTTAATTATCAGTGATTGTGTCGGTTATAGGGGAAGGGGTCAGTATCCGTGCACATGTGAAGTCCAGTCGACCTTCTCGCAGGGACCTCCTAGGATTACAATCATTTATACTTGTTGGTCTTCTTTATTGCCTCGGTCCATTTTAAGAAATTAGGGCAAGCCGGGTGGACTCATGGGGCCAAGCGTTTGTAAGACTTCACCATGGGTGTCATACAAAGGCGTTGCGGTTGGGAAAAGAAATGTCTTGGAGAAAAATTCAGGACAGTATATCGAAAACGTGCAATGGCTAGGGAAATTTGTTATCAATAATTTCCAGCCTTAACACATTAATTATCAAGACCACTTCAGTTTTCCGATCGAGAACTCCCTGAATTCTATTTACCCATAATAAGCAACATTTGTAATTACAATAACAGGGGTGACTGCAGATGTGACTATAGAATTTACGGCAAAATGAGGACAAAACCCATCAAGTATAGGCCTACCATCAAAATAAAAGAGTACGCACTCCTTGTGTGATGTGATGCACATAATTTCCTGGCGCAAAATATCCGAACGGTAAATATATCAGTTTGCATTTTTGAGGAGGAAATGTATATTTTCATAAAAAATTGAACACGGAGAGTAATCACTTTTCTTCTTTTTTTTTTCTCCATAATCTGACAATTTCACTCCTGGAATTAGTCTTGAGTGCCGTCAGCACGTATACTAGGGAAGTGCAACAGTTTTTATGTAAGCTTGTAGTTTGGTTTTATTCTCTTGGTGAAAAAGAGCATATGGGTTCACTCGATGCTAACTTTAACGAGTATCATTTTTTTTCGTTATCGTTTATATATGAATGTCTATATTATCTCGCAGTAAAACATTTAAACTGTTTAGTCAGTTAGTAGTGCACATGAGTTTAAATAATCGTGTGTAACACTGTTGCAGTTTTCCTTTTCCGCAAGCTCTCAAAAATTGCAGTAAGCCTCTATAATATCTAGTCCGAATGGTAGGCCTATACATACATGAGATAATATTTTAGGAAATTTTAACCGATGCGAGCATTATTGATGAACAAATGGAATGCAGAGACAGGGATGGGTACGATTACGTTACAACATTTTAATCTGACTTTCAAGACCTAGAGGTTTCTTGCAATGTCAGCCTTTTCTAACGGAAGGAAGCAGCTGATTTCACAAAATCTATATAATTGTATTAGGGTTTAGACAAGATTGTTCGTTTGATGGTGGGTGTAACACAAGTATGTGTGAAATCGACCACGATGTCGTCAACACAATGCATCTGAAAATAAGCAGTGTATATAATCTGAAAAACAAAATTCAAGTGTTTTGACGGTTGGTTTCCTTTAAAAACAGCATAAAAAACACACCCTCGTCTTCAATTTACTCCCCACTTTTGACAACTCTAACTCAAAGTCTTATACCGAAGCAATATATAGAAAAATGATGATGATGAAGATGATGATGATGATGAAAATGATAATAACTATAACAATAATAATAATAATAATAATAATAATGATAATAATAATAATAATAATAATAATAATAATAATAATAATAATAATAAAATAATGATATGTTATTTGCCAAGTCCTTATGATCATGACGATGTGTACTCAAGTTGTGACATAAAACATCTGCTATCTCTTCTTTCTCTTATCACCAACAAAAGTTATTTGTCTTTACGTCATACCAGGGAGGTGGGAATCCCACCTCCCTGGTCATACCCATCAGGGCGAATTGACATTCCATGACTGAATGTCAAAGGACAGAAGTGACCGCAAACTATTGATTAAGACCTAGTAGTCCTGTGAAGTGTGAGTCGATGAGAAGAAGTGATGTAGCAACCCGAACTTTTCGCTCTCAAAATGTGTACACACTGATGTCGTCCTAAATTCATAGCAGTCCAGTTGAATGGTCAGTTTATGACTTAATAAAACAAAATATAATGGGTAAAATATTTCAGCTTTTAGTTCAAAAGTCTATTGAGAAAAGTTCGACCTTTGAAGGGATGCTACGAGTATGAGGTGACCATTTTCCACTGAGATGATAACTAGCCCTGACACAGCCGATCCATGCGTTTGTTCATGAGCCTTAGATATACTGCCACATGGATGTGCCCTTTGCACATGTCCATTTTAATAAAACGAAAAAAAAAAAATCGTTAGGAATTAGAAAACTGAATACAGTTGTACTAGTTGATAATTCTAATACCTTTCCAACCCTATTCGCTAACACCATTAGGGAGATCACTATAGCTGCTTTATATCATTTGCTTTCTTACTTTCGGATACTTCTTGCACATAATACTTCTGACATGGCAATACATGTTAAATTATTATTTCACTCGCGATTTTCCAAGTATTCTATTTCATTAAAGATATATCTAGCACACTCAGTACTATTGCTGTAGTTGTCAGTCTTTTTACATTTATCCCTATTGTTCCTTTTATCTTTCCTATCATTTTGTTTATCTCGCTGCTCATAAACTTATGATAATAAACTGATAATAATCATCCTTATATTGAAATTTGTTATGACGATGATAAAACCATTATTAGAAGAAATTATAAAGCTTATCACCATGATGATAATTATATCACTACGTCTCTGAAGTTATCTTGATTATGAGAAATGAGAATAATGATTTGCAAGAATCTCAAAATCAGGTAAAAATCAACCCCTGTCAGAATTCTGAAGTAAGGATCGTCACGGGCACGAACAACTTTTAGTTGCGAAGATGGGACCCCTGAGATTGACGTTTACAATACACGATTATTACCAAAACGCATAACACCTATCCTGGCTCTGTTCGATTATCTCCTCAATGTTGCCGCTTTGTTGAGTTTGTCCCATCCGTTCTTACTCATACTAATTGTCCCACCCATGTCAAGGAGGAATTCCAGTACAGTTATAGTTTAGTTTGATAAGAGTGAAATCTTTTGAGTACAACAGTGAAAATTTGATCAAAATTGGATACAGATTGGAGAAGTTAGGAAATTGTGAAGTTCTGTTTATTCTGCAAAACAGTTCTCTATACTGTTGAAATGAAAATATGAATAAGAGTGATCTAATGATGTCAGCACCTCACGTTACGAAATGTTGTCATTTCGTTACAAAATAATAATTTCGTCGACGAAGTGACTGATTTCGTAACGAAATATTCCATGTGACACTTGGCGCTCCATGGTCTTTGTCCATGGTTTAAACCATGGACAAGATTATACCACCTTCGTGAATTCGGGCCATTGTGTTAGCACCGTTACGAGATAGACTGTTCTCATTTGGTTATTGCTACTGAGACAAGTCTCTCTAAATGCATGCTTGACACCTTTTCTTGTCAGTTGGTCAAAACATTCTTTTGAGGTCAGGTTGATACACCCAGCATAGGGTGGTAAAGCCACAAATACAGCAAAAGGTATTCAGTTGTAAACGATAATTCCTTCTTCATAGGGTTAAGTCAGGAAATGAAAACATACGCAGACAATGGAGTATCGGAGGGATTTTCTCCTAGCTCCTGAAAGGACATGTTAATGTATACTGACAGGCTTTGATTTTGTATCACATCCTACTTCCGTTTGAATCACTGTCATTGGGCGAATAGAGTTTTGTCGGCAAACTCCCTTCATGTTTCTCCATTAAGCCACGTCCTTTCAACTTTGTAGTGTCGGTATTGTACACTGCATGTGTAAACAGTGCGTTGTTTGTGAAGTCTGGATTTTTTTTTGTATGCCTCCGCCAACAAGTGTCGCTGGAGGCCTGTTTTTAGGTTGTCCGTCCGTTCGTTTTTTCATTCTTTTGAAAGACGTAACTCGATAACTTTTTGTGGTATCCAGATGAAACTTGGCGTAGTATGAATGTAAGTATGAATGAGCGAAGCCGTACCTATCAACTTGGGGCACAGGAGCTCAAATTCAAATATCATTTTTAATGTCAAATTCTAAACTTTCACTATTTCCCCGTATATCTCTGCAATGGCTCCAGGTATTTTCATGAAACTCAGTATATACCTGTATTACGCAGGTAGAAATTATCTGGGGAAATTAGTTTCTCGTCGTGGGGTAAGTGAAAATGCTCTAAATTCACCCTTTTTTTTTTGCATGTACATAATTATGTAGTACATATACACAGGTGCACGACCCACATGTTTTGCCTAACAATGATTCCCTTTGGAAGTTTTGGGTCATGATCATTCGTCAAAGGTTAAGAATCAAATTTCAGATTAAAACGGTAATATTTCATTGGTTACTGCTGACTCATTGATACTATATTTTCTCCATACCTTTGAAGGACTCAATGTACACACTTATCTAAACTTTGAACGTGCATTACCACTCATTGTTTCTGTGGGGAAAGATTTGGGCCATGGGGTCAAAGGTCAAGTAAAATTGCTAACGTTTCATTATTTTTCTCCCATGTTTTCAAAATGGCTCAAAGTATTTTTAAGAAAATGAGTGTATGTAATATGAATATGGCCAGATAGTGACTGTTTGGAGTAAGTTGTGGGCCATGGGGTAAAAGGTTAAAGGTCAGGGGTAAAAGGAAATTTGGTTCAAGGGATATAATTCAATTACTTCTTGCAATCATCAGCCTCATGTGAAACAGTAAAGTTGTCTCACACTGTCAAGATGTACTGTAGACATGGGAGAATAATGAAGTGCAGTGGAGTCATACCAGTTGCCATGAACAACATTCTAGATCTTGCTTGCTTTGGTTGACCTACAAATGATTATTTTAGTGACAGCAACGGGCAATAGTAACTTATGCTTGAATAAAATGATGTTATCGTCTTGAGGTTTTATGTTTAATTTCTAGCAATAAAGTCGTCTTCTTCTTTGATATTTTTTTTTCAATGAAAGGGATGGACCTGAGAAAGCTAACCTTGCCAGTGACAATTGCCTTGCTATTGATCTGTCTGCGATGTGGTTACGTAACGTCATGCTCGGAGACTGAGGTCTCGCTGAGTAACGATGGCCAGCTATACGTAATCTCGTCTCCATTCTTCCCTGACGCGTACCCGTCCGACCTCGACTGCAATTACCACATGGTTGCTCCAGAAGGTGAGAGAAATCGTTCCAACGTGAGGGACGTGTTTTTCTTTTTATCTGTTTTTTTAATGTGTACCAACAAAGAGATTGATTCGCTCGCCAGTTTCATCAACTCTGTCTGGAAAGAACACAAGCTTGCCATGAAATTTAACATAACAACGTATAATCTTAGTATTACAGCGCGTACATGTTTGCATAACCGTCTGTGTGTGCAGGCAAACCTTGTTTATTGGACTTTACTAATCATTCGCACAGAATTCGATGATACTGACGATAATTCACGCAATTTATAGCCTCTTTTTGGCTGTTGTGTATCACTTCTGTTTGACCAGAATAAACCAATGTCTATTTAACTGTCTATTGATAATAATGAGAAACTCACTTTCAGTTAAAATTGTGATAGCACCGAAAATGGTTACGATGGAGGAAATGTCAAAGATTATTCTAACATATCAAGAAGAGGAGAAAAAGAGGGAAGCGGAACAGGAAGAAATAAAGAATGGTTGGTGAGGATATTCCTTCTGCAAAACACCATGCAAAATCTGACTGGAGTGCAAGAAAGAACCGTTTTGAAATAGTCTACAAACTGTAATCAAATGTGATATCAACATTATAATAATTAACTTAAAAAACATTATACTTATTTCTGTCTGTTCAAGAATGCCATGCAATCATATCTAATGCGAAAGAAGGGTAATGACAGAAAGTTCTACATTGGATGGTTTTCAGTTGTTGTTATGTTCATCATTTAGTTTACGCTTAATTGTATTCCATGAAATTACTGTCAGTTTCTACATTAATCACCCTCAATAAATTCGTTGCGTTTAGCCAATCCATGCAAAGAACATATTCCTCAAACCTGGTGACAATCCGTATAATCTGAATCTTCAAAAAAAAAGTTTCCAGGATTCACTCTGTTTTTAATCCGACAATCGGAACTTAGAACCTCGCTGCTTTCAATAAATTAGATCAATAATGCTTTAAACATAGTTTACTGACATCCTTCATAATGTGTAAGTTTTGGACGGTTAATGCTCAGGTATAGAATCACGATATATGGAACAATATTCACTTTCTGCTCTCTCCCTCTCTCTCTCTATCTCTCTCTCTCTCTCTCGCAGGTCGACGAGTCCGACTCTACTTCACCTTCTTCCACCTCGAGAACGCAAACGATCTCGAGCTCTGCATCTTCGACTACCTGGCCGTCTACGACGGCGGCTCCGGCGGCGACGCGAGTTTTGGCAAGTTCTGCGGGCGGGACGACCCGCCGACGCTCGTGAGCACGGGACGGGAGATGTACATCGTCTTCCACACCGACTCGTCGATCGAGCAGAGCGGATTTAGGGCGGAGATCACGGATGTGGATCAGAATTATGTCGGTAAGTTTAGTCCTTACAGAGGTTATCACTGAATCATCTCAGGCAGTTGGCCCATGCAAGGCTTGCACTACAATGAATTATTATGAGGAAATGTTATATATATATATACATAACGAAGAATCAAGAAATAAACTAGTAATGCATTATTTCGCCAATAAGAAGGTATATATATATATATATATATATATATACATATACATAAAATGGTATTCATTTATTATCCACGTGTTGGAATAAGAGCATGAAGACGATGAAGACAAACAAGTTGACATAATGCATTAGATTCCAACTTCATTTATTTGTAAACCAAATTTTCGACCCTTGCACGGATCTTCCTCACTGTTTGGCAGTGATTTGTTGTAATATTATTGCTGTATTTGAAAAAATGTGATATTGGAAAAAGAATCAAATAGCTTGATTTGAATTGAGTATTGTCATACTCCCTATGTAGGATGGGATGGGAAGGAACTATCGCGTAGGCTTGTTTACGAACTTTCCTTGTTGATGTGCAACCCTGTATAAGATTTGAAATTATTACGTGCAAAGAAAAATTACGGGCAGATACTAAAACAATATAGACAGAAAGATAGATAGATTGAGGGAGAGAGAGAGGACTGAGGAGGGTGGGAGAGAGGAGCTTTACACTTTCGTTAGCAGTAGTTATAAAGATGTGTGTTTACGTTTGCCATCTCAACAAGTCTCGTCTGCTCTTTGTAATGTAATGTAATGAACCTCTTCAGAGGATCATCTCGTACCAGCTCTTGCGAATCACTGCTTTTGTAGCTCGTGGGGAAGCAATCGCGCGCTTAAGGGTATTATGGTACCAGTAATCAGATATCTGCTGAATACATACACATTTGTATACTAGTAGTCCATCTTGAACGTACAGAGACCCGCCTTCTTTTAACTGAAAGGGCAGAGAGTGCCGTTTGAAACACACAGTACGATAATATAACAATTTCTTTTAGATTTGACACACGGAGTATTAAGTACCTTGAAGCTGTTTGTTTCTTTACAGCGATCTATCGCCAATCTGTATTCCCCAACTAGATGTCCTGTCTGGTTTTTAAAGCCTTCTCGTTGATTGTTGTAACACACATGATAACCGACTGCAGAGAAGCATGAGTTGATTCTATAAATGACATGATTGCTGGTAGATAAACCTGCCATCTTTGATGCGATCTTTTGAACACAATTACACAACTTAGAGTTAAAAATTTTCACGCGTAGTTGACATTGCAGCTTTAACTTTCCACTCTGTTTCTCGACATGGACTACTAAATGGGGGGGGGGGGGGGGGGGAGGGGGTATCCCCTTTACCCAAAGAAAACAGTGATTTGGACCCCCCCCCCCGCTTTGACCTGTTGCCCCCTGCACCCAAATAATATGATAATAATGAGAACATCACCGTTACTGCTCATAGTCATCCATTGCAACATCAGTACTAGTATGAAAAGCCCTGGTAATAGTGTCCATTTTGTTAGTTTGACTTCATTGGAAATCAAATCTGTAATACCAGTATACAATGAAACAAAATACAATATCTTCGTGTTTTCTTGCTTATATTTTCCCCCAGAATTATGTATATTCATAATTACCAATCATTTCTATTTGCAATCAACTTTTGTGAATGTCCCGTTTGTTTATACGCAGAGCCTGTACCTACCCCGGCCCTTGGGTCATGCTATCAAACATACACGGAGGAATATGGAGTTTTCTACTCACCCGGATTTCCAGATTACTATGGTAACGGCGAGGAGTGTCTCTACGTCATCACCAGTAGCAAAGTGGACAACACAATACTGGTATGTGCAACAATAAAAAAAAACAGAACAAACAAAACAACAACAACAACAACAACAACAACAACGACAATAACAACAGAACCAAAACCGATAGTGTCGCCTGCTATCGTGATAAAGCTCGTCAAAAGTAAGCCCCTGACCCACTCTTTTGCAAGTTAAGATCTCCATTTGAATACTCTTCGACGATTATTCTTTTGTTCTTTTTATCTTTATACTGCAGCTGCGTTTTCCGTCATTTGACCTCGAGCCGTCGTACAACTGCGTCTACGACTACGTGGAGGTGCGTGACGGACCCACAGAGGCAAGCGCCCTCATTGACCGATACTGCGGCTCGAGCTCAACTCTTTCGGAGAACGCGGTACGTACTATTACCTGTATCAGTGCAGTGGTAATGAGGTTCAACGGAAATTTTCATTTAAGTGAGAAAAAGATTGTTTCAAAGAGTTCAACAGAGATTTTCATTAACGTGAGCAAAGACTGTTTAAAGGGGTTCAACAGAGATTTCCATTTATCACCGGTTTACGTGAGAAAAGACTGTTTAAAAAACACACCTTGTAGAAGAAGGCAATCTAGGTAGCATACCTTTGATATAATTATGTGTATTTCTCGTCGCACTAACTCTAACATCTTGGAAATCCTTGTTCTTTTTGCCATGCACTCCTTGCTGTCAGATGAAATTATGAAATGTACTTTGTTCATCCCCCTCATCATGTTGACCTTACCTCGTCATAAATGGCATACCGACATAGACGTCGTATACTAAGGACACATCTGTCAAGAAAGTCGGTCTGATGCTTCTAGAAGACACCGCAAGCCAACGAAAACCAGAACTTCTAGTAATACCCTGTCATCAGGGAAACTAGGGAAAGGCAGATATCTGAAGAGCTAGATAAAGGGGGGGGGGGGGGGAAAGAAAGAATGAGAATAATTCATGTCACATTTTCACTCTCCTTCATGCTGTTTTAGATCGAGTCCACTGGGCAGTCGTTGTTCGTTCGGTTCCGATCCGACTCGTCGAGCGTGTTCAAAGGCTTCTATGCCGAATACGCCGACTCGGACACCGGACTACCTGACCCAAGCACTGACGAGGAGGGTGCTAACCAGTTCTCCGGTGAGTGCTCTTAAAGCTGTGCAACTATTGTAGTACTTTTTAGTATCGTTCTTATAAGTGATAACCGCTCGGATTCAATGAATTCAACAAAGACTCTGTCATGTAATGACAAAAGCATTTTGTAATGCGTATACCATATCACCTTATGTGCGCACCAGCGATTACTGTGTATTAAAGGCACACGAACCCGGGATGCGAGAGGGCGATAATGGATGACAATGGTCGCCGCCATCTTTATTACGAAGATCGGCGATATAGAGCCAGTTAATTGTCAATCAATGTAAAACGCGGTGAGTAGTGCTTATACGCTTTCATCGTACATAGTATAATCATAAAGTATGGCGCGTTCATGTTTGACTGGACCGATTACCGGTATATCGATCTCATGTAGATTGAGATCTAGTCTTACACCTTCGCAACAAGCTGTCGATGATATACCTACCTGTTGGGCCTACACATATCTACATTCAAGTTTCAGCTGCTATATCTGTATGTATTAGGCGGACCCAGCCAGGAACAACGACCAAATCAAGAAACGAAATGAGATTTACGTTACTTCGACCATTTTCGGCATGTCATACGAATCGCTTTTATTCTGACATTCGGAACATGGTAGATGCGTGAGCGGTGTGGGTCCACAGCAGAGCCCTCTTAAAACGTGGGCCCCCCTTTTTTTTTTGAGGGGGGGGGGGGTGGGCTGTATTTCTGAATATCTTGGAAATAAACATGATTACCAAACGTTTATCCGATTTGAATGCTGTTAAAAATATATAGTAGCCTATGGTCATTTAGTACATATGTGATTCTGTGCTCTTTTTCTGCATCGCAGTGTGCGACCTGTCACACGCCGTGCTAACGGAGCGAGGTGGGACCATCGTATCCCACCCGTCCTATCCGGACGGGAACTATGAGAACTCGCAGTACTGCACCGTGACCATCATCGCATCCCGAGCACACGAGAAGATCTACTTCGACCTGATCGAGACGGACATGCCTCCTGGTAAGCGAGACATACTTCCCGGTAAGCCCGACATGCCTCCCGATAAGCCAGGCATGCCCTGCGGTAAGCCCGGCATGCCTCGCGGTAAGCCCGGCATGCCTCGCGGTTAACCCGGCATGCCTCCGGGTAAGCCCGACATGCTTCCCGGTTAGCCCGACATGCCTTCCGGTAAGCCCGGCATGCCTCTCGGTAAGCCCGGCAAGCCTCCCGGTAAGCCCGGCATGCCTCTCGGTAAGCCCGGCAAGCTGAGTGAACGTTTGTGCTTCTTGCAGGTGGCTTCCATTGAAGCACAGATCGTTCAACATTTCCAACCATTATTGGTGTACTCGAGTCTTCCACCTAAATGCTCATTTCAAATTTCCAGTGAGTGTCACATTGCAAGGAAGCAGAAAGGGGGAAAAATAATAAGGAATTCAGGTTCATGTAAAATGCTAGCAATCACTGTTGGCCCTTTTGAGCAAAGACGTAAAAAGACATTTTGGAGTTATTCAACATCATAACCGCGACTCAAAATCAGTCATATCGGATTTTCATTGGTTGCAAGCCAACCATTTTGGAGGTATTTATTGATATAGAGGGGAAAGAAAGAGAAGGGAATCGAGATAGGGAAAGAAAGGGGAGGGGGGGGGGTAGAAATCAGGTAGTCCCATTGTTCTCCATGATTAAACTTATTCTTGTACTCATTCCGACAGCCGCCGACTGCGGTGCAAGTGGGGACTATGTGCAACTGCTGGACGGAGACAACGGTGTGCAGTCATCCCAGACCCTGGGCTACTTCTGCGGAGACGCTGTGGGGCGCTATTCAACCCAGAATTCTTTCGGCGTCGTTCGGTTCATATCGGATAGTGTGCCGAACTCGGCGCTGAGCGGGTTCAAGCTGGTTTACGCCATCTATTACGTAGGTGAGGGACGATTCTCCAGAAAAAAAAAAATCAAAGTTATTCTCAAGGAACGAGAGTTTGGTTTGGAAACGCGAGTTTGCCATGAAAGACATGGACGCGATGTCGTATTCAGTGTTGTTACCACTTTGTTTCTGATGTTCGGGTCTATATGGTTGTACTTATATTACGCATTTGCTACAACTGCAGTCGCTCTTGCTCCGTCACGTCATTTCCTAGGTGTGGTGGTGGTGTGGAGGGGGTGTCATGCCCATTTTTCCGTCATTGGTTTTCTGTGAAAGGGAATTGAGTTTTCAAAACTCTTTCTTGTCATTGGTCAGTTAGGATGATGTTAAAAAAGATCACAAAATACGACACACGCTAATTAATTTGAACTGTTATGATAATGACTCTCCAAAAAGGTTCCCCAAAACAAGGCGTATCAGTAAATTGTCTTTCATTGCTTTCACGCAGTACAAATTTTCTGACCCGAATTCTAGCTTAATCGACTATTGCAGGCTACAAATCCATTCTTCTTCTCATACTCGATCCCCTCCACGATTATTTGCAAATGCAGAACAAAAGATCTTTCGTCAAAGATGAATTATTTTCTTCCAACTTTCCTCCTTGCATCAGATGTTTTTGGCAACTTAACGGAATTTCAAGCTTATCTTAAAAAAAATCAAAGGGAGCAGACATTGGAGGTGACAGGACTACAGTATGGTACATTTTAGGGCGTTTTATGGCATTTTTCAGATCAGTACGGGTGTGACGAAGGCGACTGGCATTGTGACAACGACCGGTGCGTCGACGAAGGGCTGGTGTGTGACGGCTACGACCACTGTGGCGACAACTCCGACGAGGAGCGGGGATGCCGTGAGTGACCGCGACAATTTGTTGACTCCTCTTTCTATTCTCCATCCCCATTTTTTTTTTAAAGGACCTCTGTGTATTAGTTACTGCCATTATAGTCGCATTCACACGTGCGATCCAAATCTCGAGATTTGTATCCCCTAATTCTTGTACGTGTGAATCATTATGATGACTTCATATTTATTTTCTCTCTGAATTAACGTCAAAGATGTCGTGAAACATTATTAGTAAACATAAAACACAACCTGTGCGTGTGTGTGTGTATTTACAACCTCTTTGTTATGTTTACCGTGGTGCCATTTTGAGTTTCTCCTGGCCTACCTCCATATCGAATTGTTTGCCGATATTCCTTTCGTTACAACAGTGTTAGCACTGTGGGGCAGTAAATGAGGCTCTGTGCTATAAACAGATTCTGGACACTGCCTTTTCAGAGGTGCAACATAGCACTTGACATCCAAGCGGGTTATATATTTTGCAAAAGATTATATTTTCCTCAATGCGCTGAGCTGAGCGAAAATGATACATATTGTCTCGAGGGGAAAATACACCTCCTTAGGGACTGCCAAGTGTTATGTATTATATATATCAATAATATATATGGTCAACAAGAATAAACATCTTTTCACTTGAGCCCCGTCGGCAACCAATCAAATTTTTGAAATTATATTCCGTGATGTGACATCACTATTCACAATATACCGATTTCGAGCCTCGCTGCAATAGTCACGTGATTGTATTATGGCCAATTGCCGACTAGTATTTCTGTAGACCATTTGAGTATAGACTATATTACGGAGGATATAGTATATCCTGGGTTCTTTAAGTAAGATATTTCAACCCCGACACCCCTCTCTACCCAAATAAGAAAACGGTTATCCGTTTGGCCATGTTATCCATATATATGGTACTGAAGAAGAAAGGACAGTGCAAAGACTAAAATCATCACTAGCACACGATTTCTGTTTCTTTCTGGTCTCAACGCAGGACGATCGTCAGGAAATACTTGGAAAATAGCCGTGGGTGTTAGCGCAGCAATAATCGCCGTGGGGATAGCGGCTTTCTGTATCCTGTACAAGATGTCGAACCGCAAACCGATCCCACAAGGCTTTGGAGAGTCCTCTTCATCCCTGTCGATGTCAAGGTTTGCAGTTATCGCAGTACATCATGGGAGTTATTATCTTTTCCCCGCCTTTTCAATTGTGTGTCGAGAAAGCGGGAGGAGCTGATGTATATATATAAATAATATAATGTATTAAACTCAAACCACAAGGGGGGGGGGGGGTCACAACATACATATATCTTACAAAATGAAATTGAAAGAGTTTTTCGACCTGGAGCTCTTCCAGAAGGCATGGATAATCAATCATTTTGCTATCATATCTCGGTATCAAATCAAGTTCATGTGTACTTTTCATAAACAATGAAGATTTTGGTTATTACTTTTATTTTTTTCTTTGTATCGTTCTACTCAGGGGAAATCACAATCTACTGTATGTATAGTGTTCATCTGAAGAGGACTGCACGTGGAATCAAGAAATACTTCAAAAAATATATTCTGATTTTCTTCACGCTTTCGCTTAGTGTTCCATTCTTCTTCTTTTATTTTTCATTCACTTAAACCACACAAATGTGGAAGAAAATTTCCCCTGTAAGTTGCATACAAGTTCTTGAAAGAACAATACGAGCAAAGAAGTTAGGGAAAATGTTGAGCAAACGAAAAGTTTAGGCGTGCATGGTATGTCTGAAAAGGTTTGTATTATACTTGCATTTTTTGAGGGGGGGGGGGAGTAATGAGTAATTAACTTGTAAACCCAATTCTCTACTCAGAAGGATGCAAAATAGATAAAGCGTTCTCTCAGCCCACTTAGCACTATAAAATTCAGAATCTTTGCCAAAACTGGTGATCATGTTCAGCTCAGAAACAAATCTGTTGACATGAAAATATCGAAGTGTTAAGACATTGATCAGGCCTGTTTGTTCTTTGTTAGTGATTGACCTTTACTTTGTTGTGTACAAAATAATGTAGCCCTGATGGTGTATTTCAATTTCAATTTCATTTTGCAGAAACAATAGAGTGTCAGATTCACCCCGTGAAAGAGGCCTAGTCAATTATACGGTAAGCGGCAGGATTGGGGGAGAGCTCGACAGCCCTCCGCAGTACGCCTCCGTCTACGACCACCGATCACCGGAATCTACGCCGTCAGCCCCGCCTAATTGGGGCACGTCATCAACATCGCCTCCGTCGTACCTCGAGCTCGGGAGCGGCGGACAATTCCACAGCATCACCGGCTTGTCGGCACCCAAGGGGCAGAGACTCGAACCCATTTCAAGAGGTCCGTCATCGCCGCGGACATCGACGTCGACAACGACGACATCGACTGGGGCTGGGATTGACATGAACGCGTTACCAACGGGGAGGGCAAACGCCTTGCCGCCAATTAAACGTGGCGGCAATGCGGATACATGATGACGAAATCATCGCTTAAAGATGTCTACAAGGACGGCAGCCGATATTGGAAGATACCGGCAGTGACAATCATTGATTTAACTAGCCCCTAATATGCCAAAATTTAACATTGACGATATGACATGAGAAGACGATACGGGATGTGTTCATTTTATTTGACAAGTAGACGAAAATAAATGTATCATAAGGTCTGCGCTTATTAATCATATCATGGCTGAAAGCCAACTTTTATTGTACAGTGTTGTAAATACCCGAGATGTAAAATGTACATATCATAGTGTTTGAGACAATAAACGTGACGAAGAAATTTTGAACATCAGCCATGTCGTTCTTCGCTCATTTCATATTGCAAGTACTGTAGCAAACTCTTTTTCAGTTGTACAGATTGATGCATGTATAAGCAGATAGCAGATATACCTAACAACATTAAAGCTAGTATCTCACCAACGGAGACGTCTCCGCGACGTCTCCAACTTATCAGTCGCAGCAGTCGCGGAGACGTCTCCAACACAAAAATGTCTTGCGGTCTCACCAAGGAGACGTCTCTGAGACGAGTTATGGCAGGTGTCAAAAAATTTCAAATGGGTATTATGAGGGAGCCGTTGCAGGATCACCTGACTTGATCTAGGCAGGATGTCAGCACGCAGATGGGTCACGTGGTTTCTAAAGTAGGTCAAACAACGTCAAATAGAGTCGCGGAGACGTCTCCGCGACCTCTCACCAGTTTTTCTGGTCTCCAGCAGGTCTCGGCGACGTCTCGGAGACGTCTCGGAGACATCACGGAGACGTCTCAGCAGTGGCGGATATGATTAGTCTCCGCGACGTCTCCGCAACTGATGGAGACTTCTCGGAGACGTCGCAGAGACTTCGCAAAAAATCGAACGTTTAAATTTCTTGCGAGTAATCGGAGACTCTGGAATTTTCAGGAGACGTCTCTGCAACTAGCAAAATCTGGAGTCGCGAACTAGTCGCGAACTAGTTTCAAGCCCGATGAGATACCCCCTTTAGCATACACAATCTTGTGCTGCAATTATTATCATCATCAGATTCTCAGCTGGCTTGCATTAGGTGGTTGTAACCAATAGTTGTGTTTCATACAACCGTATTCACTTTCAACTTCTGTAACTATTTGTTAATCTTGTATTTGAGTTTGATAAAACTTGTACTCTTCTGGATTTTTTTTTTCGTATGATACTTTGTTAAAAATCGAGGGGAGTTACACTTTACGGTGGTAGTCTGCATTCAAAACGCAGTGGGCATTTATGTTACTCAAAGATAATTGCAACTGATTTGTCAATCAGTTGCAATAAAAACATCTCGACGGAAGAATTTCATGAATTTGAATAATCAAACATAATTGATTGTTATTGCTTGAAGGAAGATGCCTTCAGCATCCAAAGGAGAAGAAAATTCAGTAAGTTGGTAACATTTCGTTTTATCTATTCTTTCTATTCATTCACAAAAGCGGAAGGCAGTTAGACTTTCGATTTGACTAGGGCAATGCCGATGGCGCTAACAGGCAGTGCCGTGGGGCTGGCAATAGAATAGTGGTACCTTTGGTATGATAATTATCCTGCAATGACAGAGTCACTAAATGAATACGACAGACGAGTAAATTACTTGTTCGTGTGCGTTTGCATTTATTTAGCTGACAAAGTGACGAATCAATTCAGTATAAGATTTGCATAGTAAAAGCAACAACTGCAAGAATATTGACTGGCATCGCATACACAAAATTATTTTCATTCAAACATTGCGGCATAATAACGATATATACATGACCATGTGTTTTCTTTATTGAACAAACTAAAATAAGGTGACATTGCTGTTTACCACACGATTGGACGGAATTGAAGACAAAAATACCAAAAGCAACAAAGACAAAAACATTTAACACATGAAGCATTGTCAACGCATCCATATACATGTATAATTTCTACATGGTAGCTGTCATTTTCTTTTTCCCTGAAATACTGGTGACATAATAACGAACTGACAATAATGTTTAAGTATACAAATTGGCAAAACTGTAGCTTTGTGCATCAATGAAGTTAATCAGCATCGTGTCAAAAGGTCTACATCAGTGTGCGATATTCCTTGGTGTTAATGCAGTAATTGCAGCACGGTTGAAACATAGTTTGGTGTTTACTGCAAACGTCAAGGGAAAGAAATCCGGGAAGAATGTAATCTTTCCCGAAAAAAAAAAGATATACACGTAACTGCGTTCACCATTTACATTCATCAAAATCCTTACATTTTTTGTGTAACATAATTTTCCTCTAGATCTGACAAAGCCATGGTGAAATTCACGTCGGGCAAATTTTGGCAAAATTATTTTCAAAAATTTAAGTCGAAAATATATGATTTGTGTGGGGAATTAGCAAACAAAATATTATGCCCGAGTCTTTTGATATATCCCCGATAACCATGGTTTCATAAGTTTCAGAGAGAATGTGCATACCAATAATCCAAGGTTACCCGTACTTGGCAAGCAATTTGCTGTTCATTCAAACCAACTTATTGACACAGTTTAGTGATATTTCGTTGTCTGGTTTGGGCGTTGCAGCAACATAAATTACCAATGGCATGAAAAACACACAGTGAAAAAGAAAATGACTGACATGCAATACGAAAATAAAAATCTCTAATGGTGCTACCCGGTTAAACCCCTCACGCCACAGCGATTGAAATCACATGTAGGCCCTACTCATACCAGTGCACTGAATTATGGTCATTTCAGTGTCGTCACAACAATCATTACTATAGGCGCTAAGCATTACGCAACGAATAACACTTGGATTAGGATATACGGCGACTGAAATCTTTATTCATTTCAATATTTCACTGAAGGATTATGATTACAATTGTCCTCGATAATTATGACCTGGGTCCCATTTCATAAATCTTGTTATCAGTGACAACTGCAACATTTCTACGACAAATTTGCTCGTGCCAATCAGATGCAAGGATTCCAGTAGCTTATATAAAAACTGTCGTAACTTGTTATTGATAACAAGTTTTATGAAACGGGACCCTGGTCTAACCTTCGTGCAGGCAAAAGTGAAGCTAAGCACGTCACAAGTGAAAGTCTGAGAAGTAAAACGATAAATCTGGGCTTAATCATCTCAGTGATATGAATCATTACAGGGTGTACATTACAGTATATTCCGCAGTATATTCACCAGGTTCGTAAAGAAATGATCATTTGAAACGATGCAGTCAAGCGACTCCGAATTTTTCGAGCAGTGCACTTGCAAGACTATCCATATCAAACGAGCACTGGATAAGATAAACCAAGAGCAGGTTAAAGCAAAGGCAAAATGTTAATACTATGATGTTAGCACACATTATAGTTTGGTCGTCCATTTAAGAACGAGATGATAAATTTTCACAAAGCTGTATCAGGCGTTAGCGTTCTGGAATAAACATTATATCTTGGTATGTAAATAGCTAGCGTCACACTACTACCAGACTGCGTCAAAAGTAGTTTCTTGTAATTTTAAATATTAAAAAACACGAAATTAACCATCATTGCGCGCTCAACCTGGGCCCCATTAGTTTCATGAAAGATGTTAGGATGGCAACTCTTGCTGGAATGGCAACTTCCAGTAGCAACAGCCAATCAGGAAGTTGGATTGTTACTATGACAATTGCCATTCCAGCAAGAGTTGCTATCATATCGACTTTTTTATGAAATGGGGCCCTGGTATCATATTATCAAAGTAAAAATATAAAGACATCGTATACGCCAAACCCAATTAAAATCTTTGAAATGAAGACCAAGACCCGGGTGAATACTGGACATACATGTAGTGTTAGCCTCCTGCAATAAGTTTAGTGTTAACTTATTTCACACAGCGACAGTCGGGCAGCTTCCACAACGTGTCTGATTCCCAGTCTCGCTGACAATAACTCGTGGAAACATCACCATAGTACTAGTATTACGCTTACAAATTTTATGCCAGCGGACAAACTTTGTTCGGTGATTCGCTGCAGCATGCTGTTTGCAAAAACATGAGGATGCTATCTTTGATCACCGTGAGAACATCGTATTGCCTGGATTTCGTAAACCAACGTAGAGCTGTATACGTTCATCTATTAATTCCCAACTGGTTCTCCAGAGTTTATGACGTCACCGCCATCATCGTAATCGCCATGCATTTTCCACGAGTTCATCGAACTTTCCATATTATAGGAGCGCAAACTCTCGTCAACCATGTCCATTCGTTCGGGTAATGTTAATTATCCCCATTTGAATCAGAGTTCATTCAGTGAGGAGCGGTTAGTTGTCATGAGGCATAATGCTGATTCTGGTGACCCTGTGGAGAATGAAAGGTGGAAACAAGAGGTAAATTAAAAACAATACTCGTAACAGCAGGGTAATAAATATTCAAAGAAGCAATCGACAAGTTTAGTTTGTAAAAATAAAATAAAATAATATCATATAATAATCGGATAATGTGATGATGATTGCATCGTTTATAGTAGTTGTGCCAGTAGTTGTAGTAATAGTAGTAGTAGTAGTAGTAATAATAGGATGATGATAATGATGACGATAATATCAAAGTCGATATTAATATTGCTAGTAATTATACTGATAACACCACAAATTAAATCATATAGATGACGACTCGGTACTCTCTTCTATCTTTTGTTTTCACTTGCAAACGATTAAAGGAAATTATCGAAAGGAACAAAACAGGAACAAGTTATCCCGATAATATGTCATGGTCAACGTCGACAGATCGTATCAGGGCAATTATCCCCTGAGGGCAGTTACCCCGACTTAGTGATAAGGTTATAGAGTAAATATTAGGTTTAGGGTTAGGTTTAGGGTATAGAGTTTGGGTTAGGGTTAGGATTAGGTTCAGGATTAGGATTAGGATTAGGGTTGGGGTCAGGGGAAGGGTCCGGGTAATTGCCCAGGGGGTAATTGCCCTTTAGACCCAAATCAACAAAAACTTACCACGATCACAACTCTGAACTGGCCCTCGATACCGCTGCCCGACGAGCGTAACGATCGCGTGCTGTAGAGCGATCGCGTGTCGTCGATCCCACTGAACTTCTTATGGACGGACACAAATCGGTTGGGATTGTGAAGACATTCAAACTTCATGTAGTTGTTATCGACCAGGTGATACTTGAATCGACATTGGGGATCACCTTTTCCCTGCAGATTGAATAAAAAATACAGATCGCACATTACATTTTGAACGTTGCATTTGTTTGTTTGTTTGTTTTCTTAAATGACTGAGCACAGCTCAAAAGAATTCGCGTATTTCATTTCTAAATCTCACGACGCATTGTCCATGGCTTCTTTCTAGGGCCCTGTTTCATATAGCTGTTCATAAAGTTACGTACAACTTTACGAATGACTTGAATATGACAAGCCTAGTGGGTTTCCTAATCATTATTACATAATTTCAATAACTTAAGTTGAAATTTGAAGATGTATTTTTGTCTAGTGTAGATGAAATATTGACATACAGTCGTACTTTGTTAAATCGTAAGGGAAGAATAGGCACACATATTGGCACTTCATATTCCAGTCATTCGTAAAGTCATGCGTAACTTTATGAATAGCCTTATGAGACAGGGGCCTGGTTTACTTCAACTGATTATATTTGACTTTGTGCAATACGATAACGTTATAATTTTGCAGGATGAAATGCAACAAGGATGCGTTGCCATGGTGATGGTCGGAAAAGTGGTGCGTATACTCACGTTGGCGTAAAGGATGCCGTTTCTCAGCGTCAGGAAGTGGGACGTATTGAGGAGACACCGAAGTGTGATGATATCATCTCCTTCTCTCTTCACCACGAATTGAGCTGTGTATACAAACAAAGAGATGATACAAAATCACATAAGAATAACAAGCAGCAATAGTGTGATGTTATGGATACAAAGTGTGCAGTCATTTTACTGTGTATACACTGCATTTTGATACACTGCGCTCATTAACTGTATCATATTTATGTTCGTTTTGTTCTCGTTTTTTTATTGTGCGCACATGCATGTAATGCAATGTATATTAACGCACGGCTCCCTTGTAAAGCAGGCCTTTGTGGCTCTGAATGGGACTGCCCTGCTTTTAAAGAAGACTTCATAAGTAAATGAATAAATAACTAAATAAGATATAATAGAAAATAGATAGTAAACTCTAAAATGATTTAATCTCTAACGATTAATCAACGTTTTATATGTTGTCATCTTTTAATGAATATGCCATCTTTTGTCATCTTTTAGTGAAGTTAAGCACTTTAATGTTGAATTTACCATTTCTGAAATTTCAAATTTTGAGCGTTAAATTTAGCATTTAACAAAAGGCTGGGGAGGGGCAACATTTAAAATGTCGATTAATCATTTCGTTTTTTTTAGAGTGTATAATACATAGAGCCACATAATCCACAGACATTTCGCTCAAGACCTATCTATAAGCGTCTTTTTTTTTTCTTCTTTTTTTTTAGTTGCTGACATAAAGCCTTAATCTTTGGAATACTGTAACAAACACATTCTTGTAGTTTACATTGTGGACTGACAAGAAAAGTACTTTTCACTGCATGAAGAATCCGGCACATTTCATTCAGTTTTCAGAATAAAACAGAGTTCGTGTAAGAATAGTAGAAACGAGGTAAATGGCCTGCTCAGGCTTACAGCTCCGATATGTTGCTATGGGAGACTACTTCTACACGACAAACACACAACGTTTCCATAGTAACACCACGCATATGCAACTTCAAAGAAGGTACACGCGCCTGATTTTGCTTTGCACCGGTCTATTTCTGTTATTCACCATATTACACGTAGCACGAGCCAAATCTCTAAACAGATAATAAATTTCATGAAATTCTTGAATTTTCTTATTCCCCGCTGCTTTGTACTTCGTAACATTTTGCAAAGATTTCACTTTGATTTCTGTGGATTGACCCTGTCCATTCCCATTCTGCTGCCTCAGCCAAGGAGGTTGTGTTTTATGGTTTTATGTTTGTGGTTGCTGTTAGCATATATTTGAAAAAAGAATTTGGATGAAAATTTCAGTGAAGACAAAAAATGTACCAAGGAACAAATAAAAAGACATTGGTGGAGATTTGGGTCATCATCAGGATCTAGGAATATTTTAATATTTTGTTTTGTTTTGTTTTGTTTTTTGCATATGAATAGGGACAGTTTCGACGTTTTGCTACGCAATCGTTAATATGTAGATACAATTTAACCTTGTAACAATTTTTATGACACTAAAACTAATATCAATCCGGATGATAAGTGTATTCTGGATGGTGGAGACCCAAACTGTTTCAATTTACGGGAGGGGGGATGTCGTGAAACAGGTCTCGTAAATAACTGCTCATTCACGTACATCATGGCAACGACAATTGGAGAAACGAGCTTCGTTGGTGAAGGTGTGTACTTTCTGAGCATTTTTTTTTTTGTGCCCATCAATCTTTTTTATGGGTTCAAAACAAATTAAATTGAAATTACGATTATAAACCAACATCTCTCTTTACTCAAAGGGGCCTACCTTGTTTGCCGTAGATGCCGTTAAAATCAATCTTCCCCGTAAGGGAGTTGACCCGGAGTAACCCGCCGGTAGCCCGAGACTCGAGCTGAACAATGTTACCCGTGTGGAGCTCACGGGCCTGCGATGTAAGTATCCGGAATGCGAAGGAAAAACACAGTGACCGTAGCGATGAAGAATGAAAATGAAAGCAATAGGTAGGAAAAATGAATGAATAAAAGAAAATACAAGAGATGGAAGGAAAGGTGAAATAACATTAATTTCTTATGACAAATCACGCGTCAAACGTATAAATTGTGCAAAATGGTTTTACTGTGAAGCAGAAAAACAAAACATATTTGTACTTAACCCTTATAGTATATACCAACATCTCACTCTACCATGGATTTCATGCACAGGTATGTTATTGATGGTATATAGCAGTGTATAGGAACAGAGTTAAAGTAGTGTACGAATATCAACTAGTCTGATAACAGTACTTCACCTCACACCAACAGGACATGGTGATTCTGTCCAAATCCCTGATTCGATCATTTATTTTTGAATCCATATAATGTCAAAGAAATATCACATCGCAACTGGAGACAATTTGACCTGCTATTATTACCTCCCTCGTGGAGGCATTTATTAGCATAGGTTTAAATGCTAACAATAATATCGTTTAATTTGATATCAGCACTAGCTGGGGCAAATTATTTTTAATCGGGCCCCATTTTTTCCCATAAACAACAACAACAATTATTAAAACATGAAAATATACAAGCAAAGATTAGCGTTAAAATAAGGAATGTTGTAACTATTTTTTTCAAATCGTTTTCTCCACCAGGAGAAGGGGGCGGTTGATTGTACATTGGACATGTATTCAGAGTGATCTGGACAAAAAAAAAAAATCAGCAACATCAATATGTACTCATTAACTTGTTACGTAATTCAACAAAAATCAAATTCACCAATCATCATAATTTTGAAAGATTTAAAGTAATAACAATTGATTTTTGCAACTCACCACTACACCAACTCTGTGGAGTCCGTTGAATCCATTGTGGCTATGGTGAACGTAGGCCCTCTGGAAAAAAAAATGCATAATTATGTTATATTCATATGTTAAAGGTACTGTTTACCATTGGTATCGGTGATTTGAAAAATGTTTGAGTTATCACATTTGATGAATATGTGTAGGTCAGTTATATCACAAAACATCTTACCATATACAACAATTTCACAATAAAGCCTAAGATATAATTATATATCACTATTTTTCTCCATAAACAATAACTGTAGACGGTTTATTCTAGAAACAATTTTATTCTAACTATTGATATTTTGTATATTTAACATACTTAACATTGATTACACTGATTAACATTTTCACATTGGTTGTTTCTATCCCTAACTCGCATTTCAGAACTACAATGTATTCTAAAACATTAAAGTTGGGTTTCTGTGTCGTCTACATAATTATGGTAAATAATACCTTTAACATTCACTCAATACGTGTGCGCAGAATAACAAAACTCGAATCGGCCATTGAGGCAGTAAGGAATTGGTGCTTGGGCGGGTAGCAAATTAAGTCAGCTGTGAGTGGATGCGAATAAGATTGTTTCACATATAGTACGATTGATTTTTGAACACTTGATTCTCATAATGATCATGTCAGCATGCAGAATCTGGCTGGATTTTGCCACTTGTTCCTGACGGTTTCAAATATCTCACCTGCTCGAGTTTAGGTTTCATAGCTGCTGGGGCCCAGCCGTAGAGTGTATCCATCCAATGCTATAGACGGGAAAACAAAATAAATTTAATTTCAAACATGAGTAAGATTATCTAAACATTAATTGAAGCATGGTTTATTTCAATTACCTGGCCCCCTAAAACTAAGAATAGTTGCATGTTTTCTCTAATGATTTGCCGTTGCTAAGTTAGCAGGCCGCCAAAAAAAAAAAAAAGAAGAAAAGAAGAAACTAAAAGTTTGAGAAAGTTTTGGGTTTTCAAAGTTTAACATGATTACTATAGGCCTACTTGAATTTCAGTAACTAGATTTTTCTTTGGGAAAATCAGTTATCAAAATGTGGGGGTTATTCACACAATCGAAGAATCACGTATAGTTTTGTCGAAGAATGCAAAATTACAAAATGACGCCTAAAGCATAAATGCAACCAATAATCATCATCATAATTATCTTTACCTTCATGACTTTTTTTTTCTGCAAAAAGGTGTAACATATCTTTTCTTTCTTTCCATGTTCTCTACACTCTTCAGAAAGAAGATTGTCATTTGCATATGATATTGTCAACTACATCAGATGAATTGCCGTGGAGGTGCAAGGAGGGACATTAATAGATATTAGGGGGCAAGTATTTTGGAGACATTGTTATACCCTAAGAGAAACCTTTGAGAAAACCTTTGAGAGAAAACGGGACACTAACACTCCACCACCAAGGGAGTCATGACCTGCCCTAAAGTCCAATTCCACTGCATTTACGACGCATATAAATATAGTTATGGTTGTGAATTCGATTGCACTTTTCGGTGAATTTTACGTGAAGGTCTATATAGAATGCATATAACTTTATTAAATCACGTCGTATTTTGACGTCACTTGTTCTACTATTCTCAGTTTGATTTTGATCTAATCATTGATTCAAATCCAACTTATAAATCGGGAGTGGAATTGTACTTTAAACCTTTGATATGGAACCAAGGGATGAGGGAGCACAAAATCAAATGGAATTTGTAACATGTTTCATTTCGAGGCAAACATAGCAACGAACTTCACACATTATTTTCTATTGTTTCTTTTTTCTCTGTACCCCCCCCCCCCGCCCAAACAAAGACAAAAAATAATCAATGGGTGAGAATCTAGAAGATGCTAGAAAAGGTCACTAAGATGCAAACCACCTTCAGGACGTACAATGCAACCATGCAAGACCACAAGTACCTTTGTCCCCATGACACACCTATTTCACACTGACCACATAAAGTCAACCAGTCCACAGAGATAAGACCACCAAATCTGTTTCCCGTGAGAGTGTTTCACGTCATGTTCATGAACTACTTGTAGTCTCATCTGACTATACCTGCCATTAAAGATCACGTCTTTGTTTCCCTATTAGGGCGATCTGTGCAAATGAATGCTATACTGCTTTACAAAAACATTGCAGACCTCACCACCCCCTACTATCATCGTCGTTCCAAAACTCTGTAACTACTTTGAAGTACTCATTTTCTCCTTCTCTGTTGTGCCACTGAATTTAACATTCATTTCCACTATTTCTCGCGGCACTGAAGTTTCTCTTATTCACACGTGGCTCTAATTTCTTTCATCCCCTCCCCTAAAAGTGGACTTACCGGCTATGAAAGCAGAGAACTGGACATAACAAAATACCAGAAGAACTGTGTTCGACTCCGCTGAGCTACTAGCTTGCATGAAATCTACTGCCATAATACCCCTAGCCTATGCGTTTTGTTTATAATAGTCGATATGATTACGTTCATTTTCTGTATCGCACACGCGTAACCGGCAATATAATACGCGTGACGTCATAAAATGTCATTGTTGCGTAATAAGCATCACACGTCCATCTGAACTGAAATGAATGCCGAGGAGCTTAGAAAAGTAGAATGTTCTTTAAAACTTATTTTTACTCTCCCACCCGTCTATCCACCCCTTCTCCTAAAATAAGGGGAGACAACACACACACACACACACACACACACACACACATACACGTTAACACACTAATATCATCTCTACTGATTATTTGTTACCACAATAGTTAGCAGCAAATCCGTATTAAAGGGATAGTACAGTTTTGGTTGAGATGAAAATTGAGCTTTTAAATTTTTGCAAGATACCAAGAAAACACTTATGATATGTACAGAGCATACCATTTTAAGAGGAATTTAAAGTTTATTTGATGAATATCGGGTTTGGAATAACTGAAACATTCAAAAACAAAGAAAAACAAAGCGATCGTTACAAAGTGTGGGTCCCACACTTTATTGGAATCGCTGTTTTTTGATATCTCAGCCATTTCAAAACCAATTTTCAACAAATAAACATTGAATTCCTCATAAAATTGCATGCTCTCTTATATTTTATATGAGATTTCTCATTATCCCACCTGAAAATGGTAGAAACCGGAAATTAGGTCTCAACCAGAACTGTACGATCCCTTTAACATGTTAATTATCTAGCACACGAGATTTCTTTTTTTTACATAACCACACACAGTCAATACGACTTATTGGACCATAATCTATACTTAAGCAATAGATAAATCAAGAAATTTCGTAAAAGAAATTAATATTTGACTGTTGTTCCGTAATATACATGTAATGTAATGTAATGTATTTAGTAAACACCCATACCCATATTAAATTTCCCAAACTCCCTACGTATTTGATTAGTGACTTGACTTGAAATGCCTTTCACAAACTGGGAGTTGCTCATTGCTACACATTCTAATTATTGTCAGTTAAAAATAAAACCATAGAGAATCTTTGCGTATTTTTTTTTTTTTTTGGGGGGGGGGGGTGGGGGTGGGGGACGTGTTTGCTAGTATTCATAGGGTGAATATTTTGTTTTGAATGCACAATTAACTGTATACCTCTCCATTCATTTTCATATCACTATTACTATCTGTAATAGCCCAATATCCAGTTTGCGTTACTCATTGATCTTATTTTTTTTTTTTAAGTAGAAACTTAAATTTTCTTTCTCTTCTAGACCCGCACTCCTAAATAATTCTTTCTTCATTTTACTACCCCTGCTTATGATACGGAAACATGTTTTGGGTTGTCACTGTTTGCACGATTGCCTTATGATATGATAACAGTGTTCGAAAAATTGTAAAATTTTGTTGTTCATTTCATAGACACATGATGTGTGCAATCCTGCTAAAAAAAATAAAAAAAAATCTGATAAATCAAACTATTATGGACTTATGTAAATGAAGGAACCAGTTAAGAAACGCCCAAAGAAGATAAGAGGTAGCCCATTTTCCAAAAGATTATTTCCCAAGAACCAATACAAAGGAAATCTGTTTAATATCATGAAATTGTGAAAAACCCGGACTTCCATACCACTTAATAACATCAGAAAAAACAAATTTCGAATTGCCAAGATCTACCAACAAAATGTTAGACAATTCGAAGGATCATGAAGACGAAATAAAACGTAAAATTTGAAGCGAACAGACAAACGTTGAGTCAACCAGTCAAAGAATGCAAGACTTGTGGAATCTCAGAAAGGAAACGACCGCCAGTATTGATAAGTTTTTAAAGGTTCGTTAAATGGTGGCAATGAATTTTCAAACACAAACCATCAAGCAAAGCGCAGACTCCTGCGGTTTGTTTGCGGTCGCATTCGTAGCCATGAACACCATTGCCTTGTATTAACCACCTCTCTTTCACATTGAAAGTCTCGATATATATGTGAAAGCAAAATCGATAACACATGACTGTGTATTAAAAACAACGGGTCTAGATGCACACTGTGTATAGTCACAATTAACATAACAAAAGAAAACTTGCCAGATGTTAGACGTCCACTTGCAATAACAATGTTCCCTTTCAAAAATATATACGCGGGTTAGTGACAAACAATCAAAACACCTGCAGAAAGTGATGACTAAAATATTTAAACGAAATGAAACTTACTGACGATTCCATCAAGAAAATGTGCAGCGTTTTACTTCATGCATTTACTGCACGTGGCGAAGCGATTGAAGGTGGGTGGAAAACAATAAGCGGGTGAAGATGATGGAAAATAGAAATAAAAGAAGTGAAATGAAATACATGCAGGATAAACCGACTGGCTTACTGATGTATTCAATATCTGTGCGTTCTCCCCTATGAAACATTGCTCGTAAGTTTGTCAAAAAGTTTGACTTATCCTTTGCCCGTCCGTACTAACAGCTATTGTTAATAGGACTGAAATTGAAGGTGTATTAAATGTTGCTAGTCTGGAGTTATGAGCTAACGGGCTGGTTCAAACTTTTTCGTGGGATAGGGCAACCATGAAATTGAATACATCGATAAACCTTTCTGTAATAGGCGTGAGCTGAAGGTGCATTGATAAAAAAAAGTGAACCAACTTGGGAACGTTTAGGACACAAAACTGATTTTTGGCTGAGGGTCTGATTCATGCCAAAAAAGTGAAAGAAAAAAAAAATAAAACAAAAAATGTTGCAATCTAAAACTTTTCGCTTTGGGTGAAAATCATCTTGCATTCCGTTCACTGAGCGACTACAAACACTGCAAACGGTTTTACATCGTATAAGATGATTCCATATTTTATTGCATACACCTTGCACTTTATTTTCAAACATCTCTTACAGAAGACTTTGACGATAGACTTTACAGGTTGCATGGTGAGGAGAAATGATGAAAATAACATTGCATGGTGAAGAAAATGTACATGTAAATAAAGAGTAGGCTAATTGGAAGAAAATTGATATGTGATAGTGGAATGGACTGAAAGTAACCGAGACGACGTAAACAAAGTTACAGAATGTGTATACAGAATACAACGTGTTTCAGTGGTAAACAATTCGAATAAAACAATATGCACATTAAGAATATGAGAAATAAAAAAATGAATTAACATGATTGATGAACTTGTACATAAAATGTAGGAAATATTATTGCCAGCACTATAACTATGAACAATGTCGAAAGGTTACACCACAGAAATTTGCTGTGCACACTTGCAAATACAGAGTTTAGATGCGAAATCCGATATATATTCCTTTCTATCTACTAGAGATATTTGAGAATAAGGCTGTAAATGATGAAAAACAGCAAAAACAGTTATCGTGTTGGCCAGCATGGTTTATTATGAAATATTGTGGATTTGCAGTGCACTTAGTCAATCTCTCAGAAATCTAAATGCCGATATTTCATTTTTTTTTTTGGTCGTTTACATATCATATCATGCAATGATTATGATGGCATAATTTGCGTTGAATGATTATCAGCGCCATTTTCTCAAGATGTCAAGTTCTTTCCGAGGATAATGGAAAGAGGATCTCCTCAACTTTCCCCGAAACTATTACTTGCCGTACCAAACTGAGGAGACTCAGAGCTTCAGGAAACGGCGGGATTGAAAGTACAGACATTCTGAAGAGACTCACATTCGTTTGAAGTATTCGTTTTGTTTGACTTTCTGCTCGTTGTATTTTGCTTGATCTCATTGACTTGCTGAGAGAATAAATTTACACACCGACTGTTGAGTGTTATACAAGAGACCACTCCGGGCGAATGCATGGCAAATTGTACAGACTAAAGGCAACTTTGGGTTGGAAAGGCTTTTGTAAGGGCAAAATACACATCACAACTTGGGCCTCAACGCGTCTAACAGACAAGGTCCGTGTGTGCACGATTAATGCAGGACTATTTTGCTCTGTGCCATAGTTTAAGGCTATTAATATCCGAGATAGGAATAATTCGTTCGCTGACGACAAACAAATTATTTTATCATCTGCTAATGTATGAGAATAACCGCAAATATTAACCGCTTACACTCTCATTACACTCAAGTCTGTATGTCGCTTCCATTTGTAGGTTTAAATAAATCTTCGATACCCTATCATAATAATAGTGATATGTATCTTGCCCGGCAAACAAATACTTGAAATTAAGTTGACAGGATCAGAGTACAAGTATATGATATAATGGACTAGATACGAGTCCATATTGATGTGTAGGCTCTACGCAGAAATGCAAAGACCTCAAAGGAATTTATGTGATGGCGAGATGTGACGAAATGGTTAATATGCAACACAGCACTCTCTTTGCCGTATGGATTTTTTTCTTTGAAATTAGGGATACATGTACGTTTGGATACAGAGGACTTTATTTTTTTAGATAACATGCAAGATATTAAGGAATGCTCCTAGCAGGCGAAAAAAAGAGAGAAGAATGTAATTGTTCTTACCTGCAATTCCGCCATAACATTGAAATTCGGGTATAGAATATCCGCCAAGTTTGATAGCTTCGATAGTATATGGTACTCAGGGAGAAAGCCGAGACACCCCCAACTGAGGCTCTCAACTCGTTTCTAGGCAAGTCTGCTGTCTGAACAACGTGCGTGTGAATAAGGGCCAAACCTTTCTTTGTACCTAATACCCTAAATCCCTAAAGGCACAAAAGGGCAGAGTGCATGGGGGTTCGACTTTATGGGGTCCAAATAAAAGGAATAAAATCGAATCGGTATTGCATGTCGTTATCTGTTGGGTGTTCGATTTGCATAACAAGGCAAGCTTTAAGGCGTAATCCTGTTGTGGGCGAGAGGTTGTAAAGAATGACACGATGGATTCACACAATGGTGTTTTGGAATCAGATACTGGTAGTCACTGAAAACATATACCTGACGCGTTGATACTCACCGCTGCCTTTTTGCCACTCAATATTGTAAAAGTTGCTAAAACATGAGACAAGACCGTCCTGTCTGACCAGTTCAGATGTTAAAGTCGGCGATTAAAGCACCACAGGTTTGGCAAGTCTTGAAGCCCGTATGCAAGCACATGTAGATAATAAGGATGGTTAGATAAACTTAGTTCGCTCACAGGTCAGAAGCTGCACTATGTTGAGACACCGGGCGAAATTCGCCATTGTTCGTGGGAGGCAGGCGTTCGATATCCTATCCACGCGTGTCGCGGTTTTGATCGCTCAGTGCGTGGCGTTGCCAGGGTGACGGGCTTGCCAGCACACTGAGGGAGCTAGGACCTAGCGCTAACATAGTTCTTGTATTCGCAGACCTAATAAAAAAATTCTCTCGAGTAATGTCACAACCAGAAAGCAATTCTTCGTCAATACTGTACTTTTCTGGCTTCAAGAAATCTTCCAGATGCTGTTTCCGTATGTGACATGTTTGCAGCGGAAAAATTATAATGCACAGGAGTTTGAATACACAAAGATGTCTTACGATAAATTGCCATTCCTACCGATAACTAAGACTAATTACTCCACTGTCAAAATGAAGTCGGAAGGGGTCACAACGTCAACAGAAGACATCCTACGTATACATACAAGACAGCTATCTTCACAATATTAAATCATTACTCGGTGCATGACATGTAAATATTGAGGGAATATTTATGACAGAAATAATGACATCATGGGCCTTTACACAATTGTCTATAAATAACTGAAATACATGTATTATAGTTGTGAGTTGAAATCTGTGTTTTGCTTAGTTATCATGTCTTATAGAAGAAGACAACACGGGATGGGTGTGTTGATCTCCTATCTATCCCCTCTATCTGAAATTCGGACCACATGCAAAGCTGACATGCAAACAAAGTTATGGGATCTTAAAATTCGCATTAGTGCCGATAGCTTGAAGATTCTGACAACTTGTCGAGTGTAACCATATCAACGGGGCCATAAAATGTCAATTATAGCGGAGACGTTGCAAGCAACATAAACATCTGATTGTATAAAAGAGGCTATCACACTGAAGGTGGAGAGAACTGGATGATCTGTATCTATACTAGGATTATCGGCTCAGGATTTATAGGCCTGAATGATTTAATTTTCATCCACAATGAAATAACAACTTTGATCACGAGAAATTAACAGAATATGATGATGATGATAGCGTAGATGATGATAGTCACATGAATTAAAACCAAAGATAACCTAGGAACACAGTCGAGAATCCTCATGAAGAAGCGTTGAATGGTAATTGTTTGCTTCCATTTACCATTGAATAAAATTATTACTGTAGAGAAAATATGAATGATAACATTTTTTTTTTGAACCTGAATCTAATAAAGTCATTACAGCGATCAAAGTCTGGTGAAACTTGATCTAAAATAATTTTCTTTTCCATTTGCCAAATGATAAATTCTATTGCACATTCTATTATTGATATGAGTTCATTTTTTATTTTGTTTGGTTTCTTTGTTTGGCTGTTTTGTTGTTTGCTTGTTTGTTTGTTTGTTTTTCTTTAGCTGTAACTCACTGTAAGTGAGATCGCATGTTCAACACCTAGTTTACTATAGGGTCGAGTGAAAAGCAGAATGGATGTCATCTAGATCTATATACGAATCGAAATTCCTCCTCAAAATTACCTTTCTTTAATTCATTTCGCAAACTACTGTCAAAGCACCTAGACAATTGTGATAGTTTCAAACCAAGTCAGTAATTAAATATACATGTGTAACATACACAAACAAAATGGTTTAAAGATGTAATGCTTGATGTAACGGATGATGACCCAAAACGCCATATTCAGATGAAGCAATTATGCATTGCAGAAGTTGCAGATGAATTGCATAAGAGTTCCTCAATCCCTCAGAGGCACGTAGATGATGAATGTAACAGGGAGGTACTAGGGACCTCCCCGGGGCATCTCCCTAGATACCGTATACAACAATTGCTTGTCGCAAAGCCAGACTCGTGAATAACCAGATGTTGATTTCCTATTGTTTAACAATCGATTGACATATTCTAGTTACGCACTCACAGGTGGTAATTCAATGGCTGGTTTTGATGACGGTCAAAAATAACATCTAATCGATTTAATCTGTTTGTTAAACCAATTCTCGAAGTCTGTTGTAGCGTTCAGATTTTTGTAAACTCCTCTTTACTCTATAACTTTAAGATTCTTAGAGCATATTTGTTTATTCAGCTGCTTTCGAAAACCTTCCCTTTTTGTTACCTGCCTATAATTTCCTTCAGACTTTTTTGCCCACAAGAATATTGTTCATGGGCAGATGGTGTAGCCCTTTCCTTGGCCCTCTATCTCGATAGCCTCAGAAATAGTCAAAGATCTTGTTTGGTTCGTCAGGCCGATTCATACCCTTGAGGAAGGTCTATCATTATCCCCTTAAAAGCAATCAAACACAAAGGAATACAATTCGCAACAAAACAATAAACATAACAATATCAAGTACGCAGACAATGTGCAAGTTGGCAATACCACATTTCATTTAAAGCACAACAGTAGTTCAATTCAATCTGCAGGCTGTTCTGTCTTTCATATATTGTTTCATCTGAAAGTTTGGATGACAAACTCATATACCAACTCTTGACTGTGCACTAACAAAAATGAATGATTGCTATGATATCCAATGTTACGTTTAAAATGATATCAGAGTATGGAGACGTAATCAAAATGCCAATAAAATCAGCCACCTGAAAAAAAAAAAGAAAAAGGTTACTAGACATAATATATACAGAGAGGGAGAGGGAGATTTTTTTTTTTTCGAGTTCGCTGAACAATCAAGGTTTCCCAGTGACGTTGACTTTTAATCAACTGTGTTAGTTCTGGTGTGTAATCATCCGAATCTTATCCAGCAAGTTGTTGATGCATCCCCGTCAAACAAGTATAACTGTGATGCTTGATCTATTTCTATAATTGCGTATTTTCTTATTTAACAGATGAAGTACCAGACTGTTGTTGCCTCGGTGACACTGCGAAATCCTCGTTTGAATAAATGTGAATAGCTCGCCCTATATTCAGGCAAATATTCACCATGTCTTCTGATTACATTAATTCACTATGTCAATCTAACGTTACAGCAAAATGTAAATGAAATTGGAAGTGTTTAAATTTGGTGAAACAAAAGAGCTTGAGTTGATTTCGGTGGTGGAGACTAGAATATTGTTAAACTCCAGTTTGTTGTTCTTTTGGAGATGTCAAGAATCTGCAGGCTAGTAGTAGCTCAGACAATATCAGACCTTTAAAGCAATCATTCTAGATCGCGCGTTCCGTGGCACCTCCGCCAAAAACGTTCGGAGGGGGGGGGGGGGGCGTTTCATGAAGGAACTTGTCGGATAATATATCTGACAAGTCAATTATATCCGACAAGTTTTGAGAAATTCTTTAGTCTGATTGGCTGATTTCTCTGAACTTGTCGGATATAATTGACTTGTCGGACATTTTATCCGACAAGTTCCTTTTTTTTTATGTGTTTTATTGAATTAAGTGAATTACAGCATTCACAAACAATTCGGTATGATTGAACAAACAAAACATAACAACAAACAAGAAAAGACAACAACAACAACAACAACAACAAAAAAAAAATAGCCCCCACCCCCACCCCAGAAAAACACTGTTTTAACATTTTTAAGCAGCAATACAAAATATATCCACTTAAGCTACTTGTTGGCAGTCTTTTTGAATTCAGTCATAAATTAAGCAATAACTACATGTATATTACATAATGAAATATTTATAATTTAAACCTCCATTTCTTAAAATGAAAAGGTAATTTGTTATTCTTTTTTGCAATAGCATATTCTACATTTTTAATACTAACGACATATGTTTTGTATCCTTCAAAAGATGGATTTTTACTTTGAAATTTACAAACATAGATATAATATTTAAGTAAAAGAAACAGAAATGTGACAAATTTATCATTTTCATAACCAAACATTTTTTCAAAAACTGTTGGGTTCATAACTTGATTTGTCTTCTTACTAATAAAATTTATAGTCCGATCCCATATAGGTTTAACCACAGGGATCCGATAAGTTCCTTCATGAAATGCCCCCCAGAATAGTGTCCTGTGATATAGGGAGACGAGTTCAAAAAGCAGAATAGCTCCCTCTTTTGTCGACAGTGTGCGTAAGTGACGGCGTTCAGTTACTGGTAGTAGTTAGTACCCAATTTACCATTGACAACAGCTACTGATTGATGATGTTTAGAACGTTCAAGCTGCCTGCGAAGTCACAACTGAAAGTATGCAACCAATGTTCGCTCTTCTTTAGGTCGAATCCCTTGCAGAGTCACTCCCTTTCAAAGCTTTGCATGGATCAATTAAAGGGATGGTACAGTATTGGTGGAAATGAGAATTGGGCTTTTAACTTTTTGCAAGATACCAAGAAAACACCTATGATATAGGACAGAGTATACCATTTTAAGAGGAATTCAAAGTTTATTTGATGAAAATCTGGTTTGGAATGACTGAAACATCCAAAAACAAAGTAAAACAAAGCAATCGTTATAAAGTGTGGGTCCCACACTTTATCTGAATCGCTCTTTTTGGATATCTCAGCCATTTCAAAACCAATTTTCATCAAATAAATGTTGAATTCCTCATAGAATTACATGCTCTTTCATATTTCAAAAGAGGTTTCTCATTATCTCACCAAAAATGTTAGAAACCTGAATTAGGACTCAACCAAAACTGTATGATCCCTTTAACTTGTTTAGAGATAGGCATCTATGCATACATAGCGTTAAACAAACACCATTATAATTATGGCCATGATAAAGATATTGACATGATCATAATAGGGAAAAATAACGGCTGGCTGGCTAGACACACAGAATACAGATTTGCATACCGAGGTTCTACCTTCAGATAAACAATTAATTATGTATGTATTTATATGAACAATTTGTTGTTGTCCTCACTGGTATTTTTTCCACTTCATTTCATTTATTTCATTTCCAACAATGCAAAACATTTTCATGCACAAAATAACACAATATCAATACAATGTAGTAACAAAGAAAAGTACATGAAATTAACAATACTATGCATCAAAAAGCAGATGAAATTGAATTGAAATTAAAGTTGCAGGAAATGGAGGAGAAATGCTAAAAAGCCAAGCTTTCATTTTGCAGTCTCCTCGTCGACAAAATAACAAAATAACTTTTAAACTCGGAGCTATTGCAGATATGTTTCGTGATTGTTACTTCCGTTGAGATGGCTGGAAAAGCAAAGTTCAGCTGCCTTTATTGCTCTTAAAATCTATGAATAATGTTCGTAGACCGTGGTACATTCATCTTTGTTAAAATCTCGTTTTCATTTTTACCGGGTGACACTTAGGATTAGCAAATAACAGTGGCGGATCCAGAGGGGGGGGGGGGGGGCGCAACCGGCGCACGCACCCCTTTAATTTTCGTTAAAAACAAAGAAAATAAAAAGAAAATACTGCAATGAAACCCGGAAGTGGCACCAGAAATATTAGTCACGCCCCCCCCCCCCTTTACAGAATTCCTGGATCCGCCCCTGAATAAGATCAACAGTGGTTGCGGGGGAGGGGATGACCTCTTTGTCAAAAGAAGCAAGTGCGTTATAAATAAATTTCCCTGACGACATGCACACGACATTTCTCGGTCAGTGACATTTATAGATTATTTTCTCCTATCCATGGATAACAAAAAACATAACCAGCGAAATCAGTGCCCTGGTCAGGACCGAAAGCGATGTGTTTAGCTCCCTCAACGACAGAAGACATAAAGCACCGACATTGTCATCCGATTCGAGAAATGCCCATGACGAATGTGTCGTACAATGCAATGACATTTGACAATGTCCTCAGATAGATAAACACTCACCCTAGCGAGCTTTAGATCCGCGACGGTAACGCTAAAGAGGCAGCTTTCGAAGTTCTTCGTTTTCACGACTGATGCAAAATGTATCTCATAGAAAACATGGACTGTCCATAAATTGTCGTCAGTGAACCTTCTGTTCTGAATTCCATAAGATAAATTCCTAGGAGCTACAAAAAAAAAAAAATGTAATGAACAAATCAAAAACATTGTACAGGGCAATTCATGAATGGTTTGAACTTTAACGGCATTTATTGATCTGGATAAAGCCGGTTGTGGCGAGGACTTTCTTGCAATTCTTGCAATTGTCGCCTGTCTTCTTCCTCGTCACCACCCACTACGTGAGGACTTTTGTCAAGTTAATGAAATTAGGGCGTCCGGGTTAAGTCTGTCGTTCTTGATGTCCACGGTTCTTTCACAGTCGGAAAAGCGAAATAACGAAAGGTATTTATAACTGAACAAAGGTATTAACTCCATGCAGATCGCCTCCTCTGTAATTTACCACACCCCTGCATCGCGTTTTAATACTGTACGAAGAGATTAGTCTTGATTATTTTCAAACACAACCTATTTTCTTTCCGCAGGTGCTCCAAAAAAAAAGTGAAAAAAAGTTTTAACAAAACGATGGACTAGGTGGTCAAAAAAGAGGATCTCTGCAACACCTCGTCGAGCTTAAATCACAATTCTCAAACGATTAACCACGATTAGGGCAATCAAATAAAAGCTGCTGGAGTTGAATCAAAGGATAAGACCACAAACAAAACCTTCGAGAGCCGGCAAACATCCGGAGCGCTTGCGGAATGCCAAGAATTTTTGTTGCACCTGAATTGGCGATGGTTATTTTTGTCTTTATACACACTCGAATGCATACCGTCGTCAACACACATTCACACACCTGTAACTAATCAGGGAAGAGGAGGGGGAAGGTGGGGGGGGGGGGAGGGGGACGGGAGATGTGATTGCCTCTTAATAACAAGTAAATGAAAGTCTAACGCTTTCGTCTGACAAGAAAACGTTTTACCTTCTCTACCAATGTCTACAGTATAGGTTTTCCGGTCAAGTTCATACTTTGTCATTCCAATTCATGAATGTGCATTTACATTCACACAGCGCATGCAGCTGCACGCTAAAAAATGTTCGGGCATTCAAATTTAGAATCCGAGTAATCAATCTTTTTCATCTGTGGGGGCTATATTTCGTTTTCCTCAAATCAAATTTACGCATGTGCGTTCAATTTTCAAATGTGAGCACTTCATTTCCTTCTCGTGCAATCAGATTCAAGAGATAGTCCCAATGAGCTCATTTTGGGCGTTCAATTTCATTTTCAGACGATCAATTTCCTACTTCGTACAATGAATTTAATAAAGGATATAATATAGATTTTTTTTCTTTTAAAGAATAGAGTAATGGGTTGAGGATGGGAGTAGAAAGGAGCAATGTATGTCATAAAACAAGCAAAGAGATTTATGCAACCCATGGTTATATGCATTTAATTAGGCTTAATGCTTCTGTATTGTTCTGTGTTCATGTAATCTTGTTTTTTTTTCACATCGAGAAATTTTGAATTACAAGGTTCAATCAGCAAAATATCCAAACAACACGACAGTTTAAATAAAGTCATTGATGACATTGCGTGAACTATAAAGGACAACACTATCCACACAATGTATCACTATAAAGACAAACTGACGCACAATTTATGATCTCACAAAGTTTCTCAAAAGTAAACATAATAGATATCAATACACAACAAACAAGACGTATACAATGTTCGTGTTTTGAGTTTCAATGTAGTCGCAGCTGTTTTTATTTTCAAAGGTGTCAAGCAACCTCCCTATTATGCTCTAAGCAGCGCCAGATGTACCGTTATATGGCTGCCATTTTATCCTTGTCATGCTCGTGAAGTTAGAATTAAATTAAATATTAGAATGAACAGGTGGACCTATACGGCAAAATAAATAATCTCCATCATGAAGCCCAATCTATTCAAAGCTAAGCGAAAAAGACAAACATGCACGACCCCATGCTAACTAAATGCAAGACTTCTTTTAAATAAATTGAATGCACTTATTTGGAACATGGTTGCCTATTCACGAATTTGAATGACCGACGAGATTCCGTCGCCGGCTTGAAATGAATTTAAATGCTCATTGCTGAAGGGTGGAAAATGCATGCTAAATGTCATGATGTTTGGATCGTTTTATTTTTGCCCATCAGAGTGGATTTTTTTTTTAAAGGAAACAGTTCTTTTTATCCGTTTCCTACGGGAACCTGGTTGCCAATGTATTAAGTCTACGGGGTTTTCAGAATTCAGTATGGAACAGGTTAAGAAGAAACAACAACAGTTATTTCAGATGCTCGTTAAAATGGTACTCCTTATATGAATAAAATAAATGGGAGAAAAGATCATGCATGTTGACGAACTCTATTCTGTTTCTAGTTGAAAGAAATTATAGAAGAAAAAATAAAACAACCCCGCCATAAATGTATTTGTATCGAAACGGTTGGTGACGTTGTGCGAATTTTAACGCTGCTGCTTGCTGTCAGCTAAACGCCTGCCAAACATGTAAAGGTCCAGCCCTAAAAAAAAAAGTGAAAAGTTCTTGAGTCTGAGGGTCATCGACGTTGACAACGCAATATTGACATGTGAAGTGGTGTTACAACGTCTTCATATTTATGAGATAAAACATGGACAAAGGGTCTTGATTACGCAGTAAGAAACACACAAACTTTTCACCACTACATTTCACCAGTTACAGTATTTTTTTTTGTTGTTCATTCATAATATGATTTCACCTGACATGATCTATGGATTTTGCAAAAGATTATGCTCCTCTTTTCATCTTTTTATTCCTCTCTCTCCGTCCGTATGCCCTATTTTTATTTCAAGTTGACCTCTGCTGTTTCTTTTTGTTATCATGTTCTTCAGCTGTTCTTTCTCTGTTATATCTTTGCACCGTATATCATATGTTGTTTTATTTTGTAAACCGATAAAAGGTCTTACTAAAAATAACTCTGAGGCTGATAGTGGTAGTTTTAAGATCGTATTGAAATAAAACATAATGCAAAGAAAGAAAGAAAGAAACAACCCTATAATTCTTTAACATCCCTGTCAACTTTGCCTGATATTTTGATTTGTTGATCCATATATCTTTCAGCAATTTTAGAAGAAGCAAATTGATTTGAGATCTAGGAACCCACTTCGTAAAACACTTTGCTACTGTTGAGATTCACAGTAAATGCACTTTGTGGCAACAATCAAAAGTCATGTTCAAAGCTGACACAGCCGTTGATTGGCTGATGACCGGAGGGTCAATACAATAACCGAGTTCTCCTTTAATATAGATACGCTCGCTGTATGGCGATAGAGCCTTTTCTGTTTGTGAGTGGAGAAATTGAGACAGATGAATAGATAAAAGATAGATAGATAGATAGATAAATAGATATGTAGATAGATAGATAGATAGATAGATAGATAGATAGATAGATAGATAATAGATGGACAAATAGATAGAATAATCAAACTTCACTAGTTTTTATCTTTTTTTTTTTTTATTCTTTTCATTTTTTAAGATGCTTCATACGCCCGTTCCCGGAAATAAGCAACCGGTGTTCCAAAACCTGTAATCACGGTACAAATTTCAATTTGTACAAATATCGTTAATTATTGAGCTTAATGTAATATAGTTACCAAGTCGTATTCTTGATTAAGTTTGGAATGCTAGGTTTTTCTCGTGTGTCATTATGTTTTGATATTTATTCGTTGTAAATTGGATTGGCTAACATTAACATCGGTGTCAAAAAGATAGATATTTCATCGGTTAGTATTCAATTGCAGTATCATTCTTATCTATCTTCGTTCTGTGAGTGTAAGTAAAGTTTGAATGCATGTCCCCCTTAATGTGCTTTTTGACAATGATCGCGATGATATTACATGTATCAAGATGATGAAAGTGATAGTAATGACAAGAATTATTATATAAATGATGTCATAATATTTATCATAACTATAAGTATTATGGCTATGATAAAGATATTTCAAGAGTATGATACGATCAAAATATGAATTCAAAATAGCAATATAACCTCAATGATACGGAAAAATAGGACAGTGGAAATCAGTTCGACTTGTTAGGTATATTCATATAGTTCATATTTTAATTGGCTATGAATACAAAACACAGATAATACAGATATTCATTATTATGATTCGTCTTCAATCTATAACACAATATTATACAAGGCACTATAATGTTATTAGCTTTGCATTGATCTTCTTTCCGACAGTCAGATGCTGTGAAGAAAATCGTCGTAGCCAAACCAACGAATGGTAATACATCTACGTACTTTTCGAAATACACCACTGACGCTTGGGGGCAGCACCTTCCCAATGATCCCAATATATCTTGTACTAGTATCCTTTTTTCAGAATTCATTTGCTCAAATCGTGTGTTTCTATTTGATGCCATGGCACGCATCGTAAGGGGTGATTACAAGGAAGGGAGAAATTTCATGGCGAGATGATATCAAAATGGGGTCCATTTTTATATAGTATGTACATAAACGTAAACCCGCTTCAATATATACAGTTGGCAGTAGGAATGGAAATCAGGTCTCTTTCAGAAACGATTCAATATAAACTTGGACTATACTTTTAAGTTATTTCCGTGCCTGGAAAAAGTAGCAGAGAAAGACTCGGGGGAAACTCGAAAGATTCGAACAGTGTTGGACGAACACTGTTAGAACAGAACAGAACTTTTTGGAGATTTAACTTTTTTTGTGTGTGAAACAGCTCGATGGTTGTGTCGAAATTGGTTCATCAACCGGAGCACATTTCGACGAGAGCGGAGTAAATTGTCATCTCTTCTTGAAATATGTTTGTATATGTGTGTTACAGAAGTTTGATAAAAGCGTTAAATGGCCAGGAATAAGGTCAGATGCATGGAATCAATTCGTTCTAGATGGTTCATAATTCTGATAACAAATGTTTTAACACCTCCAGCCCCGCCCTGTCGCTCAAGAAAAAAAAGAAAGAAGAAGAAGCTATTTTAAAATAAAAATATCTTGGCATTTCCTTTGGTTCTGATAAAATCTCATATTTTACAAAGACCGAAATTTATTTGCTGTATTAAAAAGCAAAAGAATAGCACAATATGAACGAAACAATACATTTGGGCACAGTGTTTAACTTTTTGACAATACCCGCTTACAAAACTTAGTCATTGCAGTCTTCTTCTACAATCATAATTTTGTCGACAAAGTTAAAACAAAATTCCCTTTAAAACAGAACTTTGTATCTTGGGATCAAATAACTATGTGACGAAGTATACTATTCCAATTTTATAACATGGACTTTGACTTAATCTTAGCACCAAATTGAATGACTTACGTTGGCAGTGATATTCGTTGGACAATAAAAGAAGAAAACAAAACAGAATGAGAAAAATGGTGCAGTTTGTTATTGGCAATCTCTAGTCGTCTAGCCGCTTCGATCGACAATGGCTGTTTCGTTTAATTTCTCCTGAAACGTTAGTATATCACACGTGCAGGGAATGGCAGTAAAGAGCTGGTAAACTTACATGATAAACTCATACTTAACATATAAATATATTTACAATGTTATAAAACACCATCTGCATTCCTCTGAATACTCCAGTTAGACTTGTGTGAACGCAGTTCTCCGCTACATGATAGCATAATACATATTCATTCCTATGGAGTAAATCGATCTGTATTCGAATATACTGACGAAATTGATATAATTACATTATATACACAGATGAATCAATTTCGGACACATCGTGATATCAATATATATATCAATAAATACAATGACCGTATCGAATTACTTCCAATATTCCATCGATTTGATGGATTTTTTTTTCTGCAAGGTTGCCTATAGTGTATACGAAATACACGATGTCATTCTCGCATCTACAGTTAATACTAATAATGTGTATCACCTGCAATAGAATTGAATATTCGCTGCTGATCAAAAGGTCAAAGGTCAGGGTTCAGTCGAGTTACCTGCATTCCCGTATTTCTGTGAATGTTTGATCGTTTGTAAAGTGTGTAGTGTGACATACGATCAGTGAAGGAGTAGTGTAAGGGTAGCTGGATGGCATAATACGCATCACTCACAAAAGGCCCTTTCCGTTGAGGGCACCCTGCATTTTGAGCGTTGGATTTACAAATTTGGTGGAGGTTTTTCGTTCCGATCTCGACTTTTAAGATGTATTCTCTGAAAGAGATGAAATTTAAGTCGCGTAGATGATGTGTTATCGCTGTTATCTGATATCGGTTTCTCCGTAGCAGAACTGGCAGCGAGCTTGTGAGCCGGAGAAAAACATAACGGAAACAAAAAACAAATCCGACAATAATATTTTGGTATAATCCTCATTTTCCAAACATTTTCCCCGAAAACAATTGACAAAGGAGCAAGATCTTTGCCAGATTGATATCGCCAGAAGTACTGGAGTTGAACACAAAAGAAATAATGACAAGAAAACAATCCTTGAGGTAGGTTAACAGCAAATGGTGAAGTAGTTGTCATGAAACTTGCCAGGTTATCACATAACCGTAATTCAGGGCATTTTTACCCAAAAATCTCTGATTGATACATCTTATCTTCAAGATCGCTGTCTGGAAAAAAATTTGACAAGCATTGAACCTTACTCAATTCTGAAATGAATCAAACAAACAAACAAACAAACAAACAAACAAACAAACAAAAATCAGCAGAACCTCCCTCGGCAAAAAGCATTAATTATCTCTACGATACTCCAGATGATGTTTGATATTTTGTTAAGAAATCCGCCTTCGAAGAGACTTGACCGAAGACTAGATACAAGCTGTTCTAAAAACTGCGTTAACTCGGTGAATTCTGCGTCAGATCATGCACCATCAGCAGTGTGCGGATCGTGGTGAATACTGTTGCTAAGAGGCTATATGCTACGTCTGAGGTAACACTTGCTCCCGTCTATGACTCGCCGTTAGTTTGTGATCAGTGCCGCCTCACGATCAATATCATTTTCGTCACGAATGCTCCTAAAATAAGCGCTCTTTTTTTATGTTTCAGCATCGTTGGGCAGGATCAGGAATAGTCTCATTATTCGTTCGTCTACCTCATGCCGACAAAGTTGGATGACGTTCTTTTTCAAACAGAGTGTTTCTTCCTCTCATATTTTTTCTTCAGAAGCCGTCTGACAAACTCCAAAATGGGTTTCGCTTTTTTTTTTGGTCCACACCGTCAATCATTTCTCCCTCAAAAGTCTTGAAGGGAGGAAAAACAGAGAAAACGACAACAGTTTTCACGCTCTTTTCAATCAATGCTCGGAGTCCCTTGTCGTCTGCTGTGATGTGAGCGCGCGAAGCTCTTTACTGGCACAGCTTGGCGCGTCTGTGCGCTCTCGTGATAGATTTAATACCATCTTTGATTCGGATGGCCGTGGTCTTGTCCGGACACTTGCGCGTCGACTTCCGCGCGCACCGCCGGTAGCTGATCAGGGTCTCGCAGGGGTCCAAGTTCCCTTCCCGCAGCGACGAGATAAAGTTCGTGTTGCACGGGTGCATTCTCGACCTCAGGCATGAGTGCGACGACCGCGCCAGGGTGCTCGCATCAACGTTGGCGTCTCGCAGGCTATTGCCAAGTCGTGATCGGTGACCTGGTGGAAAAAAAAAAAAGAACAGCCGTGCATCATTTATGATGTATGCCAAGTGGGTTTGGAGGAAAATTATAGTAGTTCACTTAAAGACATAAGTTTTTTATCATTACACTACTTTAAAAACACATAGTATTTCTGTAGAATATTTTCTGATCAGCGTTCATGTCTCTTGTAGGATTTTTGCCATGGCATGCCAAGATAACTCGCATCAGAGAATTTGTGCCACTTACTATTTTGTTTTTAGAGAGGGGCATTAATCATCGTTGAAAAGATGACAGGTCATACCTATGGACGATAATACTACGCACATTAATGTTATTATCGCGGTCGTATAACAACCTTCTCCGAATCTTACATCCAATGATGAATTAACCTAAGTCATTTGATAATCATCAAAAGTGTTACACAAAGGGCAAACGAGTTGTAAACCGTATCTCCACAGTGTAAAGGATTTTCGAAACAATCTTGGCATTCTCGTACACTTTATTCAGCTAACACGCAGAAAAAATTCTCTGGAAAGTATATTTACCGTGTCTTGCGGAGCGAACCTGTCTCACTCCAGTCGACGGGATTCCGGTGAAGGTTTCCACGCTACTCTCGGGGTCCATGTCCGGGCAGAGACCCGATCGCATCTCCGTCAGATTCTTGAGGTAGCTCTCCAGGTCGCAGCCCCTGATCTTCCTCTGTACGCACTCAATGTGGGCCTGCAACAGAGAACGGGAGAAGTTGAAAGATGATTAGTTTATTGAAGAGCGCTTGTGAAAGTGTCGGAAAGTGAGTGTGTGGGAAGAGGGGGAGGGATGGTGCATGTTAGAGGAGGAGGTAACGACGTGTATAATTATTGAGAATAGCACAGCTCATTATTCAATCCAATTTTACTTATAATATGAAGCATCACGTGCCAAACATTTATTGTCGTTGTTCCTAGAATTTTGGTTTATTGCTTGTTTAATTCAAACAACAGCAAAACTTGAATCTGGCACGACTAACTATAGCTCCACTCTTACAAGCCATTGATATCGTTCTGTAGATTCATTATCTAGCCGACCACACGGATGGAATTAAGTGTCATCAAAATTAGGATTAAAAAGAAGTATTGAGTAGAGGGCGTACTATTTTGGGGAAAACACGAAGAAAACGATTCACAGACAGCAATAGGGCTCGCTAGATCGCCAGAGGGCGGGGACGGGGAAAATGAATGGCACTACGGTGATGTTGTGACTTACTTCCAAGGCCTGGCAGAATTTGTCTCCTGTCTCCCCTTCCTCTTCCTCCGCCTCAACCTCCTTGTCCACCACCAGGTAGAATTCTTGGTCGCACACCTTTATCGCCGGGGCTTTGCAGTCTACTGTAAGAACACAAAAAGTAATGAAGATAAAGATAACAGTTAGATGATATTATGACAATGATAATAATGATTTTAATAATAGCAATGGAATCATTTCTTGTTTTCATGTGCTGCAGAAGTCAACGAGCGAACATTCCGCCATGAAGTCAGGCGTCACCCGAATAGACCAAACAACTATTAATTTTTCTTCTCACGGACACCATATTCGAGACCAGTGGTGCCGTGCCGTCCGGCACGCGACTGTTCGAGACATGGTGATTACGCCCTCTACGATTATGATATTGCCATTGTGGTACATTGTACCAGAGTTTCGCAGTCACAAAAGTAGGAAAACACTCCCACGTGGTTCTGCTGCACACTAAGCCAGTCAGTATCGAACACAGTAAACATTCTTGCAGTGATTGTGGCATATTATTGTGGCATATTACATTTCAGGTTCAAACAATTCTTCATCGCCTTTAGCGCCTTAAATAATCAATTTACTCTATCCTATATGACGCGGGTTTGTACATAGATTTGTTAAAAAAAACATCAAACAAACAAACTTGCAAAATACCCTGAGTACTCTTTGATACATTTTGCCATCCATAGCATTTGAGATACCTAAGTTCTGCATGTACGTGATTCAATTTGATCTGAGAACTGTCTGGATGTACAATAAGTCGTGCTATGCAGAATATATGAGTATTAAATTTATCAAAGAGGAAGAGGGAGGGAGAAAGAAGAGGGTGGGGCATCGCTGTCATCTTCCTCCCAATTACATACGGACGACAACTTGGCCATGGTATCGGCGAGGCATCTTGCATATCAAAATTCACTGTACACTTTTGCCTGCTTAACATACAGATGTCTGCTTCACGTTCAGTCATCTACATTGCTTTGTTCGTTAAAAAAAAAAAAATTATATATATCCCTTTCCGAGAGATGACACTTGGAGGATAATAGAGTCACATCTAAAATATTACGGCACGACATGGGGTAGTGTAAGTAGTATATAATATAGACGAGCATGATTCATATACTTTATTGCTTGCAGAAATGTCCCGATTAGTTCACCCTTGACTCTATAGCCTTTGAAATTTGATTGCAGAGGGGCCACATCACCCCCTCCTCTCAATAACTCTGGATAGCATGAAAGTATTAAGCCATCGCCCATCGAAACCAGATGTGCGGTGTATAAACTCTATTCCTAAATATCACTTCTTGAGGGCAAATGGGTTACCTGGGGTAGCGGGGTGAGTCTCATAGAGTGAGTGAGAGAAAAAAGATGAGATACTGTTGTGTTGGCACGGAACCAGATATCAGTGCAAATTTACGTGAGGATAGTGCAAAGACCAAGGTATTGTTAACCAAACAAAACAGACAATGATGCGAAAGGGAAGGTCAGAATAAGCAAGCGCATAGCAATAGAAAGGAAAGTCAACAAAAAATGAATAATTACAACCGCTGCTGCTTTGATCGCGGTTTCTGCGCGCAAAATCGGAAGGGGAAAATACGATATTATGCCCCGGTGACGTGCAATATGTCAACGAGGACAAACACGATTGCATCCATCATCAAATAAGATGTGGCAGCTAGGTTCTACAGAGGTGAAAGAAACTGTGAACCAAAGTCCCGGAAATCCACTATGGCTAGAATCTCCAAGTGGAATTTCTAGAGTTTTAATATCATTCCAATATTCTGTATCGGTGTCACGATCGTGGTTGTTTGCGAATTAGTCTCTGTACATTACGGTGTGGTTCTGATAGGCCACCGAGAGCTTACAAAGATGGACTAGGATTTTTCCATGTCAGATTAACTGAAAAGTATGACTTATTTTGCAGTTAAAGAGAGGGAGGTGACTTCACATAGCATGTTAAACTATTTCCTCTATCTTAAATGCCTTGTATAGTATTGGTTCAGGTGAGGATTCAGCTTTTAACTTTTTTGAGAGATACTTAAAACCACTCAATGGAATGTTAAGGAGCATGTGATTCTAAGAGGAATTTAAAGTTTATTAGATGAAATTTGGTTTTGAAATGGTCGAGATATCAAAAAACAAAGTAAAACAAAGCGATCCTAATAAAAACTGAGTCCCGCATTTTATTAGGATCCACCCATTTTTTTTTTTTTTTGATACCTCCGCCATTTCAAAACCAGTCTTCATCAAATAAACTTTGAATCCCTCTTAGAATTACATGCTCTTTCATATTTCATAAGAGATTTCTCATTAACTCACACAAAAAGTTTTGGAAACCTGAAGCCTCAGCTCAACCAAAACTATACCAACCCGTGCCCGTGTAGAACATGGAGGTGTCCCAAGAATTGATTGATAAAAAGGGGAAGAAACGCATCGAGTTAATGGAGACGTTCTACTTCCCTCTTAAGAATATCAATTTCCAGGTGACGACAATAATATACTGATGTCGCGACCTTTCAGTTTATTTCAGCGTTCTGTGCATGGGACCGGAACATGTTTTCCTTCTGCGAGCCGAGTGTTGCCATGGTAATCACTAGCAGCCTGTGACGAGGAGCAAATATTTTTTGTTTGTGATTTTTCCCCCTCAGTCGTTGTGGGTTTGAAGCAGGGTTATATCATACCTCAAAGACGTCAACGCAAGCCGGTTTCATTGTAAGAGGCTCTGACTCGGTATTTTTTTTTTTCCAGAAAAAACGTTTATTATTAACATTGGTTGCTATTATCAGTATGCTGCATTAATTGCTATTTATACGCTTTATTTCTAACATGACGGTCACAGTATGATTAAAAAAAGAACCTCAGAGCTTTCCTTACTCTAAAAATTTCGAAATATTCACCCACTTGCACGTGTTAAGGAATGCTTCATGGTTGTATGTATCTCACATCATTTAATACACACATCTTCCCTTTTCGTAATGTTTTGTTCGAGTTCTATTTCACAAGGGGGGGGGGGCGAAATCAACTAGAAAGGATTTGTCTTCTAATGCTACATTCATGCTTCCATACTTTCAAAGAAAATTTACGTCGTATCACCCATAAAGATGTGCATATTGTTGTTTGATGGCCGGGGTTACTATACTGCTGCGAATGTGGACCCCATTTTACTGATGGTATTGTTTGTGTACTATGATTGTGGCTACAGTAAATGCATTCAACAAGACTTGGATTGCTATAGTATAGTCACATGATAGTCACTTAACCCATGTCCTCCGAAAAGATGCGATAATCAAACTTGACAGCTGGTCCAAGTGTGAGAATGACTGAAATTACTCACTTTGTATCTACACTATTTGTTATTGTCAACCTAGCTAATGCTTTATTTTTTCATCGCATTGTATTCATACAGTAATAAACAGCACAAAAAATAACGTTGATGTTTTTCTTCTTTTTTCCCCTTTTTGTAATAGTCTTGCCGTGTTGGAACGGACAGGAAATTCCCTCTGTAATAATCCTTACGTGCATAACGCACGTGACCTAAATTTGCGTGAAATGCGTTACACATTATGTCTACTACGAGTACACTTTGTTGACATAACACAACGCCTTTTAAATCACGGCTTGCGGAGACTCGCTGATATCTTAGGTTTTCTTTGCACACTGCTTTTTACTTAATTCCACGTGATTAAGCAAGCATGAACGACGCTTCGTCAATTCCACTCTAGGACTTGATGGACTCTTTCAAACGGAATTGATTAATCCCCTCCTTTTTTTTTCAGGAAGACTAAAAAATTTCACGTGGTTTTCACAAAACGAAAACCCCTTTGCGTAAATAGCGTTTGTTAACAAACACAGGGCCATTCTTTCCTTCCCCAGCACTACACACGAGAATCTCACATGCGCATGCGCTCGAGTCAACAGCAACAATTGAAGGAGAATGAGAGTGAAAGCGCTTTATCTCCTTTATTGTCACGAACCATTCCCTAACCCCACGTTTTCGTCGGATGAAAGTTGCCGCCTTTCAGCCTTCGTAAAACCTCCTGTCTCCCTTTTACGATTTCCTTAACCAACTTCCTTTACTCTCTCTCTCTCTCCTAAGCCACTTACAATTAAAGTTTACATTCGCGCCCATTGTGTCGCCCCGTTTGAAACTATTGTAGCACCTCAACAGACCGGTCTTTATTTTCCTACCAACAATGGAATCGGAAGTATTTAAGAGGCCGCTGGGAGTTAGGGGTCGTGCGTACTTTGCTTACGTACTTCTGGTGGGCAAAATAATGTGTGGCAGTGAGCCTCCTAGAACTCGCCTTCGGCTTCAGTGTTTACGGATTGGTCTCATCGAAACAACACGAGCCCTTTTGTTCCCACACAACAAGCCACCTACAGAATCAAACTATAGGGACTGGATTGTTGTTGTTTTTTATTTCATCATTGAAAACAAAAGTTGATTAACTCAATCTAACTGTTACATGTTAGAGAGAGATTTGGCTTACAAATAGCAGATGAATTGAAGAAAATTATAAACAAGACAACATGTTCCATTTTCAACTCGATCACAACCAGGGAAAAGGCTACCGGGTGCAATTATAGTCGTGCAATTTTAGATCACCTTATACTATCACTAAGGAACCGCTTAAAGGAAAGTATTGGCACAGTTGTAGACATTTCCCCCAAAACAAACAAAGATTTTTTTTCGCCCCCAGGAATGTTGCAAACAAAAATAAAGGCCTGTGAGGAGTTACTGACGCCGCAGTTCCGACTCTGCTGATACTATAATGTGACAAGAATCCTCGCGTGGTACCAAGAAAGATAATCATTTTTTCCTATTACGCAAGTTGTATAAAGGTGTGGCTTTCAACGTTTGAAATCTGAACAAGTTTATGGCATGCGTCCTCTCTCTCTCTCTCTCTCTCTCTCTCTCTCTCTCTCTCTCTCTCTCTCGATCGTCCTTAAACTTTTATCTGGGCACTTGTGACTTCCCATGACTCGTGGAATTTGTTTTGATTGCAAAAGGATGGATTAAGAGCTTATTTGAACATTTTTGTTCGTTTGTCTCGCTGGGCCTTCCAGTTCGGAAGTAAAAAATGACAGATATCTCTACTGGGTTCACTTTGCGTTTCTGTGCCTCTACTAGTATTGGCTTGTCTTTTTCCACCTCCCTGCTTGAACCACCTGCACATCCACTCGGTGTGAGAGAGGCGTTTGTCGTCGACGTGAATCGAGGGTGATACGGGGTAGCCGAAGATTTGAAGAAGGCACACACCATGCTGAACCGGAACGTGATGTTGAGAAAGAGACGTTTTCTGGCCAACGTTTGCCAAAAGCTCGTCGCTTTTCTCCTTTCTACCACCTCCCCCTTATATCTCTTTCTCTTTTTTCCTTGGGATCATTTTTTTTTCTTTTCAATATCATTGTGCCATTGTATCTCATTTCCTGTCAAACGTCCTATTTTGATTGAGATTTCGTTTCGCAGCCGTCACGTCTGCTTTTTAATGACCACTTGTACGCGAGATGCCAAACTGCCACCTGCCCGCCATCTTCACACTGAACTTTTTCCCCCCTCACCTCCAGACCAGATATTAAAGGAATGATATAGTATTAATTGAGATGAAGATTCAGCTTCTAACTTTTTGCGAGATACTTAGAAACCCCTTTATGAAATATTACAGAGCATACAATTCTAAGAAGAATTCAAAGTTTATCAGATGAATAGAGGTTTTGCAATGGCTGAGATATCAAAAAAAAAAAAACAACAAAAAACAAAGTAGAACAAAGCAATCCTATAATAAAGGATGGGTCCCACCTTTTATCAGGATAGCTTTGTGTTGGATATCTCAGCCATTTCAAAATCAGCTTTCATCAAATAAACTTTGAATTCTTCTTAGAATTATATGGTCTTCCATATTTCATAAGAGCTTTCTCATCAGTATCTCAAAAAAATTATCGTAAAAAATGTTGGAATCCTGAAGCCCCATCTCAACCGAAACTAATCCACCCCTTTAACAGGAGTGGCACACAGAACGATACACTACAGGCTTACTGAGAATGATCAGTTGTATAAGGTAGTATATAGCGTAACAATTCAGTCAAGAGTAACGACAGAGTGTAGTGACCCTTGCTGTCGTTTCGAGGACATATCTTTATCGATCACCTAAGGTTACAAATCGTTTCCAAACTGAAGTCACCTGTCGCAATAAATGGAGTCGCGTAGAACCGCTCTGATAATGCATCCTCGTCTATACATATTACCCACGTCTCTCTCTCCCTCTAGCCAAGTAGTTTATACTACAAGTTCCATTGTGTATTCTACCTATTCGTGTCAATTTTGTCATATTGCATCGCGATAAAGATTAAATCTATGTCAGATTTGGGTGGTAGAAGGCTTAACGGTGCACCAGGTATTCTTTCTAGGGTATGTGTGTGGCCCTCAAAAAGGGCCTACCCAATCCCGACGTTTCCGCAAGCATGTTCTCGCCGTTCTCAAGGGAATGTCAGATTTACATAATATCGGACTTTTCGCAGTCACTATCTAAAGCTGATTTAATAGGCAAAACAAAATTGAATGGAAAAGTTATGTAAAAAGATAATGATATGACACAGAAAGCTGTATAGAGCAATGAGATTAACAATGCACTGAGCACTTGAAACAAAGTTGGAAAAAATGATCTCTTGGATATCGTCACGGGAAACATGACCGGAGTCATCACACGGTGGTTACCTTTGATTGGTTCCGGTAGCTGCCCCGTCGTGACGTCGGAGAGGTTGCAGATGTCTTCGATGTAGATGCCGTCGGCGTCGGGATCGTACGTCTGGAAGATGATTTCTACCTCCTCGTCCGTCATGTTCGGGTTGACGTGGCGGTATTCAGCCTCCGTCACGCACCCGTCGCCGTCGACGTCGGTCATGAAGAAGATCTCGGGACAGCTGGGAATCGACTCGTCCGTGATGCTATGACAAAAGTTAGGACAAGGTTGACTTAGTTACGAGGAAGCGCGGACTCTGTACATAATAAGAACATTCAACTATCACAAATATACACATTCGCATTTTTTTTTTGATTTGATGATACAAAGGCACACGGACGGAGGCACCCACAAACTTGCACACACACACACACACACACACACACACAAGCACACATATAAAACACACTCAGATATCATCCGAACATATCAAATTCAAGGCCCAATTTTCTCACCTGTTACTGTACTCATCGTCAACGGAGGCGAAATCGAAGAGGGGTCCCAAGTCCCGTTTCGTCTCGACCTTGTCCATATCTTCTGCCTCTTTGACGGGCCCGACGTTTAAGGCGGTGGCGTCCTTGGGGAGAGAGTTTCCCGTTGTCATGGAGATGACGAGCAGGAGGCAGCAAATGGTTACCCGCATCTGGCAATGCATTCTGGGAGGTAAGTATGAGAGTGGGGGGGGGGGGGGAGAAAAAAATGATTACTCATTCATTTGAAATGGAGTTCAGGATCATCGCAAATACAATACCAAACAAGGAAAAAAAAAGGACAAAGCAAGCTCGTTTTCCTTTGAGCATAAAGATTGGAAAAGCGCTAACACTCGTCATCACTAAGATTGTCTACGGGGGCTCAGGCGAGTTATCATGCCACTTGTCAGCATTCAGTGTAAACTCCAGTGTCGAATACGAAAATTTAATGCCTCTGCGAGTTTCTGTATGAAAAATCTTTCAAGGCAAGTCCACATTGCGAAATATAAAGCCAAATACTATTGGAACCAAAGCTAAGTGGAACAGAACTCGTCCCGATTCGACTTGCAGACCTGCTTGCTCCTGTATGTTGGTTCTTAGAGTATAATCCTTCACGGTGAGAGTACAAGTCTGTCTCTGGATGGAGAACGTGTTGCGAGGAGGGGTACTGTGGACTGAAGTGACAAGTTCTCGATTCTGCCTGGTCTTATAAGCTATCATTGCACTTTTCCCTTCTCAGTGGAAGTTAACTAATCAATGGGGGGAGGGTATGGGGGTAAAAAGTGCAGGACAAGAGTATGGTTAAAACATGTCATGGGTTTAAGACAGGACGAACCTTTAAATTGTCAAGCTCAAAAGAGTACAGTAACCATATAGGTATGCCAAGGAACCGCCCGAATCGGCTCGGTCTCTTAAAAGTGTGCCGTCTTGAAAGAACCAATTAAAACAAAGAAAGCCTCCAAAAGAAGATGTCGTCTCGCATTAAGATGACGGCGGTCATTTAAAAAGATACGAAACGCACATTGCCTACGTAATATTGATTACATAATAAAAGATACACAAATGAAGACGATTCGCGTAAAGTACAAAATCGCCAAGGTACTCCTGCGGGAAAAGTACTCTGGAAGGTCAATGTACTTTCGTCGAAAAAGTACTTTGCCTTCCTCGTATTTGTTGTTGTTGTGTTTTTTTTTCATATGTCCTGTTTCCATGGAACACCGGAGCAATAGGATATAGTATGAATATGCATTATCATATCTCGCGATGAATGAAAATTCGCTCGGCGTAGACCGCACTGCAGACCTTACGGATGCCGACCCGATAAAGCGTTGGCATGATGATATTATTCTGTGCATGTGACGGGTGGCAAAGGAAGGAGCCGACAATAGGAGAAAAAAGTACATAACACAAGGGACTTTTGACGGAAACACAGGTAGGAATTGGATATTGATTATTGTATCTTATGAAAAAATAACTACACGAAGGAATAATGTCGGTGCAAAATAGAATTAATAACTTATTCTTAATAAACAAAATTAGTTCTTCTTTTTTTTTTTAATCCGCAAAACTAAGTCATCAGAACCGTATGAGGTTCTCTTTGTCATCGGTCTGTTGTTTGTACTCTCTTTGTTTTTGTTCGATGAACCATATATAGCTTGAAAAGTAATAAGGCTTCTCGCAAATCATGTGGGAATTTTCTAAGGGGGTGACAATAATAATTATGACACTATTTGAGATATTCTTGGTTTTTTTTTTCACTCTTCGTTTAGCAGAATGTTGTGATCTTTGATAAAGGCCAAATTCACAGCTACCAAAGCCGACACAAACCAAGCACAACTATACACACGTCCACAATGACAAAAAAGAACAGAAACGAAAAAAAAAAAATAGACGAGATTGAGAAACCGACAGACGAAACATAACAATAAATATATATGAAGATGATTATCGCCCCGTCAAAACAATCAAGTTCAATGGACGTGCAGTGTCAGAGTCGTCGGCAAATGCATTGATATAGTGAGGGCTAAAAGAGATGACTTTTTGCCAGGATTCAACACCTCCATCCCACGCCCCTCGATCCCCCCCCCCCCAAAAAAAAAAAAAAAAAAAAATGATGGAGGAATTTAGACTCTGTTTACGAAGAAACAATGTGGAAATAAGAAGAGAGGAATTGTTCTTTTTAAGCGGTCATATCATCAACAACGCGAATAATCCTCACTCCTCCCTGGTCGGCGCATATTCATCACTTATAATATATATTGCTGTATGATTATGATTTTAACTTATTAGGAATGGTTTTCTACCATTTCTTGTTAGCTGCGTCAGCATCGTTACAAGAGAGCATGGAAAAATACGATGATCTTCATGCTTACGCGGGAAAATGAAAGGAATTTGAATATCCATTAAATAAAGATGAGCAAAATTTCAATAACAGAACTTCAATCATGTCAATAATTAGACAAAATGAAAAAAAGACGGATTTAGAGGGGAGGGGATGGAGAGATGGAGAAACAGAGGAGAGGAGAGGAGACTAATAGATTTAACCTTGGCATAATATGCTTCCCCCCCCCACCCCATCTTCATTCTCTCTGCAGGAATGTCCTTCTTGCCCTTTGCTCCCCCCCCCCCCCTAACTATACACAGCCCAGTCGCTGTACATGGTACGTCGCGACGTACCATGTACAGCGACTGGGCTGTGTATAGTTAGGCCTGGCGTGAAAGATTGTGTACCGTGTGGACATGCTGGATATGATGATCAATTTCGGTAAGTTTCATTGCGTACATTTGAATACTGATAGCATCAGATGTAGAGTAAATATTGAAGAGTATACTCGATGAGTTTGAGGTGACAAAAATGATGTTAAGTATCAAAATTCAAAGCTATCGTGATACGATTACGTCGCTCTCCTAGTGGTTGGTGGTCGCGCTCGTACAGACCTGTCGCGACGTACCATGTACAGCGACTGGGCTGTGTATAGTTACCCCCCCCCCCCTGCTACCGTTGGTAGACTGATTAAGTACAGCTTCAAAAACCGTCATTGACTCCTTGATTTTGGGCTAAAACAAAATACATTTAGTGGAAAACTGAGCAATGAAAATGTGATTCCATCGGGATTCCAGCCCGAGACCTCCTGATGCTGAAAGATTGATAACAATGAACCCAAATAATCATCATTTTATGATTCTATCATTTCAAGGGTCCTGTTGCATGAAAGTTGAGATCCAACGTAATGTACTCCCTAAGACAGAAATCAAACATAAGTCCCTGAATACTCAGTTCTGATTGGCTGATACCTGAGTTATGTTTGATTGTGTCTTTTCACGCTACAGGGCCCTTGGCTTGTCAAGGCCAATCGGTTGCCACATCTATAGCACACGTTGTTGTTTTTTTATGTAATGCCAAATTCCTCAGGGCACGCGCGCACACACGTACAGACACATACATGCCAATCTCTATTACGTATGCTTTGCAGACACACTTTACCCAAAAAAAGAGAGACTTTGTCAAAAAAACAAAAAAACAAAACAGCACCATAAAAAGAGCCAAACGCAAATATCATGTGCATATATAAGCATGCACAAACCCTAGCTAGATATTTACACACACATTCATACGAGATATACAGGAAGACACGTAGCCCTCAAACACATTCTTCCCTGCCCCCCTCCCGTTTTTTATACATCTTAGCCAAAGAAATTATCGGGCTACGAGCACACACACACGCACACACACACACACAACATACACAGTGAACTGACGGACACCTGGCTCTTTTGTGCCATCAACAACGGCCTTCGGCCCCTTCATACACACACGCACGCCACTCCACACCTGCACACAAAGCAAGGGATCCGATTAAGACCGCCACGCACGTGTCGCCTCCCCGGGGCTACCACTCTTATGCGCCTCGAATTACTCTCCGTTGCTCCTCAATAGTTATTTTTTGTTTGATTGATTCAAAAAACAACGTCGATAATGTCAACAGAGGGGTTTTGACGTCTTGTTCAAAGCTTGCAAATGTCACTTTTTGATTGACGGGTGAGAACAAACCTGCACGATGAAAAGAAGGCCAAACCTCGTGAATCTCAACAAGATGATAACATGGCGTTATGGATGGCCAATGGGACGTATAATTGCGCCCGTGCAGTTTGGCACACAAACCCTTCACCAACTGGAATCTGTTTGTTGTTGTTATTTTTCATTTGTGAGGGTTAATCATAGGCCTGAACATTTCTGTTGTTATTGTTTTTAACCATAAATCTCTCTCTCCGTCTGATCACAAACATCTCTACATTGTTTTGTTCAGTCCATAATAGAAAATTTTGTTTCGTTGTTTCAAACGCAATTTTAAAGAAGTACGCCTAGTACGGTGAGAATAGAAGAGTCGACAACAACTGATGTACACCTTCCAGTGAGGTTATAGAATTCTATGTCACATTTTCAAGTCCCCGCACTTTGAAAGAACAGAAACATTACTGTTCTGTTTACAACAAAGAGGAACATAATCTGGAAGCACGACATGCAATCAGTCTGGAATGATTAGCCTTTGGTGTACTTTGAGTGCCGTTTGGTACAGAAAACCCCATAGAGGTGTATAAACTGTCTAAAGTGTCTGAAAAGGGTTAAAGGGGAAATAACCAGTGTCCCGTTTCATAAAACTCGCCATCAGTAACAACTGACACATCTCTGTGACAAATTTGCTCTTGGCCAATCAGATGCAAGGATTTCAGTAGCTTATAACAACTATCGTATTTTGTTATTGATAACAAGTTTTCTGAAACGGGGCCCTGACCTTCAGGGAGCGAGCAATTTCTGAGTGAAATTGATGAAGTTGAAACAGCTGATCGTCGAAAATATGGGTAAAAACGGACAGGTGACAGGAAATTATTCCCCCCTCAAGTTTTCTCTGATCTGTTTCTTTTTTTTTTTTCTAATTTGTATTGCGTCCACACGGAGTATCTTTTTCAATTAGTTTCAGTTATTTTTTTTTATTTGTCCACTTGAACATTAAATGAAAAAAGCCATAATGGACTAACGACAATTTAACTATAATATGACAAAATCAGTGATAACAAACTAATCGAGCAGTATTTTCCCGACCTCCGAAGTTTGCTTTGTTGTTTCGTGTGTGTGTGAATTAATAAGATAAAATATATAAAAATTATTATATTACCAATTAACTCTTTCGTGGTGTACATCATTTATCTGGTCAGCTATGCCATAGCGTGCATCAAGAGTACAATGCCGAGCCTTGATAGTGAACAAGTGCAGTAGGTCAATACACTCTATGACGACGGTAACTTCCTGGTATTCCAAGTAAAAAAAAAAAATGCCCTACGAGCACCTTCATATCCCTTCTACGGCATGTCAATAATTCATGGTTGACATGTGGTTGATATCAACTTGGACAGGGAATCTGTCAATGCGAAGAGAGATAATACAATCTAAAGACCCGATGGGGCATATCACTTCTGTCTTCTTCATTTACCATTATTCGCCTATATCAATATAGATCACGTGGTCGACCAGGGCCCCATTTCATTTAAAAAAAAAATGTTAGGATAGCAATTCTTGCTGGAATGACAATCGTCATGGTAACGTCAAGAATCCAGCTTCCCGATTGGCTGTTGCTGCTGATGGAAGTTGTCAATCCAGCAAGAATTTCTATCCTAAGATATTTCATGAAATGGGGCCCAGACAGTGACTGCATCAGTAACAATACCCGGGTTCGAATTGAGGGCATCATATCTAACGAGAGCGATCGTTCCCCTTTCGCGGGCTGCTGCCAAATTCGAAAACACCGGACACGTGACGACAATGCAATAGATATCAAGGCGCAAGAGTGTCTTGGCAATACGCCATCTGCACCCCTGACATTGTGAAAGGATTCGAGAGCCGCTTCTCTGGAAATCGGTCGAATCTTACGTCTATCAAAGAGATAAACCACTCATCTCACAGATAGACTTTTCCCGAAAGCATCGCGTCCTTAATCGCAAAACGATCAATCACATGGTGACAGCGATCATCAACACCTTTGTCTGGTGCCATGAATAAGATGAGTGTCTTTTCGCCATCTTGGCACGTGATCAACCTTCCATCCCATGTTCTTCCTATCAGAAGGGAGAAAAGATGTCACGGTATATCTCAAGCTTCTAAATGCCTTCCATTCCGATGTTCTGCGTAATTTCATCGGTTGTTGACAGACATTGTGTTAAAGGAGAATCTACGTCAAAGGGGCTGTTTGTGATTATAGAATACACAGAGAATACGTAAAAAACAGGACAAATCAAGAAACAATGACCCGGAATATCAGTGTCAGTGCCGATGACTTTCATATTCAGAAACTCTCTCATATGGAGTATCGCATCAAGATCCCATGAGCACATCCGCGACGCCATAGACCCCCTCCTCGATGACTCACTATTATTGTCCAGTTTCTCTCAAATTCCTCATCTTCAGTTCACTGCCTAATTCAGCAAAGTCTTTCCACCCAGGTTGGGAAAATGGTAGGTTGCGAAATGAGGAATCTTCAAAGGAGTTATAAATAGAAAGTTCGATGACTCGAATTGGCCCAAAATAGGTGTCTGGTGTTGGTAACGATACCACTCATCGGCAATATCTAAGATGACACGCCTGTCCTTTTGTTTGAGCGAGAGGTTTATGAACTATGGATCCACTGAGCAAATTCAGGGAGATGCAGGTGTTAACCACGTTTGTCATGGCGAAGGAGAAGCCCTTGGAAAGGCTGAAGTTTCGGTCGAGTCCCTTTCATCTTTCTATCGCCCTTTCTCTCTCTCCCCACTCTCACTTCTATCGCAGGTGCAAAAGACAAAACAGAAAACAAGAAGGAGACACAAAAGCAAGTCGCAACCACCCTCCATCCCTTTGTTCTAATCTGGGCGAGAAGGCAATGGACTATGGCAGGTCGAGTGGGGATTGCGATTATGACCACTTTAAACTTGGAGAGGGTGAGTGGCGACGAATACAGGAGGCTGAGCTCTCGGCAGCAGGTGCATGCTCGATGTTTAGCGCTCGCTTCTTCGCCGGGAAGAGGAGTGAAAGATAAACTCTACCGTGTAATGCGAAGCATGTTATCTTACGATGATACAGCATAGTACGACGTGTGGACTTTCATTCACCTCTCTGCAAAACTTGCTTCGTTTAGGTCCGTGCCAATCCGCTCGTCACCGCCTTTGCACGACAGTGACGTCTGGCACTTCTTCTCTCTGTGTGTGTTTTTAATCGACTCATTTAGTGAGACAACTAATGAAGTAAAAAGAGGGTTGTTGGATGTCGGCCTCTTGCTGCCAACAAGTTTTACCCTTTTCGAGCGCCACTATACTCGGCGCCACATTTCTGACGGACTGTGATGCGGAATGCAGCCAGGCCAAGTAGGCACAATGAAAAAAAAAAAAGAAAAATGAAATACACATCTCACGAATAACAAACCTGAGCACACACGCACATTGTGTGCCGCGATTGACTTGATTTTATACTCAAAACCTATCAATCAAACTCACACAATGCACATATTTGCCAAAGTCATTTTTGGTGTTTTCCCAGTCCTTTCTTCGTTTGCACTAATTTACCCACTCGTTCTCCATCGGCCTGCCGTGTCACTCCAGCAGGCGTTAAAGCCGACACGGGGCTGTTCCCGCCCAAATACTTTGCTAGGTCTCCGCAGGGTAATCGCTCAAAGTGAATGACATGAAGACGTCTTCAATACGCCCCAGGACCAAACTTGAGGCAGAATATCAAACGAAGTCCTGCGAGGGATTTTACCTAGCTGATTAAGTCATCATCGACAAAAAGCGTTTAGATAAGCATCTATCAAAAGTCAAAAGTTGTCTGATTCGACATAAACAGTTGAATTCCCCTCCCTTACCCCTCTTACCATTCCCTAACTCACTCTGTCGCAACTTGATGCTCCACGGGGTCTCTTTCATCCGAACGAGTTTAGGAAAGCTCATAAAACGTTTGCCAGACCTTTTCACAAGGGGGCATGACATGCTAAAATCAATCGCAGTATTGTCAATAAGCTTACGGGACTAGCACGACACCCCTACTGCAAAGTACGCTCTGTTAACAACCCTCGCTCGTCTGACACGTGCCCAGGACCCTGGATATACATAATACCTTTTCACGCGATATACACAGAGCAAAATAACATAGAAATCAAATTACCAGGTATTATGTGATACGACACAAAACATGAGACAGACGGATAGATAGATAGAGAGATAGCGAGATAGATCGAAGGTAGAGGATAAAAAGAATCACGTGTTATATTCAAGGTAACGAATTCTTATCCTGAACACGTAAATGATTGCGTTGGCACACTGAATTCATTCATCGAAATGTCGAAGGTGTAAAACATTCGTGCCAAGTCATCACAGGAAACGAAACGCGCGAGAGCCGACGGAATTCTGAGTTATTAACTTCGCAGTGTACTAGTATGCTCAATGCGGGAGTGTTAAAAGTCCCACAACCTATGCCTTATACCCCTCATTAACACTGTCCTGAAAAAATACGCGGCTACGTTTATGTTTGTTTTCCAAAACCCCACGGTAGTAGGCCACACAGAGATCAGTATAATTAGCAAAGCGTCCCGCGTACATTGCATCGAAAAAAAATAAATCCCTCCCGAATAGCATTCTGATTTGAGCTTCAACTCACCTTTCTGCTCACGACAGTAGATCTGAATGTAATCAATGATCACGGACAGAAAGAAGTTGATGGCGTTTCAGAACTTCTTCCCAGCGAGAAGATATCTGGAAGGCCTTCTTCACACATCGCAGTGCTAACACGTGGATATTACTACTGCCGTTCTATCACCCCCTCACGCCGTTTCCAAATATATTAAACAGGCACGCGTGTAGGGTGATTGGGGCGCCGCCTAAAAGCCTATAGCCTTCGCACAACGTGTGCCCGGGTCAGACCCCCGTCGAATCCAACAGCGTTTTTTTAACCTGTCGATGCGACCATTATGGTTTGGTTTGTTTACACTCAGATCGAATAATATGACGAACCGTGTCTTATCTACCGCCCGATATGATTGAAGCCTTGATCGAGCTCTTCAGCTCTATCGATCATCCATTTTCTTTTTGCCACCGCCCAGTTTATTTTTCTAACCTACCTCATGGACTTATTTTTGTAACCGACTTTATTCGACTAACATCCTTACCCGTATTCAATGTGTGTATGGATGTGAGTGTGCGTATGGTTTACATTGGTTTTTTTTTTACCTTGTTTTTTTTTTTTGTTTTTTTTTTAGACGTTCTAACCCTTCAACCTGCAAGTTATGATCAAGTCATAATTTTGATAACGGTAAAACTAAGCTGATAAAGCATTCAGATAATACCCAAAACGCATCACGGACAAGTGACACATTTTCTTCTCAGGTTCAAATTGACAGACTTTTTTTTTTTGTCATCCAATCGAACAATCGTTGCGTTACATAAAAAAGGATTGCCACTCTATTTTAGACATTTTACTTTGAAATACTTTGTTCTATACTGTGTGTGCTTTTCCCTATTCGTTCTGTCGCAGCATGGCACGTAATAGTGTGTTCCAATGTTTATTGATCCGAAACTTCCTCCGTACCGTTATTTTGTTGAACCACATTGTAATCCGAAGGAATGCCACAAACAGGATGCTCACCAAAGCTAAGTGTGTTGGTGTGTTTGCGTTTGTATGGTGAAGTATTACGTGCGTGTGTTATGTGTATGTGTTTACTTTTGACAGAAAAATGTTCTCTACACTTTATTCTTACGAAAGAGAGAGCAGCGACGATATGTTAATAATATCTGCCCTTTTTTTCAGTTTAAGCGTGAGCGGGAAATCAGATTTTTGGGCAAATTGTCTTTACTGATAGCGATACTCCGTTTACAACTAGAAATGTAACAATGACGAAATAGTGAGAAACTTTTCGACAGGTAGGGTGAAACTGTCCTATGAAATTAGGTTTCCCTCTCAGCAACGCCCATACCTAACCTTGAATAGAGGAAGTTAGGTAAAAAAGGTGAGGGGATGATGAAATGGTAACGCTGACGGAAAAAAAATCTTTGTCTTCAAGCAATTCTGTAAATTGTGATGTCTTTGATGAATTATAATGAGGCAAGCGCTGTGAAAGAATTCAACCTCAGACTCTTCATGGTTGACCAGCAAGTGGTATTTTGGTGGACAAAACCAGAAGGCGGGACCACCAGTCAGATTTAGTCACAGTCATGTGATCAGGGAGGTCAGTTTGGAGTCAGGGCGGGATGCCACATTGACTGGTTTTGCAGACGACAAGCAGTCCAATCTGTGCGATCGGTCGTCCGATTCTATCACTTGATCGGTTATATCTTATTCACTATATATCGTCACTATTATGAATGAAAGATTTTCGTCGGATTGACTTCCTCATTCATATGTTTGAAATGGTACATTCATGCGAGAAAGGAATTGTAATGAGAAATACAATACATGTACTGAATTGCTCACCTGAGAAAAATGTGATTACGGGTAAGGATATAGTCATTATGGTGAATGGATTTGAAAAATGATAATAAAAAAAGAACCGCCAAAAACAAACGTCAGCAGATCGAAAGTTATTGCACAACCACTGAAGGGAAATCGATGGCGCGTACATTCGCATTGTTTGGGATTTGGAATGCATGGTGGAATGACTGCATGAACATTGATAGAGTCGTTAAAAGCTTATGAAAAATAAAGCGGATGAAAATCATTTAATGTGTGCGTGTGTGTGAGTGTGTGTTTGCGTGTGTGCGCACGCGCTGGTGCGGACCACGTGAGGACGTTCCTTTTCAACACGAAATCATGCAAAAAAAAAAAACCTGAGGAAAAGAAAAAAGCACCAGGAAACCAAATGTTCGTCATATATATCAATTACTCGCTACATTCCGACTTTTTTTTTCTCTCTCCCAACATGTTCACATAATCCTCCCATACATGCTCCACAAAATACAAAGACAGGCTGACACGACACACATCCACAATCCCCCATGACAGCATCACCGTGTACATTCAAGCCTAGTATTTGGTAATAGTACAAGAAAAAGTTTAATGCATTCAATTCACACACAAAAAAGGATGCTTCCCCAGCTTAATTAACGGGTAGTTCAATCAGTCAGTGATCACCTGGTCTACGCAAGTTCACAATAATGTTATAGAACATGAATTCCATGAATTGTTTCATCAGGCAAGGCTATGGCATTATGAAGCTATGAAAACGAGTGAAGTGCCTAACGAATTTGGAAAAAAAAAAGAGCAGTTGAAAACGGTCAAGCAGAAAGTGACAATATTAACCTGTACATTCTGATATGCACCTAGTTCACCCTCATGAATATTCATAACACAGTATTCACGAAGACCTATCCAGTTCTTCCAAATACCTTAGTTACGAATCAATTTCAAAACAAGGTCTATGCAATGATCCTTTTCTGTACATGTTCAGATTGTAACTGTGAATTAAAATGAGAATGTTATTGTGAACACGAGTCAACAACATTCTTTGCGAGATTTAAACTTGAATACTGAATACCATCCTGAGATTTATTATTCAACGCTAAGACTATACCCCCAGCCCCGTCCCTCCTTATGCAAACTCACACCCCTCCCTTAGCCGGGTCGACGCCGCCGACGCCACTTAAAGTGTGGCGACTTACCTGTTGCGCGGTCGCGTATAACCGCTTCGATGAGAGCAGGTGTCCACGTTTCTTCCGGCGCACGGCTGCTCAAGTTAAGAGCGATTCCTTATTTGCGGATAACTGCTCAGCGTTTGAAAAATAGGATATTTCTCGAACAGCGTCTGCTTCGTTAAAAAAAAAACCAAAACAGCAACAACGATATATCGTAGCACTCTAATCAAGAGAAATTGTGTTTAGACGTCAGTAGGTCCAGCGTTTTCCGTGGTGCTCCAATTGGTTGTATAGATGCTCCACCTCGACCGCAAGAGATTATAACGTCAGGCATTTCCCCTCCATCAGTAACATATGCCAAGGATACAAAAGAGGGTAGTCACATGGGTACACTCGCGGAATGAGAGGGAAAAGTACCAAGAAGGAAAAGCAATGCAGATATCCATCCTCCCATGACCCACATACCTCCGAGCACCTGTTTGAATATCACAACTATACGTACCGGCGGAATCATAAGAGTGGGCCAACGGAATCCATCACTTAAAGGAGACCTCCAAAATGATCTTTAGACTTTTGAATCTAAACATCTATAAATTGGTTATACTGGGTACAGAGTTTTAGAATTTACAGTGATTTGGATGAGGACTAAGACTGTTTTTCAAAATTCATAATCAATCACGATGACGAAGATGGAAATAGCAGTTTCACATAATAGAATGCATGGTTTGACGCTAAAGGGAGCAGAACAAAAGAAGATAGCATGCATAAATACTGTGTACAGGTTAAGTTATAAGCAAGTGGTATGGTAATGGAATTACTTTGCTACATTACTGAATTATATGAGTCTCCTATGACATCATCATTGTTCAGGATAATAGTACTGGAATTTTAAAGAGTATCAGTTTATCTCATGGAACTCAATAAATTCCACAAATCTATACATGACGCTATCGATTCATACCTAAATGACGTCAACTTATGAAAATGGTCTGGAATACCCCTTTAAGGGAACGTTGCTCTCTTATCCAGGGAGAAAAGAAAACTATCCCCTCGCGTGGTTACGTCTTGCTTTATAATTTAAACAGAAATAGCATCATCCGATACTTTAATATGGTGGAAAACTGTTTGACCCCAAACTGATGTGTTTAGTCATTGAGGTGAATATTTTAATTACAGAATGTACATTTCTTGTCTACCCATTTAGAAATTGTTAATGACCTAAAATCTAAGGATCTTGGCTCAAAATACGACTTGAAGAAAGAAAAAGATAAACTGAACTGAGTATGACAGAGTACTAGTGGTCAGTTGGCATCATCGTTAATAGCTGTTCTTAATTTGTCGTGATTTGTCATGGCTTGCTATATGTAAATCTTAAACAAAGGCCTACGCTGAATTCTTTGATTTCTACCATCTAGATTGTCGGCTAAAGATGGGTGATTGGTGAGCGAAAGTTAAGCAGATGTCACAGAGATTCTTATGGACTTTAATTGACAACAGACAGAGAGAGAAAGAAAGAAAGAAAGAAAGAAAGAAAGAAAGAAAGAAGGAGAGAAAGAAAGAGAAGGAAAGAGGGAGAGGATCAGAGCAGAATTAAATGGAGGTAGATAAAACGACAGGGAGAGCAAATAGTTTGGGGCTTGCTACATGTCACGCGACTCACTACCACGGGAGCAAGATACATTCTGTTTTTGGGCTGCCTGTGAGCTACCTGATTTTTTCTTCATGTTTTCTTTGTGTGTGTGTGTGTGTGTGTGTGTGTGTGTGTGTGTGTGTGTTTATATACAAACAGCAGAAGAGAGAGAGAGGGGGGGGGGGGACAATTCGGAAGTTACAGCTTAACCTTTGAAACCTCCGAATAAAAGCCGGAGTTCCAAGGTTTCAAGTGTATCGTTCCTGTTATGCCTGTATGTGTGTGCGCCACTGTGTGTGTGTGTGTGGGTGTGCTTGTGTGTGTTTGACGGTGCTCATGAATGAATGGTACCTTTTGATGATGTTTTATGTGGTTGAGTTGGCCAAGTGCGATACTACCGACTACAACATAGTATCAAACAGTCATAGATTTACAGTGCCAGTTCTGATCTTCCTAATTGTTTGCTACTCAGTTTAGGAGCAAAAATTCTAACGCCACATGACGGAATTTTTCCTTTTTTCTGTTGTTTATTATCAATAAAAATCAACCAGATTCAACAACAAGACATTTAGACAGATTAGCCACGAGGAAAAAAAAAACCTTTCCAGGACTCCTATTTTTGTAACTACGGTGGTAGCCTGGAATAATCTGCCGGCAGAAGTAGCGAATTCTCCATCTTTATCTATTTGAAAAATAAACTTTAGCTTCATTAGTTTATAGCACCGTTCCCCTCCATACAATTGTAAAAATCTTGCCCTAAGTTGGCAAGATGTGTCAGGATTCGACATATTGCTGACGGAATGAAGGTTACAGATACAGATAAAGATAAAGATACAGATACAGATACAGATACATAATATACAGATACACATACACATACAGATACACATACAGACACTCCACACACGCACACACATACACATAAAGCTTTTCATTTGTATAGATATTGCTTCTCCTGTTCTGCTAAGTTTTGGAACTCTTGCTAGACGCCAGGCACTCCTAGTTTGCTCGGTTTGTTTTCATCACAATTATTGTATAAAAAAAAATGCAAACATTCTTGTCGGTTTTGAAATGCAAATCAACTCTTTAGTCTTTGGTGTGATCCCGAAACTTAACGTTGCTTAATCTCAAGCTTCTGTTTAACACCATAAGCTTCACGTTGCAGTGACACACGAACACACATTTTTTTTTTTTTAAATGATGATCTTTATTTGAATTTCATTTAGTATCAGCATTATTTTCACAAGGAAACACACACACACACACACACACACATTCAACATGCTAAATAATGTTCACAAGGATATTGTCCATGCGTGTTGGATAACAAGAGAATAACATCAGAAGAGCCAACACATCATGGACACGTGATGTCAGCTGCATGCCTATCATTCTTTATAGGGAGTAGATTCCACAAAATGCTTTCTTCCCTCGCGATAAAATCATCATGTTGATATTCTCTTTTTTCCTTCAACAAAAAAGGCGCTCCTGAAGTTATGATTCGTGAATTATGTTCCACTGATTTTGGTATGAAGATGCACGTATAAAAAGTTTTTGTAACGCCCAATGTTTTTTTTTTCTCTTGTTCTCTCTCTCTTTTTTTTTTTTCTATTTGCTTCGCCCCAGGTCACAGCTCACTTGCAGTAAACTGATTAACTTTGGTCATATGAACCTCCTTGACAAATTAAAAGTCCGACAAGCGAAAGCGTTCCGAAGCCATATCCTTTAAAACAAACAAACAAACAAAAACCGAACAAATTCGATAATGAAATCGTGCACAGCATCTCTGCTTGACTACTCCAAACAGTGGTCGCATGATAAATACGTACGTCGGCGCCTTTTCAACTGCTGGCGAAAAAGTGCATTGGCTCCTTTCCTCGCGCGAGTCCACACAAAAACCGCAGTACACAGGCAACGGGGACATCGGCTAGCGCTCTCCTTGCGGTGGTCATAATTCTGGCTCATGTACGAGAATGCGGCTATCTTCCGTAGATGATACGTGCGCTTTGCTGAAATGAAATTTTTTCTCCCCTCTTGTGGCTGTTCGCTATTGGCTAGGTCACTGTACTTTCTCCCAGTGTGGTTGATGAGGGTAGAGAATGCGGATGCGTAGCCATGGCAACGAAGATGGTTTATGACTTACGGATACAAGGATGACTTCGCTGAGGGGCCAGACTTGTGTGTGTGTGTGTGTGTACTGCATCTCGATCTTGACCGTTTGTGTTATCCATAGACACAAGGTGGTGTGCACGACAAAGTCTTCTCGTCTATACAGATTTGTGCGCATGCGTCTTCTTATAATTCAGGAAAATCGAGCTGATGTTGGTACAATGAGTAGAACAGCTGTTTGTGCTCTCTGACGGTCAACTTTCCTCCTGCCTATACTCAGTCTACCAGTGATTTCGTGCAACAATTGCAATATCTGTTTGTTCCTGTCCCTTTGTTAATTTATAACTCTTGACTTATTGTAAGAATAAACTGAACATTACGAGGGATTTCGCGAAGCAGAGAACTGTGATAAGTTAACACCTCGGACAACTGTTTAAACCAGTAAATCAATTCTTCCCTCCCTCTCTCTCTTTCTTTGTCTCCTTCTCTCCCTCTCTCATTCTCTTTATGTCTCCTTGCTTACAAACTATTTTTGATTTCACTCTCTTCTTTTTTTTTTTTTTTTACATCTATTCCCGCGCTTTGCATTACATGTGGCATGACCTTTCTGGAATGGCTATAGTGCAGTGCCCTATATAACTTCGATGCGTGCTAACGATTCCTGGAGACCATGACTTTTTCTCCTGGTTGTGTCATCGTCTCCATGATTTCATCAGGCGTCAATGTTTTCTAAACGCGTGGAAACAAGTGTTTGGGTTTTTTTTTTTCCGCAAGAGTTTCATTTGTGTATTCATATAAAATACAGGGCCTAATTAACGATGTGTACGATTTGAATCTCCGCATGACCTCGTATGGTGTCATTTCGTCATGATCTCTGCTGCATTAGTTTCTGACTCAAACGGTGGACTGGATGGGAACTGAGATCAGTCATCCAGATTGCTAAGAATGACAAAATAAGCCAGTTCGGAGTGAGCACATTGGTATAAATGCTCTTTCATTTTCCCTCAGAATTGTTTAGGCACTTCACTCGTTTTCAAAGCGTCATAATGCATCAGCTAACAATATTTATGACATTCAGTAATCCTGTTCGAACAAAAAATGAACTTGCGTAGTCTATTTGTGACCGGGTTTATTGTTCCGTCAATTTTTACTTAGGGAAACATCCATTTCCAGATTTTGCATCGGAATGTAGTAACAAACTTTTTTTTTCTATTGATATTGCAAAATACCAGGCTTGCTGTCAGATGGATGCACTGGCAAGCACAATATCGTTGTGAATTCAAAGACAAACATGCCTGCTGGTACAATTGACCTTTTTCTGCACATGCGCAAAGTGGAACTTCGAACTGGCTTATTAAACCTTCACTTTTCATACCTACTTTATGCGTTCAACGGCAAAGCGGTGGTTCCTGTATAAGATCAAACCTTTCTCTAAATGTCTGTGAGATAAACAATCCATGTGAGGTCACGCATTACATGACCATTTGGATAATTTGAAGTAACTCGGGCTGTACGAAAGCAAGATGTGAAAAAAAAAGAATGAAGGAAATCACAAACAATGGTTCAGAAGTTGATCATTCAACATTTTCAATACAGTGCGTCGCAATCTACCAATCTATTTACTGGAGTTAGATTTGACGGTGCGTGCACACATCCGGTGAAAACAAAGTGTAGGGTGACCATTACATAGATATTCGCCATCCAGATTGGTAAAATGACAGACCGTGTCTCTTGGGCGTGCGTAATGCACCTTTTTGCGGACAGACCCAGAAACCGCACTCCTCTTTGAGGAGAAACCACTGTATTATTGTGTCTAATTATCCAAGGTCATCAAACTACAATGTCACCAGCCACAGTATATGCCTCCGAGTGCTGTGGTATCTCCGATCAGGAAGAAAATGATCGTCACTGTTCGCAACCGAGAACTTCAACAATAAACACCAAGCAATAATTATTGTCACAATATATCACAGTCACTCATATCACACTTAAGGTATGATTTAGATTTTTTTTTTCAGACGAACTTACCTTGCACGTAAATTTTCTTCTTTCGCACAAAAAAGGGGAGACTTGTAGAATCCACAGTCGTCAGTGTGTTGTCTGTTTAGGCGCAGACTTTGGCAATAACAACAACCTCATAGCGTACTCGTAAACAAGTTTGACTTGACACGCGAGTGAATCGCGAGGAGTTCGTCACCGCGCCAAACACTATGAAATTTATTAGTCTGAATTGTCACGCGCGCACACACCTTGAAAACAAGGGGGCGCTAGCGTGACGGACGATCACAAAACGCGAAGTCGCGCGTGACCATCTGCACAAACACAATGCTGTGTTGTGTTGGATTATTGTGGAGCCATCGTCGTCAGCAAAATAACAATTGGCTAGGAATATGCATGCTAACAGCCCTATATAATTATCAGTCATCATTATAATTAACATTAGACACATGTAACTCCTGTGAAGGTTTGGCGGTTATATGCTGTCACTTTTTGATAACCCCGGGTCGAGAAGCGAAGGTATTATACCTTATTGTCTTTACTAACTTTGCTTGTATACGGTAAATTTCGTGCATGTGTGAGCCCGGTGGTCAGCGAGACGATTCTGATCGTCGTTAGTCTCAGTAGGCATGGCTGATAAAAAAAACGGTTATTCCTCTGACGGAACTGACTATATAAATAATGCATCCACATTAGGGGTAAAATAGCCTAGAAAGATGCAAGTTATCAGAATGGAGAAACAAACTGGCTCCTACCGTCATCACTTTAATAATTCACGGGGTAAAATAATTATGTGCAACTCGAATATCCTGTGGAAATATGACATTTGTATAGGAGATATATCAGAGCCACGTGGCATTTCACACTGAATGTATTACATGCGTCATCGTTACAGGCATTTTATGATTAGTCAAGATAATAAAACAGGTCCATGTTTCCCAGATTACAGACTAAATATGGCTAGCCATCTAATTTCATTTGTATTGAAACACCTTACCGATCGCCGATGATTGATTATGAATATTACGTGGAGAAACCGTTAAAGTGAATCCCATCTTATTCCCCCCCCCCCCCCGAGTAGTTATTTCTCCAAGGAACGTCACTCTTGAGATATGACACAGGAAAGTTGAAGTTCCTTGCATGTAAGCAGAATACCCCCCCCCAAAAAAAAAAAAAAAAAAAAAAATCCCATCTTATTTTTTTTTTTCCCCGAGTAGTTATTTCTCCAAGTAACGTCACTCTTGAGGTATGACACAGGAAAGTTAAAGTTCCTCGCATGTAAGCAGAATATGTATATATACATACATATATGGACTATATAATGCTCTTATTCCTAATACAACTTGAAGAGAATAGTGACTATTTTTTTCCTTATATGGTAAAAATGAAAAACAGTGATGCCTCACCAAGCAATGCAACATCTTTGTACTCGAGACATCTCTTTTATGTTTCTCACATGAAAATATGTTTTATAACGCGGTGACATAAAGTCCATTCACATTTACCACAAGTTTTCTGATATCTGTCGGATATAGCTAAGCTCTTCACGACGTGCCGATTTTGTTTCAGTGCTTTTAAACATAGTATGGCTGACTTGATTATTGATTGACTGATACATTATTCAGGATGAACACACGAACCGATCCATCTTATGGGCACTTAATAACTAAACATGCGGCGTTCCAAGACGCAATACTTAGATGCGGTGTCCAACTATTTTGCTTTCAACAGCGCCCCCAATTATCATTAGGCTTCAGTAATACAAGCTCTAGTTGGAAGCGCGACAGCAGTTTTGTGTGCTTGTGTTTGCATCGCAAGATGGAGTGTCATTCAAAGTAAAATAAAGGTCTCGTCACTCCTATGTGTATGGATCGTACCGAATCGTTAAAAGGATTTCTGCACGGGCAAATCTCGGAGTATAAACAAACACGCATCCAATATGCCCCTCGAAATATCTATTGTAGTAGAAGTTCGTCACACAGCCAACCTACGGCCCACAGGCTTTTTAAACTGCTTTGACGCATGTTACAGTATGTGTTGGTGAATGGACCGACTGAACGGAAAACATGCCCGCAACACATTCTCTGAATGTAAGGTGATCGGAAGAAGAGAGACAGAACGAGAGAGAGAGAGAGAGAAAGAGAGAGAGAGAGAGGGGGGTGTGGGTCGAACTCCGTAACGACTCTGAAAAAAAAAAAAAAACTAAAAAAAGATCGTCAACAACGCGAAACATCCAGCCTATACCTTGCGGAGCCCAAGACCGTCTTGAGAATTATATGAACAGAGAGAGAGAGAGAGAGGGAGAGGGGGGGGGGGGGGAGAAGGGGGAGGAAAGTAAGAAGGAGAAGGGGTGGGGGAGGAAGAAGGGGTGAGAGGGAGAGGGAGGGAGGGAGAGAGAGAAGGAGAGACTGTCTTAAATTTCCGGAAACAACTTCTCATTCTCTTTCAAGTGCTTGCTCTAATCCTGTGTAATCATAAATCATTTTCAACTCCAAATCGGATTAACTTGACCCAAAAATCCTTGGCCTACAGTCGCTTGTGAAATGGAGACAGGCAGGAGGGAAGAAAACCAGGGTTAACGGCGAGAAAGTGCAAACTGGGAAGGAGGAGGGGTGAAAATAAATTTTGGCAGAAAAAGGGGGTATAAGGCGAGTCTAAGGATGCCGTGGTGTGGATACCGACAGGACAGATGGATAACTGTTCTTGTAAGGAGTAAAACATTTCATCTTGTCAAAGGATGCATCTTAAAGGGACTGTACAGTACTGGTTTAGGTAGGGATTCATGTTTTGAACATTCCTAAGTGAGATAATGAAAAGCCTCTTATGAAATATGAAAGAGCATGTAATTTTAAGAAGGATTCAACGTTTATTTGATGAAAATTGGTTTTCAAATGGCTGAGATATCCCAAAAAAGTGCTAATAATAAAAGGCGACATGCCCCAACTTTATTAGTATCTCTTTGTTTCACCTTGTTTTTGGATATCTCAGCCACTTTAAAACCGATTTTCATCGAATAAACTTTCGATACCCCTTAGAATTGCATGCTCTTTGACATCTCATAGAGTGGTTTCTGAATATCTCGCAAGACGTTAAAAGCTAAATCCTCACCTCAACCAGAACTGTACACACCCTTTAAAGCACTGAGAAAAGTTGTCTTTGGTCGGCTTCGGCAGTTACATGAATTCATTTCACTTATGCGGTTGTGATGTGATAACAATTTCACGTGCTTACAAGATGGAACATTTTCATTCAGTCGGAAGGATTATACACACAATAATAATGAATACAATATCTGTATCGACAAAGTACGTTGGTGCTACTTGCATTAAGTACATGCTAACGCCAAGGAGTAGAGGGTGCTATTAATCATTTCACGTTTGACATTCAAAGAGAGGAGATGTCAGCGTACATCATTAGCGAAGAAATTGACAATTTTCAATTTTACCATGATGGTATTTTCAGTTGTTGTTGTTGTTGTTTTTGATTCGATGCTTTTCCGACATTAGTGGTGGTCGACAAGGCCAATCGGAATAAGGGTCGTGCAGAATTCATGCAGGCATCCAAGAAAACCCCAGTAACAACAACGAAAATCCTTTCAGTGAATTATCGAACAGGTGTGTTGAACCATTTACTTCTGCTTGATTACAAGTACTGGAGACTATAGAAGAACGACTGAAAGTCAGAAATTTAAGTCGTGCAGTAAACTTGTCTTTTCAACCTCCGGTGACCTAGAACTCATTGCAGGGCGAGCGGCTGGAGATGAAAGGGCGAAATAACTATACCACGCATCCCATAAGACAATACTGATATGCTCCAGTTAAGGGGCACTTAATTTCAAGTAACCTGTGACCAATCGAATCAATAAAACTGTACCAGCCTGGACAAAAAAAAAATGCAGAAAACTAATACTCCGGCAAAACATCGAAGTTCAAAGAGTTGAAGGGAGTAATGGAAATTTATAACGCAAGCCAATTGGTTGTTACAAGCATTGAGTTGACCCAATCTCGAAATGAACTTTGCGTATAACTTCACGTGGCAAAATCATTATGATTATGCCATCTACCCCACTCCAATATTTATTCTTTAATTTTCTGAAGGAAAAACAGACTTAAAAGACCTGTCTGAGCTGCAACATCCCACATATCCGTAAATAATGACATAGTAAATGATATAACAAAGATCAAGGATCAAATCAAAGTACGACGTACCACGTGTAGTCTTAGTATGAAGTAGCTCCATGGTCGCTGTTAATCCATGGGGCACTATTAAGTCTAATAAACACAATTTCATCGGTTACCGTCTCTGTACATTAGATCTTTCTCGTCGTGCAAGTACTTCATTGATTTGTCTCAGACTATATTTACACAACAATGAGTCTGGGGGAAAAAACAACCCACTAAAATTTTGCAGTTAACAAATAGCTTCTTAGCTACGTTATTGTCGCTAATTTTGTCGCATTGTTATCTGAGAAAATTCGTTTCGCATATGTGTAGTGGGAAGGGAATTCCCTTTTTCGTTTTGTCTACTCATCTGTTTTCTGTTTACAAGATAGGAGCTACAGCGCTGTGGGCTGAACCACCCCAAGCTTGATAAATCAACACTATGCTTCCAGTGATATCTTCCTACTCGAAAGGTGATAAGTAGAAATAATTGTCTTTACCTGTTTAAGATGATTTTGAATCCACTTGTAAAAAAACGCCACATATCAACGGGCCAGCCGCTATGCACTAATTCCTCAGGTCGGTAGAACTTGTCCGAAGTAGTAAGACGCACCGGTCTGAGATGAATATGGTTTTAGGATCTTCAATGAGCGGTGTCTCGTAAGGAACTATATCTTGCTCCTTTGGCGGAGAAGAAGGATTTGATGTCCTTCTCTTCTCTCTGACGAACGTTCAAAAGTTTTGAGCTAAAATTTTTGTGAAGTCCGCCTGCACTGTCGAAATGATCACAATCAACTTTTTTTTTTTTACCACTGGATCGAGGTTACTGACTTTTAATTGTCGACTGAAGACTGGAGATTGCTCAAGTGGTATTGCAGTCAACTATGTGTCTGCCTATCACGTTGGCCGCGATGTTTGAACTCAACACCTTAGGTATCTCTCAGCAGGGGCAACTGAAGAAAGCTCCACTTATCCAGTTATGTGTAACAATGCAGCTGCTGATGTATATTATGACAGTTCGCCTGTTGAATCTCATTCAGCGCTTGTGTTCCCGCCAGAATAAAACACAATTCACACTTGCAGGTCTAAATGGGGCAAGAGGCACGTGTAGCGTCTAGCAGAGATGTAGCAGCATTTCTTGACGAAGTGGCGTGAATTCGAGGGTGATGCCTTCTCTATGCCGATCAAAACATGCGTTCAGAGGCAAAAACAGTGTCATCAAAAGGTTCTGTCACTGGAGTATCGGTGTCGGTCGGGTTTATGCAGAGGGGTGAAGGCAGAGTCATCAGAGCCACAGGAGTCGGAATTGCTAAACCTGGCGTCAAATCGGAGTATGATAATACAAGCCACCTCTCTCGAGATCGTCTTATAGAATCAGCACACTAAGTGTAGGAGCGATGATTTGGGGACGACTGAACTGACGACGATTTCGCAGCAGAATGAGCCCTTTCCAGTCGCACACCTGAACTGAAAAGTATTCAGCGAAAAGGGGGGAAACCAGATGGGTATACCCGTTTACCGGAAACGGCTGTATTTACGGCCTGTTGGGGAACCAATAATGCGTGGCGGCCGCTTATTTCCACCTTGGTAAGCGGCGCACAATAGTTAACAATTACACCGTGCCGGTAGGGTGAAGAGAAAAACAAGGCCTTCTTACTGGTCTACTGTGTGCGAAGTCACGGACCAATCAAAACGCAGATCGGCGCTTCCGTAAACTGATAAAGTTTGTCCGCTCCTCCACTCGGTGGAGAAGAACATGAGAACTGGCATCCCACGCGTGTTCTCCTTCGGAAACTGGCGGCCGTCTCCCGGCTAGCAAAGAGGTAGCGTCCGCCGCTCTCTCTCCCTCTCTCGCCACTCCTTTCAGGCGCGCTCAGTGGATCAATACGTTTCCGCTACACATCCCTCTTGAGAGCATCTAAGGTCCGTCCCTTAAGGTCCCTTAAGACTTAGTAGTCTGATCGTTTCATTCACAAACATCATAGCAACAGTCCTGTTTAACTGCTAAATACTAGTGGATCTTGGCTGTTTGCTATCAACTTCCATTCATCGAGACAACCTTACACATACATGCAGTCCTTCCATGCAGCACAATTGGAGTGACACCTCATAACTATATTGAGGGGGTACAGAGTACTATGGTAGTGAGTCACACGAAGCCCTGTCTTCTTTTAACCCATTGAGGACGAGCTGATTTTACAAAAACATGCATTTCCCGTAGACACCTCCCCGAGTATACTCAGAACTCGTCTTCAGTGGGTTAACCTGCTCCACTCACGAAGTCTCCAGTGGGGAAGTAACAATGATGTTTTTTTTTTTTTTCTCTCTACTCCAAAACAGCCCGTAGTTTTTTAGTCATCATGGTCATGAAGCGAGAATAACGAGGAGCAGGCGGAACCGTGCGCGCAAGAGCGCGTGAAATGAGCCCGAAAGAAAAGAGCGTGCCTGAAAAATATTGTGAAAGATTTTTTTTTTCTCCTCTCTCTCTCTCTCTCTCTCTCTCTCTCTCTCTCTCTTATTCTCTCTTCCCTGGAAAAGTTGGCACCTTAAGGAGCCGACAGGAAGACAACTTAGTCCTCTCAGCCATACAGTAGGGCAAGTCTAAATCACGAGTGCTGATGTCAATGACCTCAAGTACACCCTCTACCTGAGCAGATTTAGATTTTAAATGATGTAAACAGAAAATGAAGATGTTTTAGAATATAACGGCATTTGAAATGAACAAACAAACCAAACCAAACTCGAAACCCTGGAATATACACAATAGAGTGTGTTATTAGCAGAACTGGAGATCATTAAACATGAGATACAGGCAGCGAGAATTATTTCTTTCTAGAATCTTATAGCGTCCACATTACATGGTTTGATAAGCCAGAAGATGTCAGATAAGTACAGGTTTAAGTTTCAGTTTAGGTTCGTTTTTTTTTTTATTTCTCCACTTGTACAAATGAAATCATTACGACAAAATCACCAATTTCACATGAAAGTATACATAAACAAGATTATTATGACAAAAATAGATAATATTACATATATAATTGAACTCTAGAAGGGTCATCTCCAGTTTCTAGTATTGCTCTCCCTCCCGAATTTTCATTTCAATTTGTTCGAAACGCAGAAAGATTTCTCCCAAATTCATTTCGATTCAATTCAATATCAACGAGAGATCAATATACGTACGAGTTGATGCACACGAACCTCATCACATCTCTGCGATGTTATGTATAGCAGTTAGACTTCATGGGTCATCTTTCCAAGCGCATTTTGTCTTCATCTGTCGCCATGAAAAAGGGGTCCTAAAGGTTCCAATAAGTTTCGCTATGTTAGCGTAATTGGTGTATAATACGCCAGAAATGCTTCTTTAAAGTGCATTTTTGAGCCCTTGCTTCACTTCTAAAATTCACACCGTCATAGATGATTCATCGTGGGTTGGACCGATTAAAAACATCACCGGTTTCTTTACTGGCAGCGTTAAAAAGCAGCAAAGACGTTTTTAAGAACCATATCTTGAAGAAAGCGTTCAGTGCTCTCCTTTTAGTTCTAAACGTTCTTCACATGCACAGCATATCACACGTAGTGAAGGTGTTAAATACATTGAACAGGATGTCACTGTCCTCGGAACAATCGAATGAAGATGAAGTTGTGGTTTGGTCATATGAGACATGCAGGTGTATATCTGCAGCGTTATTTGATTTTTTTTTTATCATATCGGCTGGATTCTGTTTTCATCGGTCAATTACACCTCTCTGCTCCTAGATTGTCTCTCACGTACGCATAGATCTATGTTTTGACTATACCATACCGTTGTGAGTGTTCATGAGTCAATATCAAATAAAAAAACTAAGATTAGGATTTACACCCGAGACAACCTTACACATACATGCAGTCCTTCCATGCAGCACAATTGGAGTGACACCTAATAACTATATTGAGGGGGTACAGAGTACTATGGTAGTGAGTCACACGAATTGGAATTGATGTATATCATACGCCAGAAATGCTTCTTAAAAGTGCATTTTTGAGCCCTTGCTTCACTTCTAAAATTCACACCGTCATAGATGATTCATCGTGGGTTGGACCGATTAAAAACGTCACCGATTTCTTTACTGGCAGCGTTAAAAAGCAGCAAAGACGTTTTTAAGAACCATATCTTGAAGAAAGCGTTCAGTGCAGCGTTATTTGATTTTTTTTTTATCATATCGGCTGGATTTTGTTTTCATCGGTCAATTACACCTCTCTGCTCCTATAGATTGTCTCTCACCTACGCATAGATCTATGTTTTGACTATACCATACCGTTGTGAGTGTTCATGAGTCAATATCAAATAAAAAAAAACTAAGATTAGGATTTACACCCTGACCTGCGATCTCAGGAGCTTGACTGGCGCAATTAAAACAGCTTCAAGAATTTGGGTCAACCGTGATTAGCTCTGTCCAAATTATAGCAATCTTTGCTATAATGCAGTAGCAGTGCAATGTTTGATTTCAAATACATGTAGAAGGGAAAACACATAAACAATAAAAAGGAATTGTTGTTATCCCGGTTGATATACACTACCGGTGACTACAATACCTATAAGCAGTGCAACCTATAGTAGATAACGTTCGATTCTTTCGTGGCGCCTTACAATAATCGTGATAATCAAATCGACATTATCGACCAAAGCATCCGAGAAAATCATTATGCATTAAGTTGCATTGCAGAATGACACTTTATAAATGACAATGTAAGTCGCAATGATACAGAGACAAAGCCTCTCACAATGATCAATTTCCATCAGTTTAATTCAGTTCAGTTCAATTCAGTTCAATTCAATTCAGTTCAATTCAATTCAATTCAATTCAATTCAATTCAATTCAATTCATGTGCCTTTATTTTGTTTGAGTGCATTTGTCAAAATAGTTTCAAATAAAACTTACGACGCCTATATAATTATATAAGTTTGCTATAACAATGTAATCTGTATTAATGACGTTACATTATTCTTAAAACTTTTTTTTCTTCAGATTCCAGGGAAAAGCTATACAACCCAAGCCAGGCACATATGTAGGCCTACGTACACACACACACACACACAGACACACACACACACACACACATACACACACACACACACACACACACACACAATAATGTACACACACTCAAGAAACAGTGCATGATGATATCTCCTATTTCTTATTCCCTCTAAACGTATAAATTTTAAACGCATGCATGTTGACAGACTTTAAAAACCGCAGTATATTTTTCAATAATGAAATTGATTGAGGAACACACGCACACTGATTCAGGTGATTGCATTCTCATGTTCAATTATATACCTGATACATTCGAAGTAAACATACAAAGCCATTGACTCATCAGTAACAATTTTGTGACAATAAACGTAATGTTAAAGATATAGGATTAAAGGACAGCCTACACATGACTACCACATGCCAGAGATGTAATCAAATCAAGGAGGTGTACCATCATAGGCGAGCTTATGAGGTTGTAGTACCTCCTTGATCAAATCACATCCCAGAAATGGCAGGATTAAAAACAGAAATGTGCTAAGCAGAAGCATGTGGCTGGTGGAAGAATGTAATGCCTACGTCAAATATACTCAGTAGGGGGTAAGACTAGTTCGCCGTAGAATTTCTGATGGTTATCGCTTCGCGTGAAATGTAAACCCGGCGACGCACGGTTTTCCTATATTTGCGGGTCGCGTGTCTTTTCAGTCGATGATAATATCAATCGTTGAAATACTTCCGTTAGGAACGCCTGGTATAATTCCTGAGACTAATGTAACCCTTGATTTATTTTGTTCACCATCAGACAGGTCTTCTGGGGGGCATTTCATGAAGGAACTTGTCGGATAAAATATCTGACAAGTCAATCATATCCGACAAGTTTTGAGAAATTCTTTAGTCTGATTGGCTGATTTCTCAAAACTTGTCGGATATAATTGACTTGTCGGACATTTTATCCGACAAGTTCCTTCATGAAATGCCCCCCTGGTACATCACATCACTGCTTAGAACACTCTACGGGAACACCCACTTGCCCTGTAACACATAACTGATATAATTATATAACGTATATATTCGATTCCCAACGGAGACCAATATTTCAACTCGTGTTCTTTTTCCAAAAGAAAAAAAAAAGGGTAACAGTAAGAGGAATAATAATTCCAAGCTATACGCACCATCCTCTCTTTCGTCATATCTGACATAATATGTATGTATGCATATATATATATATATATATATATATATATATATATACAATTGTATATATATATATATGTATATATATATATATATATATATATATATATATATATATATATAATTGTATATATATATATGTATATATATATATATATATATATATATATATATATATATATACAATTGTATATATATATATATGTATATATATATATATATATATATATATATATATATATATGTACAATTGTATATATATATATATATATATATATATATATATATATATATATATATAATTATATATAATCGTGACAAATCCAGCTGAATATAGGATATATCGACGGTCTTCTTCAGCTTTATTGTCTGCATGCAAATATGGGTGGGATAAAAGTCTTGAGCATAAAATGAAATAAGCCATATGGAATAAATGAACACAATGAATTATACATTATTTCGACATAACAGCTCCAGGACATATTTGGCAGCATATTTAACAAATACAAAATATAAAACAATATAAGAAAATTACTGTTAAGTAGACATGAATATAATTGGTATAATAGTATACGGAAATGTATGATATTATGATAATTATGTGGGTACTCCAAGTGATGGCACTCGTTGATGGGGACAGCGGTTGCCACCAATTCGCGTTGGTACATGCAATACACCCTCAATTTCTCTATCCCCTTTCGTCCAAATGTCTATACCCTGCTGTAGGATTCAATTCTGCTCTCTTCCAAAATTCACTAAGTCGTGAAATTAATGTTCACACGCCAACTTTATCCGTGCTGGTCCAATCCACAGAGAACACATGCATTCACTCAGAATCGACGTGACTGCACCAAAATCTTTTACGCTTTTCCAAGTTCCATCCTTTTCTCTAAGTCCGTCTTTGGTAATCTCACCCTTTCCATCTACATATATCTTCCCCAGCACAACCCTTCCCTTAACCTTATCCCATAAGCCCCTCCTACTATTTAAACCAGTACCCAATCATAACCTATAAATTTATTCCATTTTAAATGTTGACATCTATCCTACAGCAAATCCGCTTTCATTTCCACATCAAAACCCTTGCACCTGCCTAGCTCTCCTATTCTCGCACACATATCATGCTGCTCCTTTTACCTCTTTCATGTTTATGAAATAAGACCTAATTGTAATACAAGCGCTTTTACTTTCCCCATTAACTAAGTCATAAATTCCACCCTGCAACAAAAATATTTTCGTTAAACACCGCTCATCTTCCTCAAACATGAATTCCTAGCGCCCTACTTTCTTTTCTATTTCTTTATCCTACCAAGTATAACATGCTACCTCTCGAATATCTCGCTTCTTTTTTCCCTTTGTACAATGCTCTAACATAACCTAAGCGCTGTCTATGAACCTTAGCGAACCCTTTTCTTTTTATTTTCTTTATTTTAGTCGATGTCATTGCCCTACCTATATCTCTTGCACTATCCTTATTGATATCCTTATGGAACGTTTTATATGATATTCAAACCACTAATTGATATCAATTCATATTCGAGTAATCCTCTCACACCTTACTTCATACGAAATACCACATACCACATACAACTTCAGACACATAGTCCCACACAAACACGTTTACAACATTTTAGACTTTTAGTCTTATCCTGACTATTACGGAAAAAAAAAAACCACAACCCGAACATAATTACGAAAACGTTCTGCAGCGCGTAAAGAGTCTAAGATTCACACAATACGTATAATGATATGGTTTACTTAGCACCCGATCAACATCAAACTTACAGATAAACGAAAATATGTAATATTACGATTTCACTTAAAAGCACATGCAACAAGACATTAATACATAAACTCTGTAATACCAAAACAAATTATAGAGAAGAACCAATGACTTAAATGGCACCTGTGTTAAACCTAGAAATTGTAACAACTTTAAAGGACATCACCAGCCTATGCATGCAATTCATCTCTTGAGACATTAAACAGAACTTCTAAACTTTGACTGATATAAACATGTTGGTGGTGAAATAGACGGAAGGTTCATATTGAAAAAGCTCTGCGTGACAATTTTCGGGTTCCGTGTCATTTTACTTAATCGGAAATTATTTAATAAATACAGATTTGCAAGGACTGGATTCAAGACTGAACAAATAAGAGAAAATCAGTATAGCCAAGAAAATTAGGGAAATGAGTATCTGAGTTTAATAGTTGACACAAAGAAATAATGAATCAACCACAAGAGCTGCCTATTTCATTCTGGCATGTCTGGATATAATCACACAAACGATGGCCTACAATAAATTTTCATTGAACTGTAGTATTAGGAAGAAAGATTGGAAATGATTACAGCATTTCATTTGAAAATGGCTGGGTTGGACAATGACTTTATATCATCAAAGCAACAACAGCTAAAAACTGCTAACAGGAGCTAGCAAAGGCACATTTGAATGGAATCCCTATCAGTAAACAGGCAAAGGTAAGGGTTCGCTAAAGATGAGACGTTTTACAAATAGGTATGCAAAGAAAGTTTTTGAATTCATGATGGTCACAGAAAATCACTGTTGAAGAGAATCTCCCTTTTTTTATTCCTTCCCCCTGTGTGGCGATTTTATATGGAAGCTTCGATTTACAAGGACTAATATCTGTTGAGGAAAAGATGACAATGCAAAGCCTGTCTTATCAACGGAACCATTGTACCAAGCGGATGCTGTTCCTTTTGAAAGAGTTGTTTTGTGTGAGCTGTTAATGGGAGTCCGCCCGGGAGATATACATATACCCTTGTTTACTGAGAACAATTTTTCACCCGTTTTATCTAAGAGGGAGGTCAAATGGTCATTTCCCCTCATTGACATAAATTCCATCCCTTAATTATGATGCAATAAGTGGAGGAGGGTAATCAATAGTCATGGCTAAGTGAGAGAGCGGAATTTGCGCCATTTTTGTTCAATCAACCTCGCACACAATACTCACTTAGCGAGCATATTATGTACTAGTAGTCCGGAGCAGCGGTAATAACAATTCGGGGGTTTCCAAGCCGATTCGCACGCACCATCCGTGCAGCGAAGCCAGTGTACAACCCAGTTCGAGGCATTCCTTGGACAGTTCCGCGAGTCGAGAGAAACTTTGTCATTATAGGGGTGTCACGTCGGAGTGAATTGTGACGCACCCTTCACCGATTTGCTGCATCTGTGCATTTACTGCCCCCTGCTATACAAAACAAAATGGCATAAAAAGGAAAAGAAACATTCTTTTGTCGAAATTGTAACGACGGGAAGCGAACTCCTCTTCTAGTCATCGAGAACTCTTGATCATTTTGCGGGTGGTCAACAGCCTAATGTTATTGTCCAGTACACTGGAGCGAGTGTCCCTAGCAATCTGACACACCCACGCTTATTAAGCACAAAAGCTTAATAGCAAAATTGTGCGGATTTTTTTCAACAAAAGACTCTCTACACTAGATGACTCCGACGTCGTTTAATTTACCTGAGTGAACCATCTAATCCACACTGTGTCAAAACTTACTACCATGGGACAGTGAATTTGATACTTGTGTGTGTGTGTGTGTGTTTAAAAAAAAAAGGAGAGGAGATGTAACATAAGGACAAAAATTCGAGCAGCTACACTTACTAAGGGGAATTTACCCTAAGTAAGTGGTGGGTTTATAGAAGCTGCAGATATATCACACGTCAGTGAAGTTCAGAATTTCTTGGGCTCTGCATGATTAATCGCATGTGCTGCCATCCTTGGATAAAAAAGTTTCAATAGTTTGTGATAAAGGAATTCCACAGATTGTAATGTCTCTATTATTTAGCATTATGAAAATGCAATTTGACTCACCTTCTCTAAAAGGCAGTTGAAATAATCTATGCCGGCAATTGGTTAATAAGTAATTGCTAATTTAAAGGAATATATAGGCTAACTTTAGATATAGGCCTATAAAAAAGACAGTCTGTGGCATAAAGCAAAGTTTGCTACCATGTGATGACCATCTTATCCTACAAAGTTGCCGTGGTTTTCAATTTTCAATCTTTAAAGACAAAAAATATGGAATGAAAACAATAATACATTCTTGCATCTGTTTGTGCAATAATCACTTGAAAATAATCTCTGAAAAAATGAAGTGAAAAATCAACATTTTAAATATTACTCCTCCAACCTTTCTGTAAATGTTAAACTTAACACTCAAAATGTTATATTTACCATTTCTGAAAAGGTAGCTCAATATTTTGAGAGTGAAGTTTAACATTTTCTATGTTAATTCTAACATTAAACATATGTAAGATTGGAAGAGTGATGACATTTAAAATGTTGACGTGCCATTTCATTGAATTTTGTTAGAGTGTATATTAGTGTTTGGGCTAAAAATCAGACACTCTGCTGGTCTATCTTCGATTCTTTGTTTGGGATGGCTCTCAATCGACTAAAAATCTTATATATTATACCTGTAAAGTTTGGTCACGCAGGCCTATTATCACGTGTAATTTTGATATAACTTGCTCACTTCGTCATATATCCTCCCGTAGAATCTAAGAATAATCTAAAACTCACAACATGTCTCATTTACAGATGATGGTGATAAGGTAACAGAAAGGAATATCAAAGAACGGAGACTGATGGAAAAATACTTATATTATGCAGTTATTGATAGCAAAAACAAATTATGTAACATACACATACATTAATTTTGACAGTGAAAAAAAAAACTGAGCAAGTGCATAATCTTTATGAAAGTATTTGTTCAAAATCTTTGTGTTGTTTGGAAATAATGATGGTTAATGAAACGAACTGTGTTTCTATCCTAACATTTATTTGCCATTTCATCTCTCTTGTTATTCAAGTCTTCTTTAAGTCTTTTACGAGTTTTTCTTTCGAATAAGTATTGCAAAATAAATCTCATGACAGGTTTTTCCCGTTTTATTTCTTCAACGCATATATGTATGTATGTATATATATATATATATATATATATATATATATATATATATATCATTAAACGCAACAAAAATCAATTGTAAAAAACAGCTATTTCTCATTCTTTTTATGAGCTTTAAGTAAATGCATTCTTCTTATTTGAAGATCAACATCGTAATTAAGAATTCAAATATTGTTGTTGAATATGAAAAAGGTTTACATCACAATTAATAAACGCATGTGAATTATCTCTTTCTACCCTGCATTGTTTGCTATCTTCCATCAGTTCTGATATATTCAAATCCTTCAATCTATACAAATCCTTTTCCACTAGTAACAAATTTTCATAATCATTTAATCAAATTCCTTATTTTTTTTTTCTTTACAATAACGTGAAGTTTGATTCATTTCTCCCTATATGTACAGTAACGGTTATCATCAGGTCCTTATGAAAATATAAGTCTGTAAAATTATTTAGTTGAGATAATCTGAATAAATCTTGAATAGATTGGAGTGGATTAGTTGAGGCGAACAAATTTTCTCTTGAAGGAATGCTACAATTTCGGTCGAGAAAGGGCTTCAGGTTTCAAAATTTTCTTTATGATTTTTTTTTTTGGATAGATAATGAAAAACCTCTTATGAAGTATGGAATTAAGAGCATAATAATTCTAAGGGAAGTTCAAAGGTTATTTGATGAAAATTGCTTTTGAAATGGCAAAGCGATCCCTATGAAAGGATGAGACTCACCTTATATTAGGATCGCTATCTTTTACTTTGATTTTGGATATCTCAGTCATTTCGAAACTAATTTTCATCAAGTAAACATTATTTTCCCCCTAGAATTGTATCTTCTTTAAGGTTTCATAAAATGGTTTCCAAGTATCTCACAAAAAGTTAAAGGCTGAATCCTCATCTTGACCAATACTATACCATCCCTTTAATCTAAAAAAAAATACTCTTCTGGATGTTAGTAATACAATAAAGTCAATCCCACGTCCAGTAATAGTGAATGGATTGTAGTTAAACCAGATAGATCCCATATTTTTCTTCGATATTTATATTGATAATAATCTTTCATGGAAAGTCCATATTGATTGTTTATGTCAAATTGTTGTCTATAAGAATGCTGGCATTATTCATAAACCGAAATACCGTTTCCCAAAGTTAGTATTGCATTCTTTGTGGTAAATTCTATCATAACCATGCTTTAAATACTAATTTGCTTTGGGGAAATTGTTCAAAGACTAAAATTATTTCTTTATTTTTGATTCAGAAAAGCCTTGCTGATGATAAAACGTGCACATTTCTTGGATCATGTAAATGAATTGTTTGTTTCCAGTAAATTGTTCAACATTTCAGATTTGTATTTGTACCACGTTGCAATATTTACGTACATACGTGCATATTTTCTCAATGTTTGTTAAAAACAGAGATATTCATTCTTAACCTACAAGACACAGTGGATTCTATCCTTTTCGTCTATATAGCTTTAGCTCTCAAGACAATTCCTCATACAGGCCCTTCATATTGGAATATATAAGACCCTGTTCTGTTCCAATCAAGTTTTCTCCATTTCCTAAAATCATATACGTTTAATTCTTCTACCCTGATCACTAGATATATCATCTTCCACGTACTCATGATGAAGTCTCGCTCGCGTGAGTAAACTTGCTTGACCAAATTGTTACTAAGCTTTGTTACCTGAGGTTTTATTATGAAAACTGCGTATCATCTTTGTGCTTGACGTTACTTTATTACATTAAAAACATTTTGTGTTATCGTATGTATCGCCATTTTCGTCATTGATACATTGTACTAAACTAAGAAATGTGTCTATATGGAGCATACATTCAACAAGCTTCTACCTTTTTTAGGTTCCTCGTATTACACACTACTAGTATTCACATTTGCCTCTCGTATTATATTTGTTTATCTCCATCTCAAATTGAGTATTTTGTGTTGTACTTCTCTCCATGTATCAAATGGAATGTAAATTGTATGAAATGTGGAATATGGAACATAAAATATAATTTCTCATTCCTGAGCGTATCTTTGGAATTTCTGATAATCTAGTTCTACACTCCAGAACCACGCAATGGACATAATGTCACTTTGTAGCACAGCCAATCGTCTTCATGATGCTTGATCAAAACAAGTTGTTGTTTTTCCCCGTCAAAGCAATTAAATCAGCGTAACAATAATACCGTTTTAAGTTCTGAAATACTGTATACAAATCATTGTTCTCATTAATCACACTATTTCATTCTTGTGTGCGAATGTTGGCGTAAAAAAATACTCCTTCGACAGAAAACTGAACACAAATAAATCTATTTTCGGTCATTTCACTTTCGGATTCTTGCGATAACCAAGGTGCCTAGGCATGACAGGATCACAATAACTCTGTTGCCAGGCCGGACCCTGTCAGGAACCATTCCGTAACACTGCCAAAAGTGGACAGATTTGCCCGTTGATTGTATTTCATAATACTCGTCATATATGATTTTTTTTTTCTTTTGGACAAACGCAGGTTTGCTTCGAATCCGTGCAACATCAATTTTGCGAGCAGCACTGAATTAGTGTTTATTTGTTCAGCATTCTCGCTTGAAAACTGAAGCGGGACAGAGTACATAATGTTATTGCGACCGATGGGTACGCTCAAGTGATTTTTCGAAGAGACGTAACTTCAAACATTACTCATCATTTTTGTTCATTATATTTTTTTACCCCTAAAAAAGCTGTATAAGATTGTATAGCTGTTGTGTTTTTGCTTTTGCCATAAGCTTCTACTGACATTTGATCATTGTTCTGCCTTTTCAGTTGAATACCCGTTTGCGTGTTATTTTCAAGGACGTCCTTTACTAAAGGATTGTTTCTTCCCGAATAAAAATAAACATTATTGACTGTATTTTTCTCCTGTTGTACAAAAAAAAAAACAACAACATTTTTTTTCCCCTGGCACGTGTCCTATCAGTCTCAAAGAAAGCACAACAAGTTCCATCTCTCGTGTCAGTTCACTAAAGTTATCATCTTTATCACAATTATCACAAATTCTGAAACTCTGTCCTCAGTATAACTAATCTATAGCTGTTTAAATGTACAAATCTGAAAATCATCCGGAGGTCTCCTTTAAATTGCACATAGTCACTCACTCACACATACACACACTGCACGCACGCAATTACAAATACCAGGACAAGCATGCGTGCACACACACATCAAAGAGAAATGAAAGAGAGAAAACATCAACAAGACCTTCATGGGGACAGCATTAAGTAAAGATATTCTTAAACTCGGTTGTCACGTGACCGCAACATTTCTGGCGTGGTGCTTCTCATTCCTCTTGTTTTTGTTTTTTTTTCCCAATGAAGAATTAATATCTGTATGGTTCTGTTCGAGGAATATCATAAATATAATTTACTAAATTCTACAGTGTTCAAGATCGCGGAAGTCATATTTAATGCCCTCTCGGCCCTCTCTTTGAGGAATATTTGACTTTGTTCACATCCTTATTGAAAAGAACACAGTGTTCCACAGTGTATTCACAGTGTGGTCACATAGTCGACTTTGTGAAAACGCTCGAATTTCACAGTGTGGAGATGATTTCACACTATGGTTTTGTTTTCACAGAGTGTTCACATGGTGATGTTCTGCGTCAAACTGTGAATTGATGTTCACTATGTGTTCACACTGTTAAAGCGCTCGAATTTAACATCTCTTCACACTGTGTTTACAATGTGTTCACATTGTGTTCACACTGTGTTTCTCACACTGCGGGGCACTGTGTTCTTTACCAGCAGGGATCATCAAGAGATCGAGCGACACTGTATAGTCACCTGACCTATATGCAAATCATCATCCTATTTTTTTTTTTCATTGCAAAACTGGGCAATGAGTCACAGTCACATGATAACATATTAACATTTAAACGATAACGACATTCCTAACAATAGTCAATATCGTTCAATATCGACTGAACTTTGCTCCCCTCGACAGGTTCATTTAGACTTATTTCAATTTCAGCAACTCTTTTTCTTTCTTTTTTTTTTTTTGTAAATGAGATAAATTCTCTGTTAACACAAACTTGCAAATGCCAGAGAACCACTCATATAATACAGGCCGCTTGACCCAGGTAAAATAATAATGACACAAGAGATCAAATGAAAAACCGTTCAATATCGTGCCTCTGTGTGTGTGTGTGTGTGTGTGTGTGTGTGTGTGTGTGTGTGTACTAGTAAATCATTTCTGGTTTGAACACAATTAATGGTCTCATTTCCCTTTTTCATCACAGGAGTCCGTACGTACTATGTTCATCTGGTGTGTTCATCTCGCGGCCCACGAACGCCTGCTAACCGCGATAAAATAACACTTTTTAGGACATGGTGCTGTACTGATCTTTGTAAGACCTACGACCATATTGAGGTTAATCGTCTATCGACCTTTACATACTGCGTTGTCAGGATTTATTTGGAGGAAAAATGTCTACGCGAGCATAAGGTGCCATAGGGTAACCTAAATTGAAGTCATGATACACAATGTTTGTAGTTTTGAGATTTGTACGAGACCCTGATGAAACGTAGGTGTTGCTTTTAAAAGGCCTTATCCCGGCGGTTATAAACCGTGACGTTACCCACAGTGTTCATTATGGTTCATTTTGGTTCATTTTGTTTACTGTGATAATACCGAGCATACACACATCTGGATGTTATCGTGGCTTGAACGTGATCACAACAACTCGATACGATCTTGCGGGTGTATAATATAAGTGACTTTTTCACAGGCCGGCGGCCATGCGACAAGGAGACGGATAAAAATGACTCCTAGAATTCACCCCCATATTCGACGAGATCTGGGCTTTTCAGCCGACTGAAAGAAGTTGAACACACAATCGGAGACAAAGCCAGCCACTACACGCATGGTATGATGGTATAGTGGAAGTTTTGGTACATTGCTGTTGATTTTTGATCATTTCGGATTCGGAAACGGGTACAAAGGGGCGAGAGTTCGCCGGTAAGGTCGCTTTGGCAGAGATAGACGTTCGAAGGGTTTGGAATAAATTTTAGATTCCTCGGCTATCCCTAGAACTCTGGCTATACTGCATGGGCAAATGTCAAATTGGCGTAAATCATATACCATGCACCTTTTGATAGGAGTATCTTATCTATTGTTGTTCTTTTCGTTGTTGTTTGTGAAGGTCATGTTTATGGGACTTGTCTAGAAAACAGAAAAATCCCCAGAAATGATCAACACCGCCCCTGGATGATCGGGGTTCGTCATGTGTGGCTAGGCAGAACCACGGGATCTGCAGCTCCTGTAATCAACAAACAGACTCAGGACCCATGAGGGAACTCAAAAACACATCACAAGGTCTCACAATGTTTATCAATTTTGTCCAATTTTTTTGCAGTCGTAGGAGAGATAATACATTCAACATTCAAAGCAAACGATGTTAGATGCACGGTTTACATGAAGAGTAATCTTCTAATTCTAATTCTATCGTAGATTACCTGAATAAGGTTCTGATTATATTTTGATGTAGCTACATTCAGTATTATCATCGCATATAACTCTCGTCAGCCTGTTGGAATCCTGTCTTTGTGTCCTGGCCGACTTTTCTGAATCGATTTAAGAACTGGAACGATTTCATGGTAAAGGGAGCAAATTCTCGCGAGATTTCTATAATAGTTAAGCTTTAGGATCACGCTCTGTATGCTCTTACAAAAAGAAACACTCAAACAAACAAATAAATACCAAACACCCCCAAACAGGTGAGTTAGTATGGGTCAGAATGCATAATACTAGTATGAAAAACAAAACAAAACAAGAAGAGATCAAAGCAAAACGAAAAGCAGGTGAGTTCGTATGGGTCAGATTGCATAAAGCAAGCCACAAATATGCCCATGCACTACTGATCGACTCGTGTGATGTTAACACACTGGTGGATAGTTTCCTCATAACTTCCTCCCTAAAGTTAAAACTGAGGACCGAACCGACAAACTGAACAGTTACCACGCACCCCACATCAACTTGCCTCGGATCAATTGCACATTGAGGTTATAGGATGGTACAAACCGAACCGTTTCTCACAACCAACCACACTTAAGTGCCTCGTATTAATGTCACTTTGAAATTCAGGTTCTTATCAGGTTCTTAAGGTTTTAATGTCTTTATGATCGACTGTTAACACGATTACTAAGTATTAGAAAAGCACCACCAGTGACACAAATTATGCTCAGGTAACAAGAACTATTTGCTGTTAAAGGGACTGTACAGTACTGGTTGAGATGGGGATTCATGTTTTGAACATTCCTAAGTGAGATAACGAAAAGCCTCTTATGAAATAATCATATTATGAAAGAGCATGTAATTTTAAGAAGGATTCAACGTTTATTTGATGAAAATTGGTTTTCAAATGGCTGAGATATCCCAAAAAGTGCTAATAATAAAAGGCGACATGTCACAACTTTATTAGGATCTCTTTGTTTCACCTTTTTGGATATCTCAGCCATTTCAAAACCGATTTTCATCGAATAAACTTTTGATACCCCTTAGAACTGCATGCTCTTTGACATCTCATAGAGTGGTTTCTGAATATCTCGCAAAACGTTAAAAGCTAAATCCTCACCTCGACCAGAACTGTACACACCCTTTAAAGGTTAGTAAACGGCTTTAGTCGATCAAGAGACCGTGAGTCTTCGACTTTTGCTTTGATGCACTAAATACTTAATCAACTCTATGCTTTTGCTTCCTCATAACATGAATGATGATGCATAACTTATAAACGCCTCCACCCCTTCCGTTAGTTCCGTTTCTTGCAATAAACGCTAGTATTGAAAAGAGAAGAATGGAATGACTCTATAATGTAAAGTGTTCTTTCTTCTTGAAAGAACTTTACAAAAAGACGACTAGAATTGAAAACATGCGACTGGAATGACTGTACTGTAAAGTGTTCTTTCTTCCTTCATTCTTTCTTTCAATTTAAAGAACGAATCAAAGAACTCTGTTCTCCCGTTCTCTGATTTTCAGGCAATCACCTTGCTAGTATTCCAGTCATTTCACGGACTGATAAGTAAAAGGCGCCGAATCGGTCTGCGCGTTCAACGTTTGGGTGCACACGGACGACTTCTTGTTTTGGAGGGAAAAAAATGGGGCACCCCAAAATTAGAAGAGTTTATTAATCATCCTAGTAAACTTAAAAGCGGGTATTGACTGATCAACCGACGAAATCTACATCTCCAAATGTATAGAACGTTTAAAACAACATTTGTGACAATAGTAGGTGTTATTTGTTTCCTTAGATCGCATTCCGTCTCCGGCGTTTAAGCAACTAAATCTCGTGATCACCTGTGTTAGTCTCGAGCAAAATATTTTAAAATTACTTGGTGTCATCTCTGCAAGTTTCAATCATGCTACATCTGACTGTGATGATATGACTCATTTTCTATAATACAGCCCCCTGGAAAGAAAACAATCAATTCTTTGTTGATTCTGTAATCATTAAAACGACTTGAACAATAGATGTTTTGAAAATTATATACGAAAACCAAATTAGCTTTGACAATGGCCTCCTATTTGCTGGTTAAATATATATCTGTATTTATTTTCCAGGTAACAACTCAATCATGTGCAACGCGTTATGGTACGATGTTGTTGATTCAGACGCAATAATTAGACTCATCTGCAAGTTTAGGACTGTACAGTACTGGTTGAGGTGGGGGTTCATGTTTTGAACATTCCTAAGTGAGATAATGAGAAACATTATATGAAATATGAAAGAGCATGTAATTTTAAGAAGGATTCAACGTTTATTTGATGAAAATTGGTTTTCAAATGGCTGAGATATCAAAACAAAGTGATAATGAGAAAAGGCGACAGGCCAAGCCTTTTGTTAGGATCTCTTTGTTTGACCTTGTTTTTGGATATCTCAGCCATTTCAAAACCGATTTTCATCAAATTAACTTTTGATACCCCTTAGAATTGCATGCTCTTTGACATCTCATCGAGTGCTTTCTGAATATCTCGCAAAACGTTAAAAGCTAAATCCTCACCTTGACCAGAACTGTACACACCCTTTAACATCGGGACTGAAGTTTGTACACAATAACATGAAGCAGCTTTATCTGACATAAGGTTATTTTTTGTTATTCATTTCTTATCGCTCTTCTTCTATTTCGAAAGCAGCAAGCACAGATGTGTTCACAATGTCAGTCGTTGGCTGTGTTTTGGTTGCACCAGATTGTTTTGGACTGCTACAAGGAATTGATCTATATCAAATGCACCGACTTAAGTCAACTTGCACACCCGGTTGCCCAGGTGTACGTTACTTCGCCAACTTTAATGGTCGATGGATTTCTCTCATGTGGTGAAAACCCCGCTTACGTCTATATGTTGCTCTTCGGGTAGCTATCTTGCTCATCTTTTCTGGACTACGCTCTTCCAATAAAAGAATCTATGTGGCGCACCGGAAACCAACAGAGCTAGCAATAAGACGTTTATCCGGAAGAATGTTTCATTTTTACCTGTATTGTAATGGAAAACAGTAACAACATGCCTCTCATTTTGCTCCTTCTCAAAAGATGTTCACTCTATATTACCGGTATGTTGATTCCTCTCTGGCTCTCGTGGAATTTGATTTTGAATGCATTATATCCAATTTTGCAGGCAAAATACAACAATGCAGGTCTTTACACCGACTGACACTCATTGCCCAATGTACTGAGTTTGGCTCATAATACTCAGCATAGAGACGACGTTCATTAGGCTTCAATGTTATGACTGTTTCAAATTTTCAGACTTTCAAATTTCAATTTTTGCAATTACAATTTATTCAATTTCTACAAACTTCTACAAAACATGAAATATGAAGTTACAAATGAACTTGGGTATACGTTTGTTAGTATACACTGCAAGATATGCCAAGGCAAGTGGTAATTAACAAATTAAATGCATGTACGTAGGGTTTTTAAGTCTATGATCTGAGAAAAACAAAACCTGATGAGTTCACTGATAAGCAAATGCATGGTACATTGTGGATAAATCAAGCACTACCTCATTTGTTAGAAAATGTTCAAGCACCTGCTCATTTTTCAAAAAGTGTCCAATATTGTACCACCCATATTGTTTCCTTCCTCGTAACCTTTCACATACTCAAGCATTCTTTATCTTCCTGTCTCTTTCCCGACAGCACAGAGCGTATCACCTACTTGGCCATATCATTCTTCTGACCTAGTGGCGAAACGGTATGCACTCCCTGCAATTAATTGTTTCCGAATATCGGCTTACGCCACTATGCCTCCATCGACGTCCCCGTAATGATCGCCATTTACGTTTCGAGTTGGAAAAGACCTTGGAGCTGGCTCTTACAACCACTCGCTGAGGAGCCACTTCATCATGCAAACTTTCTAAGTACCGGTCAAATTGGTAAGGAGCTGCCTGTCTTGCAAAGTATTCCTATCGAGAAAAATCATGATCACAGGATTTGTAATTATTGACCTCTTTCTGGGCTCGCAAGACTGTAGCAAAGTCCAGGATAGATTGAACAAGTCTTGATGGGAGGCTAATTCCCAGGTATGTCATTTGTCAGTTGACGTCAATTGCACCCCCAGTGGAGTCTCCTCTTCCGCCAACACCATGGCTCCAATACCAGCTCTTTTTAACGATTCATTGGTCGCCTCAATTAATATCGAGTGGATATAAAGTAAATGAAATAACTCATTTGTAATCCATTCCTAACTGCTTATTCGATTTCCTTCTGCATGACGTTCTACATTTTTGTTTTCATTTTTTTTTTCCTACGGGTACATGACCGATCATGAGACATTAGATAGAATACTGCTTCTCTTGGGAATGGTCTTCAGCTGAGGTTAGCTTGGGCATGGGCCGTAGGGTGGTTAGCCTGAGGTATCGGCCATTGGACTATACAATAACAATATATAGAGAGAGATGGATGATTTGTTGGTTCACAGTGGAAATGAGGGAAGAAAAATGTTAGTGGTTCTGATGAAAATTGCACAAGAAAATAGAACCAAACAGCTTTCACAAATGATATATCATATTATGTATATGTATTTCTGTGAAAGCTCGTTAGCTACCCTCTTTTGATTCTGACAAATCACCAACAGCTTTCATCTATAATGGGGATGATAAATATTGTTGGAGGATTTGAATGTTAGGCACTATGTTATTTATTGTCAACCCTGGTACATGCTCACATCGACCCATATATTTCAGATACTCTGTTTTCAACCGAGAAAAAAAAAAAACCCCAATGGAAATGAAGTACTCTGAATCTTGATTAGATGTAGACTAGTCTGACGTGAAGACATATTCTCGGTATGCCGGATTTTTTTGTGTTGTTGTTTTTTTCCAGTCACTTGGCACTGTACAGCCTTCGTGTAGTCCACATGCATCAGTTACTGCTCTCGAATAGAATTGTTCCTAAAAATACCAATCGAGGACCAGTCAAATTGGTTCAACGACCCCACTAGTTGAAAGATTTTCTTTTCTCTTGTCTTTGGCTAACCAGACGACAGTTGCATTCAGACAATTAGAGATGATCCCGTTAAAACGGATTAACCCCCGTTTTGCTGACCAATGAAACTTTACAACAAACAACATGATTGTTATAACGAAATAATTGGAAACGCTTCAAATGCATCAGTCTATTTAGAGTTGATTTTTTTTTTTCGTCAGTCGAAACAAAGTTCTTGTTTGTTTCTGTTTTTCTGTAGAGGTCACAAATTGATTTTCTGTCGCTTTGCTCTAGCTCTAGTGTATAGGTCAGTGTCAACTGGTATTCTTGCACCTGGTGGTATATCTCGAAAACAAAACAATTTGATAACTCCTCCAAAATGTAATAATAATAACTACTTTTTATAGTGCAGAGGTCCACAATATGGCGCACCATGCATATAGCTTTTATGTGTGTGTGGGTGTGTATGCGTGTGTGTATGACTCATCTGGGGCCCGTTGCATGAAAGTTACTATTATGGTAACTTTGCCATCCAATGGTAACTTCCATGGAAATCTTGATTGTGATTGGCTGTTGAGTATTATTGCCATGGTAGTTACCATTGGATGGCAAAGTTACCATAATAGTAACTTTTATGCAACGGGCCGCTGGCCTGTATAACAAAATGAATGTAACATGGCTTCAGCATACCTAATGCGTATGTGATAAAATATTGCTGTGATCTCTATCGTATGTAACTGCAAAATTCATCACTGCTATGAAGCAAAGGTTTGAGAAGGGTCGGTGCCACCAGGGCATCCCCTCCACGAAGCGTAGCGAGAACCGTTGAGCTTTGCGTGGCTATACACAGCAACTGACGTACCCCTGCGTGTTACATGATGACGCCGGTCAAATCGATATCATCGCTCGATCCCGAGGAATCTCCGATACATTTGTGATGATTAGTCGCCACGGACAGACAGATGTTTCGATTCTGACTTTAAAAAGGCTTCATTTTTCACCGTATATCAAAGACTGATTAACCATCGTGTTTAACCCCAGCATATTCAAATGACCAGACGTAATTGTACATTACTGAAGGCACAGTGTAGCCCTGCAATGGAAGGGTTAGATAATTTAACAGGATATTTACAAAGGGAGAGAGAGAGAGATATGCTATTGGTTTTCATTGATCCAGGATACTGTCTTTGTTTACGCACATTACTTCCGTAATCATCATATTAAGGCTAATGAACGAAAATTATTATTATATGAAGAAATATGTAATTGTGTTAACTGCGTTTGTTGTTGTTTTGCATGATGTTTGCATTTTCTTAATTACTGAATGGCATATTAATTTTGTTGCTATTATTGAGTCGATGGAGAACATTATGCGCGAAACCAAATACGAAGCTACATTGATTCATGTTTTGATATGAATTGATCATGAATATTTAGAAAAACCTTGAGATGTTTGGTATTCTGTCCTTATTAAATCAAGATTTAATGAAATGATGTCTTTTTCCTCTTCCATAATTGCCTTCGAATCCGCTCTAGACCAACCACACTGCTAACCATCACAACACAAATATATGCAAACACATTTACATGATTCAGGAACTGATTGAGTGTTGACCTACATGAACCCGTAATATGTCGTACAGCACATCTAGCTTTCAGAATCAACATCTAACTCTCTCTTGCACAGAAAGTTGTTATGACAGAATGAAATGAAGCAGAACATTCATATAGAATTGGATACAAATAAAGTGTGACGTAACGAAAAAAAAAGACACCCAGGACTTGTATAAACAATACCGCATCAAGATCTAGGGTATGGAATTAAAAAGATGATTTGTATCGCTTAAGCGAATAGACCGAAATCACCGAAGATTATATGGCTTTATACATGTATAGCCTACTTACTTTCAATATAGCAGTTCTTTTTACAATACAGAGCTGATATATTGAAAGCTTCGCTTATATTCTATCATCATATGAAAACGGACATCACGATACCATCTGTAAAGGATAACAGCAATATGATCATTTACATGACACATCTGTATGGGAGGAAATATTTTGAGGTACTATACAAAGGGACTTCATCTATATTACAACAATAGACACAAGTTAAATAATGCCCTAGTGGTTTGTCAGATTTCATTCAATGTTTCAATGGTCTCTAGCTATTTTTTTCTTTTTTCTTTTTTTCTTTTCCTTTCATCAATAGACAGGCTTGTCAATCAAACTTATTTTGCAAACACAGATCAATGTCAATCGTTTTACAGGACATGCCCTGGCAATCAAATGAACCAGTGGATTCGGCCACTCATTGACATACAGAGCTAGCAAACAACCAAAGCAATAAACAGAGAAATACCATCGTCAATATGATTGGTACCACAACAATAATCAATTGCACACCACCTGTTCTTCCCTGTACATTGTACTTTTAACCTGGAGAAGTGCTTGAAGTGTTTGAAAAATTGTTCTTGCAAAAGACGCTTGGATGTACGTATAGTGAGAACACTTAATGAGACAAACATTGAAATCCAGCCATCGACATAAAAAGCCCCAAACTTCGTTTGAATATCAAAATATGGCAACGGGTGTCTTAGTCATCCATACAAGACCTCTCCCCTGAACATGATAAGCAGGGAAAAACAGATATTTCCCCAAGTTCCGTAATTTGATCACAGATCCAACGATATGGTTTTTGTTGGTCCGTTATTCCAAAGGTTCTGGAGTCTTATTCCAAAGTTTCGTTATTCCAAAGGTTCGTAATTCCGAAAGTGAAATAGGATTCATTCTTCCGAAGGTCCGTATTTCAGAAATTGGAACAAGGTTTGCTAATCCAAAGATTCGTTAATCCGAAAATGAAAAAAAAAAAAAAGGATCGTTATTCCTAAGGTTCATATTCCGAAAATGGTATCCAGTTCGTAATACCAAAGGTTAACTAGTACGCATTTTTTTTTTTGTCATTTTAGGATTAACGAACCTTGTTTCATTATTGGACTGGAAAACCTTTTGGAAGAATTTCGGATTACGAACCTTTGGAATAACGAATCTTATTTCATATTGGGATCAACGGAATTTGAGAAAAACAAATCTTCGGAATAACGCTATCATTCGGATTAACAAACCCTATTTCATCGATATACGGAATTTGTGTGTTTCGGAATGACGGATCTTCGAAATAACGAACCTTATTTCATTTTCGGAATCATGAACATCAACCGGTTTGAATACTTGGTCCGTAAATTATACCCACGCTGTAGTCTGTATTATTATTTCAAAAGTTTTGTGAGTAAGGGTGCACATTTACATATCTATTATCAATCGGTCCATTATCCATGCTTTTTTATCCATCTACTAATTATAGTGTAAGTCTTTTAATGCAAGATTTTTGTAACATAACAAATATCAGAGGTGGTAATATTCTCTAGTTCTGCCACGTGTCAGTGTCATCAGTTTATAGTTAAGAGTACTAAATATCTAATTCAATTCTAAAATAAAAAAAAAAAATTATGGGTTTAATGTGTTCTGCTCTCTTGTTTGTTTGTTTTTTTGGGAGATTTGGTATCATAACATAAAAGAATTATGCCATGCCTCATGAAAACAAAGCTGAAATCACAAAACAAACTAAATCTATAATACAGATATGATTGTATCCTATATAGTGGTCATTAGGTGGTTAAAATGAAATGGTCCAAAACTGAACATGTGTAGGACACGTTCAGTTCATTCTCTCTCTTGCAGCAGCAACAACAAAAAACTTCGTAGAGTTGTAAGCAATTACTATAATTATCCAAGCCTGTGATCAACGATCCTTGCTTAAAAACATTATCATTCGTTTCAATTCTCACTTCGTTTCAATGGCAGGTATAGTAAATTATATATGATTTGTTTCCCCAAAGTCCGATATTATTGTGATCTTTAAGAGGGCAAAAACAAGCGAATTTATCAGTTACAGTAAGAGAATATTCCATTGATATAAACCCTGAATGGATATTTGAATTGAAAATAGAATTGAACATTTCACGTTCTTTCATTAAATGTGGAATGAAAACAAACTTGTATGTCCTCCCAGGCCTTCCTCACTTTCGGCATTTTAACTTAAACGAAATCCAGTCCAAATTTAATTTAGTCTGATAAGAAAGAGTAAAATTTTAATAAACGGTAGAATCTTGATTGAAATCGGGTGAAAAATAAGGTAAGTATGACATTTTGAAATCTCGCTAATGTTTCGGGAAACAGTTCATGGACGATCAATATGAATACGTAAATGGCAAAGTAAGCATGTCATACCCTCACAACTAGCCACATAGTTTGTACATAAAATTTTGAAATTTCCAGTTTTTTATTCAAACGCAATAAACCCGAGGATCAAATCCAGATACATCTGACTGATCACTATTCTGAAGTTATTCAACCAGGAATAACATAATTTTTCAGACTTCAATGACAGAAACATTGAATTTTCGTCATTTTTTGTACACGATCAATGGAAAATTATAAGGTTATGACATGGTCAGCTCATTAACTTGCATGCAGCATATTCATATCCACTGTACAATCACTGTTATTGCAGAAATAAGCCAATTTTCAAAATTTCATAACCTGCTTATTTTTCATCCGATTTTAGTCAAATTTTTATCATTGAATTCGTAAGATTTTACTCCTTTTCATGAGATTAACTTGTTTTTGGACTGGATTTCCTCTTTCACAACACCTCATAACCTTTCTCTATTTTTGGTTGAAGAGATGGTATAGTTCTGGTTGAGATGATGATTTCAGGTTTCCAACTTTTTTTTTTTTTGTGAGACAGTAAGAAGCCTGTCATGAAATATGAAAAAAAAAAAAACAATTCCAAGAGGAATTCAAAGTTTACTGGATGAAAATTGGTTTTGAAATGGCCTAGATATCCAAAATAAAGAGGTTCTAATAAAATATAGACCCCATCTTTTACCACAATCACTCTGTTTTACTTTGTTTTTGGATATGTCAGCCATTTCAAAACCCATTTTCATCAAATAAATTTTTAATTCCCCTGACAGTGCCTGAAGTGTATATGCTCTTTAATATTTTCGTATATAAGTCAAGTGGTTTCTAGGTCTCTCGCAAAAATTTAAAATCTGAATCCTTCATTTCAACCAAAACTTTACCAACCCTTCAGACTTGCAAACTCGTGCGGTGACATTGTTACAAAGAGATGATGAAGGCGTTTATCAAGATGTAAAATGAGGACATTTTCCATAAATTTCCAAACACGCACGTATCTGGCTCACTTATTTTGTGAAAAGGAATCATCTGCGCCTTTGCTTGGCCTATGTCTACACCATCACAAGCCTCCTAACTTGTTGTTATCATTGCATATTATATACATACGTTTTGAAGATCGGCGGTAAATGCGTCTATTCCTCACAGGTTAAAAGAAAATGTTTTGTTTGACAATTATTCTTTAGACAGTTTGACTAAATTTTATCAGCATTTTTACACTCCCGATAACGTGTCAAACATTATTTTGTTAAAAAAATATATGAAAGACTTATTGATTTCATTGGTTTTCTTTCGGGTCTATATAATCATGTTGAAAATCTCGAAATGTAGGCTTAAAAAAATCTTCAAATGTTTGTAATCTACAATAAGCTCTTGATAGAATTTTACTATTACATTTTCATTAAAGACCAGTTTCATTAGTTTTTCTGAACATTTATAGTTTGGATTAAGCATTTGGAGAAAGCAGTAGATTTTAATGATAGAAATAGATGACAATTATAGAATAAGTAAGTGCGTTTGTACCTTTCATAAGTATATCTCCTTGTTTTCAATATTGAAAATCTTTATTTATGCGCTGAACTATATGAAATCAAAATAAAAATCAATTGTCAGTCACTTTTCTAGCACTAGACCGAGCTTACAATAAAGCGCCTTATGACAATACATGGATGCAAAAAGGCTTAACAGATGGGAAAAATAGGGCAGAATTTAAGGCTAGGAATTGATTCCAACTGACATCATTATAGTGCAGCAAACTGTAATATGAAAAGCATAATGTCTATAGTTGGTCGAGAAAATTGCAACTGTCTGTGTGGCACACTGTCTGTACACCTTGTAAGCTACACATACACATGTCTATACACATTGTAAGCTACACTGTATGTAATACTGCTTGGACTACCACCAATGCAGGCTAGCGGATACTTACCCTATACCTACCACTTGTGGCTAACCGCCACATCAAAGCTGCGAAGCGGACTTCATTTACCTCGCATGATCACCTCGAAGAATGAGAGAATTCTACCATGCAGAAACAATTCTTCCCCATGACAATGGGGACAGGAAGTCGCATTTAAACCGTTTTACTACTCCATGCAATGTCCCTTTAAAATTCCCCCTTTTCTTCCCCCTCTCCAAGGTTTAAACTCCAAATTTTAAAATCTGTGTCATTGACGGTACGTTGTGATGTCGCTGTTTGATAAGGTGATGGTCTCCTACTGACTTTTACGTTCGATGAGAGAATCGCTATATAAAACAAAAAATTGATTTTGTTTTGCACCATACTTGAGAAAGGCGCATTGAACACAATATTTGGGCTCCGCGGATTTTCACCTCCATCTTTTCGCTTCACTTCGTCAAGACTGAATCTGCGTGCTTTGAAAGATACAATAATGTACCATCCTTCGAGCAGAAATTTGATAACGGAAGTTGATACAATCTATATTCTTACCACAGCGTGTTTTGCATAGAATAATGTACCATCCTTTGAGCAGAAATTTTATAATGGAAGTGGATATTATTTAGTTGTTGTTTTTTTCTGTCACTGAAAACAAACAACCGCAACGTTTTTTGATATACAAATGAATGCTACTCTTGTGTTTTTCGCTTTCAGCTAAATAGGTTCCCTCTCATAGAAAGTATGATTTGATTATTTTTACAACAATGGCAATAGTATTGAAGCGGCTAAAAAAAAAAAAATAAAAAAAAAGAGGTAAAGGAGTATTCTTAGGTTTACTTCAACATTATATGCGAATTTGATGGCAATGTCCTCCATGAAAGACCTCATCATAGAAACTTGGAATGGTTGTCACTGAAGAGAATACACCATTCAAGGAGCAGTATACGTAGCATATGGTTTGGCGTCTTTGCAGATGTTTTTGCGGATGTCTTTGCAGATGTTTTTCTGTATTCTTAGAGAGTGCCGTATGCCGCAAACATGCATTTCGAATAAACGTATGATGTCACCTGATTATTTATCTAAGCAATATTATTATGACACTGTTTCAATAAACGAAATGACACTTTTCGAACATAATGCCGCTCTTAATGTATTAATTTGCGTGTGTGTGTGTGTGTGTGTGTGTGTGTGTGTATTCTTGAAATCGACAGCGGGTTGGCATGTACTGTAGTATGTGCTTGTGTGTGTATGTGTGATGTATGAGTACATGCACATGTGGGTGCTCTTGTTAAGAGAAGTTGTGTTTGTTTGTGTGGTGTTAAAGGGGGGAACAAAAATCAAGATTTTCATTCAAATAATCTGTGCTAAAACTTATATCAATAATAATGAATTGAAATGACAAAATCGGAAATGAATCATGACAAGAATGTTGTGCTGTCGTGGTTGTTTTTTGTTTTGTTTTTTCATTTTTTTAACCAAGAATGATGTAGATTTTCGAGCACTGTAGTGACTTGTATCTATGAACTCTATATCAAAAAGTTTAAAACATGATTATAAATGTGGCTGTATGAATATGATTATATCATGATATGCATGATATCTTTTAAAAAAAACATTAAAAAAGGCGGTCGCGAGATAGAGCAGAACATCTACCATTATATTTCTTAATCCTCTGTGTGTCACATTAATAACCTGTGCATAGGTTTGCGTGTGAAATTTGTGCACATTTAACTGATTTGCACATAATGGGTCAATTATAAATCATGCAATATGGTTGACTATCAAAAGTGCATACACGGTCGCTCCAGTTATGTGTATGTCTGTCTATGTCTATCTTATATATCTAAACGTCAGTTGTCTGTATTATTTAAAGAGAATGTATGCGAATGCACAAACACATATCTGTCGAAACATAAACCTATTATCGGTGTATTTTATTTTATTTTTTTTAGATGTAGAGGTATATTCATGTAAATATCCATACTAATATATGCTTACGTATGTATAATATCATTGACAGGGCGAAAACGGATGTGTGTTGTTAGTGTTGTCTTTTATTAGTCGGTTATCCGACCGACTTGTCCTTTTTTTCCGAGAACGGCCTTCTCTTTCTGCTCCATTAACATCGGAGAATTGTTAGTGTCACCACCAGTCTTACCAAGGTATTATGGATACACTGCAATCAATGTAGCCCTCTTTCTAAGTCCTTGGTCGGATATACAGCTTTTTTAAAGGGTCTGAGCACTGAAGGAGATTATGTATAGAAAGATCGATGGGTATTGCGGATTTGTTGGTGTTTCGCATCCAGTCATCCTTTGTGTTGAAATAAAAGGCTTTAAATTGGTGGTCTTGTTTTTTCGGGACGCCACGGCGAAAATTCACGACAATGTTATAGTCTTCACTGATCAGACTAATGATGCCAGAAAATCTGATTTTTTTTTTTTGATTTAAATTTTTCTTTTTTTTTTGGGGGGGGGGGGTGGGGAAGGGATCCCACATGGAATAAGGAAGCACAGCTTGTGAAAATAATAAAGATATTAATGATACAAAGAACACAAATTGAAATGCAGTTTGTAGTCAAATACTAAAATCGTACACGTTGTGTATGGATGCCTGAATACAAAACACTAATGTACGCCACAAAATGATGAAGCTATAAACACAAAATGATAAATCTTCTTAAAATTACATAGAGTTCAATGTCAAGAAAAATAAGAAGAAAGAAACGACGAACGATATGAGATAAATCAAAGCACATGAAACCACCTGAATGAAAGAAGTATCTTTGAATCTATGTGAAAGACAAAACGTTCGGCCCAAACAATCTGCATCAACACGTAAGATAAATGATCGCACTAGATTCAAAATACCAACATTCAATGAAATATTTTTTACTGTATATGCTTTTTCAACATTTTTAATAGTTTGTTTTGATAACATCCTTCGGCAAAAACGTGAGGTATTGCGTAACTTAGGAAACTGAATAGGAGTGAGCCAGTTTCTCAGACATCTGGTTCCTCTCGAGCCCTGAACATATTTACTAGCAACATTGTCAATAGGCCAGGTCGGGGTTCCACTTTGCGCATGAGCAGAAAAAGGTCATTTGTACCAACAAGGCATGCTGGTTATTAAATTCAGTGAGATACGCATCTGTGATGTAGGGCCTAATGATCATTTAAGTAATCCTTATCAATGCTGATTGCCAGCACATCCGTCTGACAGCGAAGTTGGTGTTTGGTAATATCGATAGACTACAGAAAAATACAAGATTGTTAAATCATTCGATGCAAAATAATGAAATAGATCCTATCACAAGTGATAATTTATTGACGGACCATTCTGGTCACCTGATCGGCGCAATTCCATCTTTTGTTTGAATGGGATTGATGAATTCTATAAATTGTTACGTAGGGAAAGCGTATGCATTATGTCACTTTGTAAACGAGTTAAGTGGCTAACCAACTGAGAAAAAACTAAAGGTCATTTGTATACCCATGTGCACATGAGCTGACTCCGAACTGGCTTATTAAACAGGAAGCCGTGGAGGAGGGCCTCGGTCTAACAGAACCTCAGGAAAGTGTTCCTCAAGATTTCCGTCCCAAGGTATTTCTATCCTTAACTGGACAATAGGGGTATGTAAGGATTCTGACTGGGTCCAATTAACCGAACATTTGTTGTAAGTGTAAGCCAGCCCTTGTACCGGAACCAATAGATCAATGGGAAGGTAGTAAGCCTGCCATTGAAAGAGACGAATAAAAGGGGGTGTGGGCGGGAGGAACAGGGGTCCGTAATTGATACCATCAATAGCTCGGAATCGTGGTTGCCACCTTGGTTCGTTACCCATCGCTATTGAATTTTGACTGTCACTACCCCTCTCAGAAGAAGCCCTTTCCCGCATAATCCCTGCCCGATGCTCGACAGGTTCCCCATGCACTTATGTGCTTCACAGTATCTTTGTATTCGGACATCATCTATTTTCATTCGAGGAAAATCACGTTACTAAATTCTAAAAAGTTGGGGTAAAAAGGGAGACGAATAATCTCACGTTCCTAATCTTCAATTATTCATTTAATATCCTCCTGAGGACTCAAAGGGTAACATCATGAAGGAACTTCACAATGATGTTTGGCATGGGTTACACGACTTGTAATTTAAAAATTTCCCTATGTTCATGGTCAATATCCAGTTGTTATTTCTTCGATTACAATATGACAGTACTTTTACCATACATTGTATAAGGTTTCTTAGACATAGCTGAAAACTAGTGTGGTCTAAAACAACATCATCAAAATATTTCAATTCTGAAAGGAAGATTGTAAAGTCGTGAAGACGCGTGTGTATCCAGCAGACCCAATACAGTGACAGTGATCCTATCGTACGAGATCTATATAATCATTTACATTTGCGTGACAGATACGCTATTTTGTTTGTTCAAGCTCGTTAGAACTTAAATCAACTGACGCAACATTTACACTTGGGATTTGATAAATCATTGAAATCAATACACCTCTTCGACACGGAATATAAACCTGTTGCCAAGGAATTGTATATTTTCAATAAAACTCAGAGTAAAATATATATTTCTAATAATTTTCATACAATGCGACTCTGTCATCTGTATGAAAAAGCTAACTGATATCATTAATTTTATTCAAGTCAATCACAATATACATGTATTTCCCAATATAACTTAACTGCGTATTTTCCACGCAGACTAGTGCAGATAGAATAGGTCCTAATAACAATCATTCTTCACACTTACTATGAACAGGAGGAAGAATATAAGAAAATACTTTAACATGCATTTTTTTTTTTATTCATACCGTTCATTAACATGCAATGACTCTCCAAAAACTTGGAATATATCTCTGTATTTTGTCTCTCACATATGAAATGGCTCCGTCTTCGATTATGATACACGCTGCATTCATGCCTCAGTTTCAAATTTTTGTGGCTCTAATCTCTTTTATGCGGAGAATGCGCAAGTACTATGATATTTTCCTTCACTAGCCTGTGCTCCGTGGTACAATGTCTTCCTCTGATTTGAAGGCATTCCCCATTTTCTCGCCTCATTCAACAATTTCCTCCGAGTTGCTCGGAGCCGAAACCATGTCAACGGGTGAAGGACCAGTGCGCCCGCGGGTCGCGAGTAATCGACGAGATCTGATCGGCAAACAAAAGCTGGCTCAGATCGGATGTTTTTGCTATCATAAAGCTATTTTTCCTGGATTACCTGGAGGAGACAAACAAACAGCTTTCGTGACGTCTTGACTTTGACAAACATTCAATATTTGCCGAGGAATTTCCTCCGGTGGACCCTGGCTGCCTGCGAGTTTTTGCCTTGCTTGCTGATCATGTTTTCAAATCCGCTGATTTTTTTTTTTTTTTTTTTTTTTTTTAAGAACTTCCCTTCTCGTGGAATGGCGCACAGTGTGCACTCGACGTACGGCTTGAACTATATCTGTTTGAGTTGGAAACTACCAGTACGTGTGTGTGTGTGTGTGTGTGTGTGTGTGTGTGTTACATGTACAGTCCAGATGTGTTCAAATATTTGTGAGCGTGTCTGTCTGTTTGTATGTCAGATCGGTCTTCTTAGAAACATAAAGTTTCAAGATTTATGTAAATGCTTTCTTTGGCGATTATTCCAAATGTATTTTTAAAACTGTATGAGTGTATCAAGCGTGTCATCACTGGCATTACGTAGAGGTCAAATTTTGGGAAAATCGCGATAAAGCAATGGGTCAGGCACCGTAACCAGTGATCTTTATTTCATATCCTGCATTATGTTTATTTGATGATTTACACGAATACCTCCAAATCTGCGGTCAACAAGTCTTCATGTTGCATCGTTCAAGAACCAGCTCGACTATCGCCCAACCCATACTTCCAGTCAGTTAACCCTTTCTGTGCCAAATAGTCAGAATAATGTGCACTAATTTCATGCTGATACCTATATGCACAAGATATAACCCTGGCACAAAAGAAGGACAAGAATGAAGAAAATATTACGGAGAGGATATCTGCTTTCCAAGACCGGCAATGATTAATCGATTGACATCTTATTTTGGAGAGAAAATAGGCATCGTTTTGCCGCGAATCGGGAAGACACAAACATGAATATCAATAAACCTGCCCAAAAAAAAAAATCAAACCATACACACACACACACACACACACACACACACACACACATTTCTATTCAGTATTAACGAACATTTCCTATAATATACACGCACACAAGCACACGCACACACACACACACACACACACACACACACACACACTCACACATCTTCCCAATATCAACGTGTACAATTCCTATACTTTTTTTTTGATAATTCTTCATTCGAATTTCGTACCATTCCATATCACAGAGACAGAAATGTTCACAGAATCAAAACATCATACAAAAACAAACTGCTTTTTACACAAACATTGTACACAATAACGTCAAACTTACACTACATAAATAACAAAATGCATTATCACCACCATTGTGTAAACTAATATCAAATTTCACATTGTAACTCTCTAAAATCAAGGAAACGAAATCCGCTTTTTTTTAGCACATATTCTCGCACAAGTCCGCGAAACGGGAACATAAAGATCATTTGCTTAAGACACAAAACAGGGCATATTTCACCGTTTCTCTATGAAAAAAACAACAACAACAAAACAAACAAGGCCATTTGCGAGACAACATACACACATGCACACACACATCCCCACACAATGCCAACATGCACCCTCCCCCCCCCCCCTATACGCACGTACGCACACACACACACACATACACACACACACGCATAGCCTAAGAAGACACGCATTCCCATGGTCACGACAATCTGTGCCAATGAGTCAAATGTGTACAAATCTCACACACATACCTATAGACAGGAAATTAATGTTTCACGAGGTTGCAGTTGGGAACTCGGAAATCACTGTGGCGGTAACGAAGTCTTTGGCGTGAAACGCTTATTTTGCGATAGGTTAGCTAAGCAGCATGGAAGTGAGTCGACTACCTGTATGCGGCAATAATATGTCTGTGCTGAGTTCATAGCATTGATTTGGTTGAGTTGTTCCTACGTGGCTTGGAGATGATCGGGACAAAATCAATTGACGTTAAGCAGTTCACAAGTTCTTCACTGATCGTCAATTCATTTCTTTTTTTCATATCTTCGTGAAGCCCCTAACGCTCACTAAGCTGAGCAAAAGGATTTTATTATATGACTTACAGGAAGAGTTTAGGATTATCAAGATATCAAGCATTTCTATGCAACTTATTTTAAGAGACAGTCAACGCATAGCTTTATTTCATAACATCTCCACGAAGTGAAAAAAAAAGGCACAGAGCCTAACATAAAGAGGGACCTACGTAAATGCTGTACAGGTTGAAATCTTCGCTGGTGGGTAAAGAGGACGGGCGCCAAGGAGGAATGCGAAAGGAGCCTATATCGCTATTTAAAACCACAGACCATCCGAGGGTCTGGTCATTCTTGGGCAGAAGAGGCTTTTTTTTGTCGGCCATAATGGGAAACAAACGGAGGGTAATTTTCTAACTTTTATATCTTGAAGAAAATAATGTGTATGAAAAAATCAATAATACACCTCACACACACACACACACACAATAATTATAATGTAATATAAATTTTGCATGTGCAAATGTGCACTTATGCACACGTGCACACACACACACACACACACACACACACACACTCACACACACACACACACATGTTAATGAGAATATCAACATACATTCTTAATCATGTCATGATAAACAATGTGATTGTCCATGTGATCATCATGAAGACCAGTCATGCTTGTGTCCACGATGGCGCGTCTTGTACCATAGTCTCATTTTCCCCTGTCTTTTTTTTTCTTCCCCTTTTTTTTCTTTTGTTCCTTCCTAAGTTAATTTAATGTCAGTTGACATTGGTTTCTTTCATTTTGTGTATGTATTTGCCGAGGGTCCCATACCCCACAAGCTTTGCTATTTAGTGGGACCCTCCATTTCCATTCTGGTCTTTGCATTATGTATTTGTATATACCTTAGAAAAGGAATTCCTGTTGGTACTCGTGATCACATGTACGTTTTCTTTGAAATTGTCACAAATACAATGTATGTTCTGTTAATGTATTGTATATTATTTTCTTTGTTTATACAATGGGAATGGAAATAAAGTTGAACTTGAACTTGAGCTTGTGATAATCCAACCGGTCGTAGGCAAGCCGGGTCATACGGCCACGCACACACCTATGCGATCAGACTACATAGCTAGGCTCACGACTGCACTGGAGTAAGTACATCTATACTGAGGGGTGATTGGCTGAAAGTCCACGACCGGTCGTATAGATTCGATATGTCAGATCTCTACGACTGGTATAAATTGCGACCCAATAGCACTACTGGAAACTGGCAAGGCTGACCAGTAACGTCACATCGCCGGTTTTCAGGTCGGTCATACAACCGGTAAATCGTGGCAAAGTCGTGGTGATGTGCGGTGGCCTTAAGATGTCCAATGAACTGGACAGGAGAAATAAAGCATAGACAACACTCGGATTTAATGTATTAAAACTAAGACGCACTTTAAGCAGGACCTTGGAGGGACTAAGAATCAATAGTAATTGTGCGAATTATATGATAATATGTCATATAATGGATTTTTTAAAAAGACATTTATTCTAGCCATACGTCGACAAAAGTATCATAACTATGATTTGTCTATTACATCCAAACTTCCGTTATTTTATAGGAAAGGCAAGGGTTCATTAAATTAACACTGAAAATTAAATCTTCAGAAGACTTTCTATCATATTCACATATCGAAATATTGGCCTGTCACGTATTGTGACTCATAAAATATACAGTTAAGTTAGACCTTGAAACAAAAATATAGCTGGAAATAATCATATGATAAATCTGGTGTCAAATATGTTATCGCATGCTACTGCTTTTCTCCAGTGAGTCATCCGAACATACCAGTGACTCACTTTTTAATGCTTATTAACAATAGCAATTAACCAGGAGCTGATTTCGTATAACACAGTTCACACAAAACAGTATCAATTGCTCATACTATCGCCCGCCATGGATGACAGCCTATAAGGTCTATTAATACAGTAAGAGGGCTAAATTTAGTTCGTGCTCAAAACCAACTAGCTGGGTGCACGGGTATTTCAAAATTAATTTCTAGAAATATATTTCATGTTAGTCAGTTCTTTTGAAATTCGGCTGTTTCACTGTCTCACTGTTTGAGGATCGTGGAAGTGGAAAGTCACGAGTACAAATTTAGAAATGACTCTTTACATTGAGAGAGAGAGAGAGAGAGAGAGAGAGAGAGAGGGGGGGGGGGGGTAGGGAAAGAGAGGGAGAACCATATTAACCCGTTCCATGCGAGAACCTGGTAGCCTGTGTATTAAGTCTATGGGGATTTCAGAATTCAGTATGGAATGGGTGAAATGGCTACACACGCATCGGCCGCAAGGTTCAATTTCCTCCCCATGTCTAAACAGCACATCTCAGGAGGGGGAGGGGGGGGAGGAGAGAGGTGTATTGTAGACACAGGTGGCCCACAAGGCTCAAACCTCGTGCCATCTTTTCTATACTATACAATATAATTATATTCGCTGGAAACGAATACGATTTGAAGCAAACAAACAAACAAGCCCGACAACAAACAAAGCGATCTACAGACCGCGATTCCCGAGAAACAGATGTTCATATTATGTGAATTCATCCACATACAATATAAAACAAACAAGGGGATTACGTCCATATTTCATTGTTGTGAACTATATGAAAAAGATCATTTCCCCTGGCCTAGATTTATAATAAGCAGAAGTATCTAATCAGTGGTGATCAATGTCCCACATAGAGTTGATTTCATACAGTGTTCAAAACAGAGACGCTAAAGAAACGTTAAATGGGAATTCAAGCCTGATATTATGTTGCTTTGTATGAAAACAGAAAAATCAGAGAAGTAAATCTGCAAAAAAAAAAATGGGGAAAATTGGATTTTCTTAAGAAAAAGTTACGAAAAAAATATTGACCAACTCTCCATTCGGTTTGTAAAGAAATAAAAAAACACCAATGTTCATTTTTATCCAAAGAAAAACTGTCTCTATACATATTTATTTTTTCTGGGTATTAAGATAACTATAAGACTTTTTTTGCCTGTCCTAGGTCCTCAGCAGATGAATTCGTTCTGTTGCTGAAGATTTAAGAAAAAATGAAAAAAAAAAAAGATCGTGAAAATTGCGTACCCCCAAAAAAATAACGTTTTTGTGTGTGTTTCCGATTTTTCCAAAAATGTTCACAAATTTGCTTCACTGATTAAACTGTTTTCATATAGAGCATAATGATATAATGCATCAGGATGCAATTTCCCTTTGAGTGACAGTAATATTTGTTCACAAATATCTAATACATCCCGGCAAAAAAAAAAAAAAAAAAAAGATTCGTAAATGTATCATGAACTGACAAAAATTTGCATGATAATAATATGTTGTTGTAAAGAGAACCCCATAGCACGGTAAATATCCACCCAAGTCTTGTCTGCAAGTAAACCAGACCGTGATCTTTGTTAGTTCTTTTCTCATGTGGACAGTGTGCAATATAGCGCCATTCAAAAATGTGACTATCACAGTATGCTTGAACTTTTCACTCAAATTTGTACCTACTCCATGATTGTTTAAGCGGTTACAGTTCGTTATTCCGAAGGTTCGTCATTCCGAAGTTTCCTTATTTCGAAGGTTCGTTAGTCCGAAAATAAAATAAATTGGTTATTCTGAAGGCTCATAATTCCGAAAATACGATAAGGTTCGTTATTCCGAAATTTCGTTAATCCGAAAACGCAATAGAGTTCTTGATGGTTTCGAAGGTTCATTAGCAGGCACCCTTTTTCTTCATTTTAGGATTAACGAACTTTCGGAATAACGCCACAGATTTTTCGGATTAACGAACCGAATTTCAGTTTCAGATTAACGAAGATCTAGTATACGGAATTTGTGTGTTTCGGAATTTGGATACCTTATAACGAACCTTATTTCATGGGTGCCTTATAACGAACCTTATTTCATTATCATTGTTTTTACTGACTATAATATCCTTCAAGCAGTGATAGAAATAAGTGTTATTGTTCAAACTTCTGTGTACGCGTGAGTTCTTGAATGTATGTGCATGTCTGTAAGTGTAGTGTGTGTGTGTGTGTGTGTGTGTGTGTGTACTCATGTTATATAGTGTCTGTGTGTTGCAGGGAATATAGGAATATGTGTTCGATCGGCTAATGTGACCACCAGTTATCGACACGGATGATGCAAAAAGTTGACAATTGCAATCGGTAAGTCTTTGCACGACGACCTTCGTTGTGGAAGTTACTCATCAATTATATCGACCTGACTCCCATCTGGACGTGAAAAAAAAAAAGCGATTGTACAGTGCAAAATATCAAAAGACAATGTTGCTGACACTGAATTGGATACATGTTTCCCACTAAAGTGATAAGAATAATCATAATATCGGGGTAATGATCGTAATAATTATCATGATGTTGATGAGAAATGATGAGAGGCTTTATCGTTATGAAGACTACACTACAATGGTAATGTTACTAATGCTACCGATAACAAAGTTGTTTCTTTTTTCCGAATCGAGCCGTGCATTAACCAACAGGCCTTTCTTATCTTTTAAATTTTATCAGGCAACATCAGGCAAAAAATACAGTAATCAAGTACATGATTATGGAAAAAAAGAGAGAAAAATAACGATAAAGCAGCTTGTAACAACCAGTGTTTTACAAACATAAGTAATACAAGTATTGTGTCGAGTGATGAAACCACTTATAATGAGATTCTTGGGACCATGATTTTCGTATTGCTTCATCAGGTCACTTTTAGACGTATCAAAGAACTAAAACGAAAGATTATAAAGAAAACTGGGTCCTGCAAAATTATCTCATCACAGCAGAGTTTTGCTATATCCAAATTCTTACTTAGCAAGATTCCACCGTAAATCAAGTTAAAAACCAGTCTCCATTTTCAAAAATGTACGGTATGTTCACCCCTTTTGTGGCAAATATATATTCCAATTCCTTACCAGCCTTGATACAAGCTTTCAACCTGATGATATCTGGTGTTGATAAATTTACAAATATAAATATTGTATTTTACAACACTCGATAGCACAGTTTAAGGGGGCTTGAAATGAAACATTAAAGGGTTTCGGTTGACATGGTGCTTCAATTTTCAAAAATTTTTCGATAATAATCTTTTTCTAGATAATGAGAAAGCTCCTAATATATGAAATATGAAAGAACATATAATTCTAAGATGAATTCAAATACTATTTGATGAAAATTTGTTTTGAAATGGTTGAGATATTCAAAACAAAGGGATCCAAATAAGATGAGACCCACCTTTATAAGGATCGCTTTGATTTACTTTTTTTTTTGAGGGGGATATATCAGCCATTTCAAAACCGATTTTTTTTTTTTCAAATACACTTTGAATTCCTTTTAGAACTGTAAATATGCTCTTTGAGGTTACATAAAGTGTTTCTAAGTATCTCGCAAAAAGTTAATCCTCATCTAAACTAATGCTTTACCATACTTTTAAAGCGTATCCGTTGGAGAGTTTTATTGTTTAACCCACAGACCGGGTTTTTGGTTTTTGGTTTTTGGTTTTGGTTTTGGTTGTTGTTGTTGTTGTTGTTGTTGCTGTTGTTGTTGTTGTTTTTACCATTCACCTTTGTGAACAACCCTGCACAGCTATGATGTGTTCATGGCTTCTTTTCAGAATTATCAGTGATTCGCTGTCAGTCGATGTCGCTTCGGTTAATTGCAGTGAAAACACAATAAGATGCACAGTTCAGTTCAGTTCATTCCCTTTTTTTATTCACTCTCATTTCCAAACAATATACATGAACCGTCAAAATAATAAAATATTTCATTTGACATATAGCACATAGAAACGCACCTTTCTTCATTAAGGACACACATGTCCCAAAGCCTTTATTTGATGCAGTGTAATTTCACAAAGTAACAGTGGAATTTAATATGAGAAACAATATCCTAAATTACATTAGTCCTTACTTGCTCTCAGAAAGTTGAGATTTACAGCTAAAAATGCTTTCGTCTTTTTTTTTTTAAAGGGAAATTGTTTGAGCGGTAGGTCAGGGGAGAATACCCATTTCCATTCGTCAAAATAAGTCCTTACTTTCCTCCAACTTCGCATGAAAATTACACGCTATGGTGTATACAGGGCAAAAATAATTATAGAGTAGCGTTACTTACCAAAGGGCGACCGGGATCCGTCCCTCAGTGTGCACCGAGATCGAAAACGCTTCCTACGCCTGTCTGCGCGCCCGGATGTTACTGCGGGGTTGAAGTCAGTGGCTCGTATCTCCGCTTCAACACCTGGCTTCGTGACGACACAGTAGGACTTGAGCTGACCTCAAATTGAAATAACGAGAAAAAAAATACAAAAATGAATTAAAACAAAACAAAAACAAGTTAAAAGCAACAAGCCAAGAATGGCATCAAGCGAATGACCGTTAAAGACCTCAGCATGCGCAAGCACATAACTCTGCACTGTAGGACTTTATTCATTTCAGTGAATTTAGGGGATGATAAAACTGATGCACTGCTCTTTGAAAAATGAAAAAAAAAAAAGAGTGACATCAACAGCACGGTGAAAGAGTGAGTTTGGATTTAAATCTAGAGAGATAACCTATGGTGTTTCTACTTTATGCAGATAATTTGGGAGTTAGGGAATCTTTATTTCTTTGCGTCGGCTGTCCACCTTTCAGCTTTCAGAGCTGATCTGGGGTATACATTCTAAAAATGAAATGGTAACTCCAATATTTTAATGTAAACTTCAAAAAAGTGAAATGTAACCTTTTGTAAAGGTAAAATTTAACACTCTAAATCTTATATCTATATTTTCAGTTTTTAGCTTATTGGTAAATCCAACATTTTGAGGGTTAAATCTAGAATTTACAAAAGGATCGAGAAGTGACAATAACGTTATGTTAATTTACCATCTCATTTTTTAGAATGTATGGGGATTGTGGTGATAGCTTTCAATATCTGTTACCAAAATATTCCCATTCAGCGTATCAGTTTAATTCAAATTTTGTAAAAACATCCTGCCATGGCGATGGTAACATTATTATGGTGTTACCTTTGAAAAGTAATAAATCAGACCACATCTCCAGTGGCTCTATATACATATATATATATATATATATATATATATATATAACATTTATTTATGTATATATCTATATAAAATATTTATTTATGTACATATACATATGATATTTATTTATTTATTTATCGAGATCTGTGGTCGAGATTTGCTAAAGCTTTCAGCTCTCTGTGATAGGCATTCTACATGATTATGAGGAAATACATGTTAGGAACCATTAAAATGCTCATCTAAAACTCATTGTATGCAAAAGGTTCAGAAGAAAAGAACTGCAAAGAAAAAAAAGTAAAAAAGAGGAGGATTCCTAGACAGGAAATCCATCTTTCTTTAATATCTGAGGATTTGTTACATCAATTTAATTCGATTCAATTCAAGTCAAGTCAAGTCAATTCAATTTAGTTCAATTCCATTCCATTCAATTCAATTCAATTCAGTTCAATTCAATTCCATTCAATTCAATTCAGTTCAATTCAATTCAATTCAATTTAATTCAATTGAATTGAATTCAATTCAATTCAATTCAAACCTTAATTTTTAGAGGTTTTTTTTTCATCAGAATATGCACGCTAATGACTTAAATTGGATGTGCATATCCCCAGACTTATATACGCGTGCTTTACTTTATAGGCACTGCAGTGCAATGCACATGCGAAATCAAGTGTCAATCAACCCAAAAAGGGTAAGACCGCACGGGCATCAGCATTCTTCGATCGGCGATTGAAAAGAAAGTTTGGAATTATCGATGTGGAAAGCGCATACAAATGCAATTGAAAAGTATAAAAAAAGCGTAACTTTTGACAGATGGTATAGCGTCAAATTGTCTAACAAAGAGGACAGACCATTACTTTATCTAGATTTCCCGACATGAAAGCACGCATTATTTGAGTAACATCATTTTGTAAACTCACAGTCGAATGACTTTGGACCTAAAAGGAATGACCTCCAGGCATCCTTGTCAAAATTCAAGTAAACATGTTCACAGTAATCCACAATAATCAAAATTATTATGGAAATGGATGTTCTCAATCCATGTGCAGCTTTAAGCAGATTACAAACCCTCTTTTTTACGATGAAGAGAGAGAGAGAGAGAGAGAGAGAGAGAGAGAAATATGGAGAGAGACAGTGAGAGAGGAGAAGAATTGAAATTCGGTCATCCTGCCTCTCTTTTTTCCTTCGTATTTATCGATAGTCTTAACATGTATAATTTATTTTTATTTTCTCTTTTTTTTTTTGGGGGGGGGAGGGAACTTTTACAATAAACAATTACAATATGGAGGTGCCACAAGCGTGCAATCTACACTTTGTGAGTTTGCATATTAGTTAGCTAGAAGCTGAATGTTCGAGCATTGGTTTCTTAATTGGATCTAAATTTAGATTAGTCACTGCATCTTGTGCAATGTAGACAGTTGTGTAACTGTGACTGGGCTGTTACATTCGCTTGTGATATTTCCGTATCTAAAATAGCGCCTTTTCACAAGCAATAAAAGAGGTTGTTTGAATATATCGGCCACTATCAACACATTTTGAAGCCTTGTACGTGAAACGGGCAGCATGTTGTCCCTGTCTCCTCAAGTTAACGGGCACCGACTGAAATAATAAGTTTTCTCATCCCCTCCTCCAGTGCCATCCTAACGCTCTCCCCGGTGTACAATCTTTAGCCAGTAGAAAAAACAACCCCTTGTAATTCCACCTCTGTAATGCTAGTATTTCACGCCACATTTACCGAGAAGAAAAGGCGCGATCACTTGGTCTTGCATCGAATAAGAAAATGCATCATTAATTCCATTCATATCTGTGCGCTGTTGATCAGTGCCATATGGTTGATAAGGATGTGATTTATGTTCGGAAGTTAATGAGAGGCACAGCTTTCAGGAGGAGCGGCAAGGACCCATTTGACGGGAAATTGGGGTAATATCAATTTTCCCCATCATTGGTTCATGCATAATTATGGACATTTCTATGGGAATCGTCCTCGAATACCTTTGGTTTCGGGGTGGCCATTACATGCCGGTACAAACTACCGGTGTTGGTGGGTCCCGTTTTCAGTGTGTGTGAAGTGGACACGGTTTTGGGGCCTGAGAGCGCCATAAACCATGTTTCGAGGAATATAATTGGACCGTTTACATCAAAATACTCCATGAAAACATCTGCCCAAACTCTGGTATAGAATTATCTATATATCTATCTATCTATCGATCTATCTGTCTGTCTGTCTATCTATCTATCTTTCTTTCTATCCATCAGTCTCTCTCTCCACGTAATACATTCATATTATATACATTTTTGTACTTAATAATTGGACTGTATAATATCACGTTCATTGAAACTTACTTCTCCTTATTCATCACACTGATCTTTTTTTTTTTTCGTTGTATCGCAATTGCCTACATAATCCTCCTTCATAAAATGCTTATCTATCTTGCCTTTCATATTCTCCTGTTGCTTTCTGACTTCTTTTCCTCTACATTCTTCGTGCTTTTCTTCGTGCTGTTTCGTGTCATTTTTTTCTTGTCCGTCTTATCTTTTTGTCCTCTTGTCTTTTTCTTTTTCCCTTTCCTGTTTTCCCCACAATCTTTGCCCTTTTGCTGTTTCATTTATATCCCGTCTCTTTTGTATACTCGTATTCATGGTGTTGTCTTTTCTTTGCTTCACGTGTGCTTTGTTTACTGTGTTCTTCGATTCTATTTAGCCATTATTATTTGGTCTTAATGCCTTTCTTGTTGATTAATGATGCAACATCGTCGGACAATGCCTATTATTCCTGTTTGTCTGCCCGTCCGTTCGGTGCTACACTGTGAGAGTTTATCTGGATTTTTTTTTTCCATCGGTCACTTTTATTTACTGTTCAGTCTATTTCTGAAGGAACAATCAAATCTAATATGTCTTCCCTGTCCCTCCTGCTATTGTACATATCCGGACTTCTCGTCAAACCTGATTTCCCCCATTTATCGGACAAGCCGGGTAATTTTCATTCATGTCGCAGAATGCCACACACGGAGGTATATGTTATTCGGGAAGTGCTCGTCGTGACAAGCGGACCCGACACCGGCAACCGCCCAAGTGCCATCCCATCTATAACGGGCTCCAATTATCATCGGTACACCCGACCCCGGTGAGTGGCCTGAAATAATGGCTGAAGTCGTACGGAACTTAAAAGGTGGGCGTGAAGACGGCCGAGCAATTGGCTGTAAACATCCGCTCTGTTTTGTCTCTCTGTCACCTCTCAGTGTGTCCATGGTGTGCCCTTTGCTTCCTTAATTCTCTATTTTTTATGCCCTCCAGAGGTGATGTGTGCAAAGTTTCCGTAAACCACACCAATGGCCGATATGTTGCCAAATACGGATGATCAAAAAAGAAAGCCAAAAGAAAAAAAAAAGATGTGCAAGTAATTGCGCAAACCGCTCCAATATGAAAGCTATACGTAAAACTTGCCGTCAGTGGGGTTGGATTTCTTTTTATTTTACTTTCTCTTGCTCCTGCATGGAACTCCAACCATCCCAATTGTTTCCCCCTACCATATTCAAAATAAGAATTGCCCCTGATTCTTAAATAATGCCTGATTTGTGAACCCCGATCCATCATTTTAGTCAAAGCGATTAGGTAATGAAAATGTGGGGTCACTTACAAATAGTGGCAAATTTTCAAAAAGTGAATTGCATGACTTAATATATATTTTTTTTTTCAAAATGTCGTGTTAATATCGTGTTTCTGTATTTTCAATTTTGCCATGGGTTTCTCCATCAGGAAAAAGAAAAGAAAAGAGCCTTTGCAGCAGTCCAGTCCTGTCAACATTATTGGTATAAAGGTTAAAGCGAAAAGGATGCATTGAACATGGTAACTATGTCAGGGCATGGAGCTACTCCAGAGACTAGCTGTACTTCAAACTGGTGAGAACGAGCCAGTGAACTAATTGTTCTTGTGTGGAGAAAGATGAAAGACATAAAAAAAGTAAATAATGCATGAGGAATGCTTCAAATGCCAAAAGAAAATGAGAGAAAATGACAATAATTTTTGTCTTTTTGTGTAGGCTGTCAGTCAATTTTTTTATCATTCGAATCTCATCATAATTTAGACAATGGTGACGAATATGTATGTTTCCCCATGGGCAGAACAGACGTAAACGACTGAACGAAGTACTTTTGATTTCTCAGAATTGCATTCGTAGAACAAGAAAGAGATATCCACAACATCAAAACATTCCCCCGTCTGAGGAATTTTAATGAGCCGCCAGCTAGATGTGACGTTCTATTAATGGCGACAGGAAACTGAATGACCGCGACGCTCTGATAGACGTTGTCAAATCATTCATAGAAATATATGCTTCAGAAGAAGAACGAAGGGAGAAGAAAATATCTTCAGGCAATCATTACAAAAAAAGAGAAATAACAAGAAAAAAAAGGAGAAGAAGGGAGAGAATGAGGAAGAAAAAGAAGAAGAACAAAAGAGGATTGCGTATGACAGTAAATAGCAGACGATGAACCAACAGCTAACGGATAAGCGGCAGACGGTATGAAGAAAAAGAAATGGATGCAAAAGAATATTAACAGACGGGAACAATCTTAACCCCATGAAGGTGCAGAAACGCAAGAAGAAAATTTTCCTTCCCACCGGACGAAGTGATATATGGCGAGAATAAACCTGACGATGATAGCGGTCTATAATGGTTTGTCATCCGTCCAGCGGCATGGCGCGCGGCGCCACGATGCTGCATTCCTCGCACTGCCGTTACAGTCCCGCGCGAGACGTATCTTCTAGGAAGAAACAATAACCATCGACAATTAAAAGCTACCCTTTCCCCTCCTACGGAAACCAAAGTGCGAGTGACAAGAAAACAATGCCCACGAGAGAGTTGTGGGTAGAGTTTGCCAGGAAAATGATAAGAAGCGGAACTGGGCGGTGAGACGGTGAAAGGAGAAAAAGGCCGCCAAAATTCACCGCATTAGCCACTGACATGCCTGAATACCAGAGCAGATGAGACTGAAAAATACGTGCCATGTGGGCAGCCTATACACGAAAGCAAAGCTGAACTGCAAAAGTATCGAAGTGGCATCGATCATTTGCCCAATTTCGTGTTTTTCTTTAAAAAATAGTGTATCCTTTCTATAATTAACAGTAACCTTAAAATATATATGCCACTACGGAGAAAACTGCATTCATCTACAAATATTTTCTGTGATGTAATCGCTTCACTCTTCTTTCCACTTATTACGAATCAGTTGAGTTGTTACTGGCAGTAGTACAGATGACTAGTGCAGAATCTTTTGTGAAAGGTGGTCACGTTACAGTCAACCAATAATTATTGCTATCTCGTTTTCTGAATTTCACAACGAATAAAAAAGGTTTTCTTGAAGCGAGTTGCAATAGACAATACAATCTTTCTGGGTATAAACTGCGCGTGATGAGCATGAGCTGATCATAATTGCGATTGCCATCTTTTGAAGACGTACCTAAATTTACTAATTCAGAAGCTAATTGTGATAAAAAAAAAAAATGTGTGATTGATTTAGTAATGGAGTAATCAGAGATTGTTCATCATGGGAGATTGTTCGATATAGATTTATTCAGCTAAGCACATGCATTTTTAATTGCATTGTACTTTCAATATACGCAGGTACAATAAGAAACAACAGTACATCACATCTATCACTGTCTATAAAGAATTTGAAATGACTGTGTGATGAATAAATATACAAGATTTCAGAAATCACACGGTCACTAAGTCATTGTACAAAATCACATAGTGTAGGTTCTCCTGAAATTGAACAAACCACTCAAATAAAGAATCATAATTTACGCAGTTAAATAACAGCTTCAAAGTAAAAAGTAGAGAATAGAATATATGTTTTACAGCCCTGATTAAACGTCTTATTTTCTCCACAAAAAGTCTGAATATGTATATATATATATATATATATATATATATATATATATATATATATATTATTATAATTATATATGTGTGTGTGTGTGTGTGTGTTGATTTGTAAGAAGGGGCTAGAATACATTTTCCAACAAGTTTGTAAAACAAAGTCTAAATCGCAAAATGTTTTTCACAAATAGATTTGATATAAGAAAATTGTCGCATTTACTTCGAGTGTAAGGTAATACTGTCGCGCCATATCATACTATTGGTCGGATTTCCTAGCTTTTATAATCATTTTATGATATCTGATATTTTGCCTTAATTTGAGCGATCTCTTCCTTCCTTTTTCTTTTGCTTTTTTTTATAAATTTCATATATGCACTTCATTGATATTTTGAATATAACTTATAGACGTAATGTAAACATATTTAAGAGCACATCACATAACATTATCGTACACACACACACACACACACACACACACGAAAATATAATTAAACTTGGAATTATTAGGGGTCTACAATTTGGCAAATCATAAAGCGAAAGGATGTGAACAAAACAATAGCGATACATACATGTATCTTCGAGAACTGGGGACTGTGGACTGATATGAACGTGGCAGTTGTGTTTGGTAAGGTATAAGCGAGGATCTAGCGGGAAGTGGCGCCTTGGGACCGAATAGTACAAAATGTTTTATAGCAGATCGACTTTCAGCCGCTTCCGACCTCGCCACCGCTTCGGGAAAACGCAATTTCCCTCGGTTTTGGAAAGAAATGCGAAAGAGTCCCCAGGGATGTAAGGTCGGCCCCTTATTTAGCTCTCTTACTTCATGTAGTTAGCCGCATTGGCCGGCTTGGATGGCTGTGTTTTACGTATCTATTTCTGTCTTAAATTTTGTATGCACACGCACTTTCCAAGAATGGACTGGGGAATTTTGAGGTCTTGTGTTGTGTTGTGTTGTGTTGTGTAGTGTTGTGTTGTGTTCATGTTGCTACACTTTCTTCAAGTCTTTCAAATCAATGTATTTACTTTATAGTTAACAAGGCAATTAACTGTATACTCTTTGAATAATTCAATTCAATTCAATTCAATTCAATTCAATTCAATTCAATTCAATTCAATTCAATTCAATTCAATTCATTTGTTTTCATTCTTCTTTTTCCAACAAAACATAAGACAGAATAAATCACGAATTATATCATAAACATATACATTCGACTTTACAAAGGATCAATGATACATATAAAGATATACATGCATACTGGCAATAAACTACAAAGTTATGCTTAAGTTGAGAAAAAAAAAGAATTGAGAGGTCCAATAAAAAGCAACCTTGTATATTGTGAACCACTCAAAAAAAATCATATGAAATACTTAGCACAAATGTAATTTAAGACAGGACGGAACAAAACAGGAGAAACACAACGACGTAAGGTAGGAAATTAAGCTGTACCGTATGTTCTCTGCGATTTAACTCCCCCCCCCCCAAAAAAAACCCCACCCAACAACAACAAACAAACAAGTACATAATAGATAGTAATTCAGTGTGTATAGACAAACAACTCATTCTGCATATATTTCGAAAATCTGAAATTCATTCCCAAAACAAATATCAGACGGAAAAACACTATAAAGATAGCCAATCATGTCGTCCTGATACGACACGTAAAATGTGGATCAATCCGAGTGTGCAAGATATACCTAGATATACCAGAAGGCACTATGAGATAACTTCTTTATTTCGGGGGGTGAGAATTTAGCTTTTAACGTTTTGCGAGATATTCAGAAACCACTCTATGAGATGTCAAAGAGCATGCAGTTCTAAGGGGTATCAAAAGTTTATTCGATGAAAATCGGTTTTGAAATGGCCGAGATATCCAAAAACAATGTGAAACAAAGAGATCCTAATAAAGTTGTGGCATGTCGCCTTTTATCATTAGCACTTTTTTGGATATCTCAGCCATTTGAAAACCAATTTTCATCAAACAAACGTTGAATCCTTCTTAAAATTACATGCTATTTCATATTTCATTAGAGGCTTTTCATTATCTCACTAAGGAATGTTCAAAACATGAATCCACACCTCAACCAGTACTGTACAGTCCCTTTAAAACAAGTACTATGTACAATATTTGTATTTCAATAAGATATCGATCTCAAAGAAAGAAAATTGTATACATTAAATTGTAAAAACAATCATTATACATTTTTTTTTGTAATTAATCAATATTAACAATGACAGAACATTGATGTTAAGGTATCATTTCTTTTTTATCTTGTGCCTCTAACATCTTTTCTCATTTTGTTTCGAGGTCTCACTCATGGGAACATTACAAATTGCATCGCGAATATATCCCACCCTCTCTTTCTCTTATACATTTATATATATATATATATATATATATATATATATATGTATATATATATATATATATATATATATATATATATATATATATATATATATCATCTACATTATATCTCTCTTACATATTAATGTAATCCCATATATATCTTCCATGTATCGAGTTTCTCTGAGGTTGATTTGCCTTTCGAAAGTTGATGGGGACAAGACGACAAGTTTGACGCCTTGTGTGACTCAGAAAGAACTCCAGTTTCCATCATCACAAAATGTCTTTCTTCGAAGGGGGCACATGAATCAAGCAAGCAAATAAGAAGATGTACTTTTCAGCTGCTCGAAATTACCTTTTTATTTTTCCCCGTCGAGGCGTGTGAGGTGGAATGGGTCATTTGCATTAATTGAGTTGCTAATGATTAAGGACAGGGGGTGATAAATTCTGACCTGTCACTTCGCAGTTTTTAAAGACAATGTAGAGATGTCTTTCCGCCAGACCCTTGCTCCCTCCTCTTCTCAACCTCTTGCAGTTGCGTCTCCACTTCGTTAATCGGTGAATTTCGCCCCAAAAAAGTGTGGAGAGATGAGTCCGTCTTGTCCTCGAAGTACTCCCAAAGTGGAAACGACAAATTATGGCCACGTTGGAGAGGAAGTGACAGATTGTGCCCTGAGAGTTGCGGGTAGATAGACGAGCAAATTAAGACCATATGATCTTCGATGGATTAAAATTCGTTCAAGCTACAATAAAAAAGCGATATAGTTGAATGAATATCAAACAAAGAAAAAAAAAGACAAGAAAAAGAAAACACGTTTGGAGAGATTGTGAACAAACTGTGCTTCATTTCCACTCTGTCACACTTCCGCCTTGTTATCATTCATCTTCTGAGTTTCATTTTTCCTTTTTCTCTGTCCATTTCTAACTTTTGTCATTCCGGACAGATAACCGAAGTTCTATACCGCTTGGGAGAATTATCACTTCGGCGTTGGGACTCTTCACGTTGATGGGAAAAGAGATATCGCACACAAACACGCACACACAAGTTTTCTTTGACAAAGGCGAATTATATTGATATACAAGTATGATAACAAATCACTGTTTATTTCGTTTTGCCCATAATGATCCGCATATACATGAAATCAGCATTGCGAAGCAATCCCATTGGTGTTTGAACCTCACAAAAGTTAGCTCCTATACTAGAGTTTATATCGGTTCAGATACAAAGATGATTATGCAATACAGTATGCATGACTTTTCTTTTTAGTCTGTACTGCTAAAAGATAGTGTAAGGTTTGCAGAAGATACAAATAAGATCTCATATTTCTGTGTCAGTGTTAGGTATCAGTAATTGTTTTTTTATCCTTTCCTCAAGTTCTACGAAATCCGAAATATTTCTATTCAATTTGTGCAAATCAATTGGAATTCTTTTTCAGACCACTTTTGATGATTTTTGATAACTCGTGTAATTGACTTTTGTATTTAACTCCTATGTGCGTTGTGCAGTGTCAGATTTTCATTACATAGGTGATGTACCTAATGTTTGTCAATCCGAAAATGAAATAAGGTTCCTTAATTAAAAAAAAAAAAAAAAGAAGAAGAAGAAGAAGAAAAAAAAAGTGTATACGAACCTACGTAATCGTAAATCTTTTATTTCGTCTTCGGAATAACGAACCTTTGGAATAACGAACTATGTAACCATACAAAAACTCCCCGTATGATGTGATACAACTTTGAGGATGTGTATATATTGACTACCTCTAACATCTTTATATTTGACCTTTTTTTCACACTTTCACATTTTCTACCTCTGACATTTACATGTTGATACATTAACCATAGACGTTAGAAAAGTTTTCCTATGTACTTTTGGCAATTTAGCCTTTAACAATTGCCTCTGACAATTACGTCTGATAGACATTCAACTTTTCAGTTTTGACATATTTACCTTTGGTGTTATGTTCTCTTGTATTTTTCCTCTCAAATTTTTACTTGTACCAGTTTCCCTTCAGCCATTGTTACACTGAGCGGCGAAAGCTGTACATGCTGTAAAAGCGTCGTTAGGTAGCCAAGGGACTATATCGTGTAAACTTCTTTAAATGTTTCTACATTTTGAAATTTGGAAGGGGCATGGATAATCACTGGTTTTTATAACTGTACACTGTTAGGTCAACCCTGAGGCTACAATAGGTTCATTTTAGGCTGCAACTCCCCTGATGCTGCCTAAAAAGGGACTGTGTTTTAGAATTATCTCGAATCAAATCTTAAAAATGAATTTGTTATATCATACAGTCACAACGATTGACATCAACCAGATTTTTTTTTTCTCTCTCTCTCTTATGATTACTTTCGGTGAAAAAACCCAAACAAACATGTGTTTAGAAGATGAAATTAGTGGTTCATTCAGAACTAAACCCGAAGGAGGAAACTAGAATGACAAAATTGACTTTCATTCCTCACGAGAAAAAAAAAAGGCAAGTGAAAAAAAAAATGAGAAGCAGGAATAGTGACCCAAATCGAAGCATGTGATCTATTACAAAGAGCTGGAAACGGTTCAAAGGATAGACGCACTTTTCTTGTGGGGAATCCACAAATTCGTCTTGACATGTTGATGTGAGGACAGCCAACGAGGAAAGACATCTTTGCACCTGCAAGGAATCACGGTTGAAAAGAAGTTTGGCCCACTGGTTGATGACGAAATTTCGTTGTCTTACCAGTTGGGGATCACCCCCTCCCTAGCTCCCCACCCGAAAGATGAAAAGAAATGAGAAAATACTTAGTATGAAGTACTGCACAAGAGTAGTCGAGAATGAAACATCGTATCCATGACAACTTATAGACTCTTAACAAAACACAATGGTATAGTATATTGGCTTCAATAAGTATTAATGATTAATCGTATCCGAGCAAAGAATTTTAGCTGTCATACTTCTCGATACAAATCATGTGTTTTTTCCTTTGTGTGTGTGTGTGTGTATGTGTGTGTGTGTCACAGATTTCTAATAATGTCACATAATATTGTAACTTTAGCATGATTTATCTCATACCTAACTTTCCTAATACAAAGAAATTCCAACTTTACTCTCACAAAGCAAATCTGTACACTTTAACAAAACAATAGATGTGAAGATAATCATTCTTTCATCTTTTTGAAATCATAATCATTAACGTCTAAAAATCAAATGGCACATATCATATTCAAAATCCTTAGGCAGTCATATTTTAGTTATCATAGTTGATCAAATATACAAAATAAAAATATAAACATTCTTGAAAATACATACTACAAATGAGCACCAGTTGAGCGTCAATAAGAAATGTCAAATTCAATGATATTGATCTATGCTCATAAAGTCTGAATTAAAATATGAAAGAAATACCCACAAACTTAACTCTCATCCTTCATCCATATCATATCTGTTTTTTCCCAATAGCATTCCCGGATCGAATTTTGTTTCGTGGTATCATCGTCTTCTTTTATTTTGTTTCTTTATTTATCTATTCGGAGGGGGGGGGGGGGTGCTCCCAAACAAACAAACAAACATAATTCAATTATAAACATCTTCTTTTCTCACATGATTTTACGGTGTGGAATGAAAAAGCAATGCTTGTACACTGGCAAAATAGACGACATAAAAGCGTAGTGAAAAATGATTGCAACAATTTTTGCAACAAGATACACACGTTATACATGGAACGGCAAAATCAGTCTCTTCGGCGGAGGCAGGGCGTTTAGAATTTAGTATAGCACAATAATGTAATTAACCCTCGATCCTCTGCCCCTAGTACGTCGTCGTAAATTATCATGATTTCAAATGTTTCTAATGAACCTCAAAATCGAATTTAAAAGATGCATTGAGGCAACAACGTGTCAACCTGTCGTTTAGGACTTCCTTCCTTATATCACGTAAATCATTGCTGTTTTACCTATCAAAGATATTCCATTATCTAAAACTGACACTAATGTCTTGCAGAGGGGCACTTTAACGTCATTTTATGAGGCTCATGAAAGTTTATTTCCTTTGTCGTCGGAAGGAGCAGGCATAGGGTCATCTTCGTCGAGCTTCAACTATCAGCTATCATCCATTTCGATAGGTGTGTCCTTGTAGCGTTATTTAACATGGATTTTCTTAATGACAGATACCTAACCACGCGTAAACCCTGCCATCACCATCATACCATCTTCATTTAATGCCACCTAAGATGCTTTGCTGTACGAGAAGTCAGTTCGGTCACTCCTCTGTCCTTCACTCGGCGCGAGAAGTGCAAGTAAGTTCACGCAGACGATCTCCGTCACACGCTGTTCCGCCGTCCACTATAGCTGGGTAAATGAGAGACAGACAGAGGGGATGTTGTGGTTCCCCGCTTCCCCCATCGATACTCAAACCATTCGTCACCTCGAGAAGACTCTCATCTCAATGATATTTCTCCATGCAAGACGATGTCTCACAGTTTTCGCTATAGAGTCAATAACCTGGCGATGATTTACTTCTGTTCAATTGCTGTTTATTTGTCAGACAATGAGTATGATCAGAACATCTCTCTCTTGTTCTCGCAATCTCGTCCGACTTTATGTGCTTATTTGAACATAATTACACTATATGTATTTTAAAGTCTAAATTAACTCCCTTTATTTGTATCAATGTATGTACAGTTTGTGTTTACACCGGTGTATCATTTGTGTCCTTGTACTCTCCAGATATCCTCGTACCTTTCCTTGGCTCTTCTTCACATCTATCTACATGTCAGTCAATCTTTTTTTTTCTTTAAAAAAAAACTTTATCTTCCTTTCTGCACTTGTCGAAGAACCTTTACTGTTTTCCTTGAAAAACAATATTAAACGAATCACAAATTTCGAATCTCCAGTTATTGAGTCATGTGTCACAACTTTGACAGAGACGGGAAAAGAGAGAGGGGGCTGATAACGCTGAACCGATAACTGCATTTAAACGTCTATTGCAATTATTGTTAGCATGACTGTAACTAAGTGCCACTATGGGATTATAGTTCAAGGTGGAATCTTCTACTTTTTTTTAATATTTTCTCTTTACTCCCCTCCTTCTGTTTCGATGGATTTGAAATGAGTCCAGTAACTCCAGGAAGTACAAGTACATGGGACGGGTCCCAGTACGATTATTTCGGCCTGGAGCAATTAGCGCGCTTAAGACTTGGTGTCAGCGCCCTGACGACACAAGACGTCAGTTCAGATTTCGTCACGGGATAACTGAGAACAATCATGAATGATCATACGTTTTACCTTTTCTGTAAGGGCGCAGAAAACTCTGTACAAGAGCTTTCTATTTCTGCCAGCACTTTGCTCAATATGAGGCCGCCCATGTCATGATCATAAACACAATTCTTGGCTTCATTTGGGATATACCTTGCCATATGATTTACCATGAGCGGGTGTGAGGTTCCTTATTTTGAAGGTTCGTTAATCTAAAATTGAAATAAAGTTCGTTAATCCGACGGTTTGTCATTCTAAAACACACAAACTAACTCCCTGTACCTAGAGAGTCGTTAATCCGAACATTTTTGGTAATGTTCCGACGGTTTGTTTGTCCGAAGGTTCGTCTTAATCCGAAAATGAAATGAGATTTTTTAATTCAAAGGTTTGTTAATCTGAAAATTGATTAGGGTTCGATATCCCGAAGACTCGTTAATCCGAAAACGAAATAAGATTAGTTATTCCTGAAGGTTCGTTTATACGAAAATAAAATAAGGTTCGTTAGTCCGAAAAATTAAATAATAGGTGAAGCACTCAGTGAAATTATATGAAGGATATTTGAAAATTTGTGAATATTGATAGTCTTTAAAATATTCTACGAATACTTTGGAAAATGTACAATAGTTTATTGTAATACAGTGAACGATATAAAGAAAGTATAAAAGAACCTCACAAATATTCATCTTTGAAAAGCACACTTTCCTTTACCTAAACGTTACTTACATACAATATAACATAACCATGACTTCAGAGGAGCACGGGCACATGCTCATTCGATGTCCTCGAAAAGTAGATTTGAGGGATTTTCTTTTCTATTTAGACCTACATCCTTACCTGCAAGAGAAACTGACGAAAGAGTGTCTACTAATCGTCTGCAAGAGGAACTAACCGTCCTTCGCAGAACTAAGGCCAACAGAGGTAGGCCTATCACAGTGACTTTACCATTCAAGATGGAAAAAAGAAAAGAAAAAATACTTCAATGAGGTTATTGATACACTTGCGTGAGTGAAGGGATTTGCCATACTCAATTTCCCGACACTTTATAGTATTATATTATTAGTATTACATTGAACTGTTTGGAAACAATTAATTAGGAAGGTGATGTTTGTTCAAGGATATAATGGTCTAGTCACATGATCTTTATTTCATTATTGTTATTACTTTCTTAGAATTTGGATGTTTGAGTATCCCTTTGAACATAATTATACAGCTCAGTGTTGTTGTTGGTTTTTTTTTTTTTTTTACGGAGCTACCACAATGTTAATTAATGTCTCTTAAGACCATCACGGACGTTGACACGTCAGGATTAAATCTCGCTCCTTTACGATCGCAATGTCCATCGCCTTGACCAACAAGCTTCTACAAGATCTCATGACGGTTCAAATGGCGCTTCCTCATTGAAGACACTAGAGAGGTGATGGGGCATACTCGATAGGCACGACGACGCAGGAAAACCAAATTGAAAATTGTCACGTCAGGATTTCTCAGGACTCATCACGCAACCAACTCTAAAGACAGTCCCGTGAGGTGTATCATCACAAGCATGGATGGTCAACAATTGTCTGGCCAATTTCCCCCCTAATCATGAAAAGAAAACAGAAATAACTGAGTTCTGTCCTGTACGACGACACTGGGCTCTGCTATCCACAATCCAATTCTTGATCCAACCCGAACAAGGAATATATCAGAAATTAACTGTTATTCTCGTGTAAAAGTCATTAAATCTGCCGATCTATACGGGATACCCCGTATAGTTCGCGCAAACGCTGAAAACGCCAATCTATATACGGAATAATCCGCAGCAGAAATGGCTTGGACGATGATGTCATTTATAGAGGTTATTATAGCCTGTGAACTCTGACCTGACACCCCTTAGTCCTTTGCCTCACTTCCTGTCACTGTTGTTTGGATTGGTATTCACTGTTGAGGTAACAGCTAGCAGAATAGGTCTACATCTGTGGGAGATAGAACACTACCGTACACGTACGTACTTTACTGTAGTCCCTTCCATAGGGTTTATGAGTTAGACCACACTAGTCCACAGCAATCTACTGTCAGTTTCATTCAATATTCAGTGATATTGCTTCATATTTGTAAGCATCGTGTCATATTAGTTACCATTGGAAAGCTTACATTATGAAAATTTCATAATTGATAAATTGATAATTGTTTTTCTCTATAAAGAGTATGAATATCTTCACTGGTATTTTCTCTTGATTAAGTAGGCCTAATATCAGATTAGATTCATACATAAATATTTATATCATATGACATTACATATTTCATCACACATGACACTGATTTACATCTTTTATTAAAGACCATTACTTTCCATTTTAATTGATATACATTGAATGTAAAAAAAAAAGGTAATCCAAATTTAGAAGGCTATACCGTTTCATAATTGTCAACTATGGAGAACGCAATGTTGTGAGGAAAGGGAAACTCTTCCTCTTTCCATTGATGCTTAATTGCGTCGATAAATGCCATGCATGATTGAGCACTTTCACTTTAGAGACAACAGTGGTCAGTTGCACTTTTTTCAAGTTTGAGTGATATCACGCCGAAACATGGAGTGTCTCACTGAAATGTATGAGACCTGTCAATGAAAGTGGTCAAATAAACAGGACAGCCTGCATGACTGCAGCAGGTTTGTGTCTAGGTTTTTGTTTTTGTTGTTTTGTTTGTTTGTTTTGTTTGTTTTTGTTTGTTTGTTTTGTTTGTTTGATTTTTACTTTTTATGATCCAAAATATTCACCGTGGCCACCTGTCGGATATCGTGGTCACGCCAACAAAGCCCATCCCACACAATCCATTTTCCTCTGTTCAAATTCAACACATGGCTTGCAGCAACATACCATGTCTTGAATATGATATGAATATTGTGTAGGCTGGCCATTTTGGGAGTGACCAGGTGATACGCACTGATATAGTTTTTCCATAGTTATCCTCTCATGAGTGCCATTGACATCACCTTGAATTTGAGACAGCACAGTTAAGTGTCAATGGAAGCCGGAATGTTTAAACCCTAAAATTATGTCGTATTCACACTATCAATCCCATGTCAAAATTGCTATTAGAGCAACTGCTAGCGTGCAGCATGTGGTGACTTGTTCTCATTTTATCACACACATGAATTTATGTGAGAAGAATCTTCTGTACCCCCGAGTATTACTAGTCATTCTCTTTTGTTTATCCTTAGTTTGGTCTTTAGTCGTACCCGTGCTCCTCGTCCTATTCTCCTCACTAGGCTTTTGTTGGGACCTACACTCAGCAAGCTTTGCTTTTTAGTAGGTTCCATCGTATTTCTTTTTGCATTCTTTACTTTGATTGAAAATGACACATCGACCGCTATGTACTATGTTTGTATTCCTGTTATTTTCTTTTTTGTATATATCCAAGCTGGACATTCTGTATTATTATATTTTGTTATATTTTTTTGTATTTTCCATCGAGAAATACGAAAATAAAATTGAGATTGAAAATTGAAAAACTAAACGTGCGTGAAATAGCAGGTTGAGATGGAGGGGTGAAGCAATAGTTATTGCTCCCTTTATATGACTTGGGAGGACTGAAGTTTTTAACTCTTCTCTTACTCCTAATCCTTCTGCAAACTTGAAGACATTTGGTGGAATCATATGGAGAGATTCAACTGCACAACACAGAGAGTAAGAAGGCGATGCAGTCCAGACGAGGCAGCTCTGGTTTATCATCCACTATACCTAAAGGTCACTGAATTCCACAGAATCCCCGTACACCTGATCAATCACAGGTGTGCGGTGTTGATACAGCGGCCAGTCGCACGCACGTGGGAACCGACATTGACCAAAGCATTAGAGACGAGCTCTCTAAATACCAATGTCCGCTCTTACAGCCCACCACACTGGACGTGACCGTGCTCTCTCCGAACTGACCGGCCAACCCGCGGTCAGGTTTACAAGAGGAGGATGGCTGGTTGACGCAGCTCACCTCGTGGCTGACTGATACGGCAAACATTGGTAGCTGTAAATTTTTGTTTTACGTTGTGAGAAAAAAACAACATTGGACTTGATTTCTTATATCGGAAGAGCTGACTCTCATTCTGTCGAAGAAAACTTGAATAGTTTTCGAATAAATCGAAGAAACGACATCGTGCAATGCGTTAGAAAAGTTAATTCATTCTGAATATCAGGAAATCATTAAACATGCGTGGAGGGGAGCTCTTGTAATCGCGTATTGATTGCGAGACTGTTGGTGAGGATTTCCGCTTATTGATGTCGGTTTCCTCTACAATTGCACCTCAAAGTATGTCATTTCTGTCATGTATCTGTATGCCTATTAATAGTATGCTTATAGTTTAGTTTAGTAGAGATAAAACGTTGTTGATCTATCACATTTCTTATTTGTACAAGTGGATAAATAAATCAAACTGAAAATTGAGACAGAAAACTCGCCTCTTATAAGTATGTTTCACTTAAAGATGTTAATCTTGTTTAAGTTTCCTGAAACACTCACACAACACCCACACAAACTATAAGCGCAACAAATTGTTGGATATAAATTTTATTATGACTAGAAAGGTAACGGCCTGTAAATCCCCTGTCATTCGCTGTATGCCTGTACATCGAATTATCAGTCTTCACAGAAGATTTCTATAGCAAAGTAAATGAATCCCTGATACAGGATGGAAGAAAAGAGGAAAGATAATCTATAGACTCTGGTTGCAAGGACCTGCAAAAAAATCACTGAATTGTGAAAACGCATGGAACTTTATCATAGACCGTCGTTTTTTTTTTGTTTTTTTTTTTTAGTGTATGTCCGGTTTAAAATGAATCTACTGCCAATCCGTAAGCTTATTTTTTGTTTTGTATTTGATTTCATTTTTTAACGTCAATTTGAATATGGAATGGAATTATACTTTGATATTGATACAGCTTGTTTCAACCCAGTCTAATTCTTCCGACAAAATGCATGGCAAAAAAAAAAAAAAAAAAACCACAAAACGCACACACACCCTACACTCGTTCACACAGACACACCACACACACACGCACACACACACACACACACACACACACACACACACAGACACACACACTCACACTCAAACACACACATACAGACACACAGAATTGGAATAGACCGCTTCAATCATTTAGCTCTTACAGGATAAGATTTCTTTTTGCCCCTCCCCTTCCTTTCTGACCAGTTCAGTGAAGGAACGCTTTCCTATCCGTCAATGTAAACCGGAAGGTGGTTTTAACAGAAATTGACATATGTCAACGAGGTGGTTGCAACCACAAGATTAAAACTCTGCGAACTTATAAGAAAGCTGAAAAATACAGGTCAACATTATTATTTTGATGTAATACGTGCTGACATGTAATTTTGCGTTTCTTAATTTTCCGAACTTTTCAAAAGGTGTCTTGTGAATGGTGCATTCCGGTTTGCGCACACTTGCCAGAATGCATGCAATCAAACGGGAATTGTATTCTTCTTCTTTTCCTCCTCTTTTCTTTTAATCCTTCAAAGCAATGTGTTGACTCATTCATCATTATACCACCTCACCCCCCCCCCCCCCGTCTCTTTCTAACTCTGTCTGTTTTTATTAATGTTTGTTTGACGCTGTGGCACACACACGCGACCCCGGTAAAGGATACACAGCTATTAGCACCGGAGAGGAAGTAGAGTTGATGTGCCAATGTTTGATTGAAAGGACTAAATAAACACTGATCAGCCATCCGCGGAGCTGCCTCGATATTTTGTAAGGGGGCTACCGAGGTCTATTTATAGTTGTTTGCCGCAAAATGGGAGAGAGAGAGAGAGAGAGAGAGAGAAGAAAAACACATCCCTTCAAGAAATTAAATGATCGTATGCATCTACTACAGTCAAGAGGTAGATGATCTTGACGGTAGCCTGACTTTAAGTAGAAAGACATTCGAAATTTGGTAGAAATGATAAAAATGCCAATGACGATAAAGATAATAACAATAACAATAACAATAGTAATAATAATGATAATGAAAGCAATAGTGATAATATTATGATGACGAAATATGATAATAGTAACGATGATGATGACGATAATAGTAATAATACTGATAATACTAATACTAATACTACTAATAATAACAATAATAGAGGGCCTTTCTGGGGTTTTTTAATGAAATAAAGTGATGCCCACATTGCATTATGGCAAGGTGCGTAAATGTCTCGCAAAGCATAAGAAATCGGATTCAAAACGATGTTTTCCTGTTTACAAAATTAGTGTCTTCTCTATTGTACCACAGTGCTTCCCTTTAATAGTCATTGATATTCGCTTCATGGTTGTTATTCATAGCCAGTATGATATTAGAAAAGACTCAGATAGTGTTTGTATTCATGATTTCATTTCCATGACATGAACGTTAACTCGTGAAAATCAACGAAAGAAAAAAAAAAATCCGTATCAGTATTTTACATTCCATTTTTCGCTTCATGTTTCTCCGTTTGATGATTAAAATGAAATAAAATAAATAAATAAATGGAACTTGCTTTATGGGATTATATAGACTGACAAGCAGCCTCATCACTGTTTTATCCTTACCATCATATGCGTGCATAATGTGAGAAGAATCTTCTGTATCCCCGAGTATTAATAGTCATTCTCTTTTGTTTATCCTTACTTTTGGTCTTTAATTGTACCCGTGCTCCTCATCCTGTTCCCCACACTAGGCTTTTGTTGGGACCTACACTCAACAAGCTTTGCTTTTTAGTACGTTTCATCGTATTTCTCTTTGCATCCTTTACTTTGATTGAAAAGGACACATCGACTGCTATGTATTATGTTTGTATTCCTATTTCTTTTTGTGTATATCCAAGCTGGACATTCTGTATTATTATATTTTGTTATATATCATGTATTTTCCATTGAGAAATACGAAAATTAAATTGAAATTATCCTATCATATATCTTTTGTTCTGACGACTGATTTCCATTGCATAACGTGTCCAATCACTTTTAAAACAGTGTAATAAATGATCGTGGTGGTCGCTTTGTGGCAAACTTAAGAAAAGGTATATCACTTGTGAAGGAGGAAACAAACACAAGGAAACAACTTTCAGTATCATTAGTGGTCATGGTCGTGTTCTTATATCTCGTCCGTTGTATATCGGCTGTTGAGCCTCGAGTCACAAATTGCCACTCCTATACCTAGATAATTTACATAGAAGCAAAAGTCATTTTACGAAACTTTGAAAAAAAAAAACACGTAGCAACTTCGCATATGTTACTTGGATACTTCTTCCTAGAAAAGATGAATTCATCAAAGCGTTTCACTAGATAAGTCCTTATCTGGAAAGTGAGGTCAATGAAATACACGTAAATGTGCTATGATAGACCACATTCGTACTATGACAAACTATTCAACCGCCCGTGGATCAGGTTTGTCTTGCACCATTTCTCTCTCTCTCTCTCTCTCTTGTTTTGCAGACAAAAATAATTATAAAAGACATATAAGACATTTTGTAGACAAAAAAAAGATAAAATACATATGAAAGCAACCCATTTCATTATTCATTTCTTCCTCAATTTATATTGTTTAATGATATTTCGACGTATTGAGAATATTCATTTCTATTTTTAAATCATGTGTTCTTTTTGAGGTGCTATATTTGTACATAATTATTGTCACTCTTTGTTGAAAATGAAATAGGCGAAACAAAACGAAACTCTGTGCGACACCATTGCTCGATGGATTGTATCGTTGCCATAGCTCCCAGCATATATTTCTTTCCTCTTTTTTTGTTGGTTGTTTATCTATCTTGGGGTGTTTTTTTTTTTCATCGTTGCTTATTCGAAATGACAAATGGCTATATATAGGTAATGAATTACACAATGAATCTTGTTACGACACTCTGTTGCCAATACAGTTTCTCTGTTTATTACCACTGAACTGTTGACAACAACATGCAATAAACACATTTTCACATTCTTTGAATACGAGGCAGTTCCTAGGTTTCTTGGGTAGTGCTGTAATATTTGTTGACGTCGACCTTTAGAAATTCGTATCGATAGCAAACATCTGTAAAAAAGGACGTTTGAAACTTTTGAAATTACAATTGTGCTGTTATTCTTTTTTTTTTAATTTCTTTCATACCATCACTTATAAACGAAGTGTTGCCCCGATAGCAATGTGTGTACGTGTGTTGTATGGGTTTGTCTATAGCAACTGATATATTCCAGCTATCGGCATATCAGTGATGAGTTAATGCACCTGTGGATCGCCTTCTCCAACTTCAGTCACATTTTTTTTTTCCTCACAGCCAATTCACAAGAACGAATTTTGGCTGACCGTCTAAAGCGAACAATAAAGGGAAAGTATAGTCAGTGGTCCTTAGCAGTGCTTAGCACTCTCGTAAGTGCATGCATGATCCTTGTTGCTCTAATCAGCACACTCAATTCGATTTCATGTATAACATGTTTATCTGCTCTTGAGTTAATTTGTTTGTTTGTTACCATAGCCCCAATCAAATATTTGTGCTGAATCACAGCGGAAATAGCAGTAAAACATCTTACAAAAAGTAAATACAGCGATCTTCCGTTTCGTGTCTCAATGATGTTTTACTTCTAAAGATGTTATTTTGTTTGTTACCATAGTTAGTTGCATCACACGAGATATTAAAGAAAAAGATACAGTTCGAAATTCTGATTGCAGCAATTAAAGATATCCGTACGTTTTTAAACATGCTAACAAGATGTCCCTAGTACAGGAATATCGGGTTCCGTGCCTCACCACGTTTTTAAGTTTTTAAATCAATAGATTGCTCCATCATAAGGCTTTTAAAATTGTGACGTAATTGATATGGCAAAAGCAAAATGATAATAACAATAATAATAATAATAATAATAATAATAATAATAATAGTAATAATAATAATAATAATAATAATAATAATAATAATAATAATAATAGTAATAATAATAATAATAATAATAATAATAATAATAATAGTTACTATTATTATCATTTTTATTATCATTATCATTATATTTAGGGCTGCAGTGAAAAAACATGTCGTAGGCATGTGTATATAATAGGAACCTGTAAACTTTTCATGATTTTGCTGTTAAAATACGAAACACCGAAATACACTCAGAGAATAAGAAAGTAAATACTTTTTCGAGGTTATTATTTTTTTCATAGAAGATTTTGATGAAAATCAATGTATCAATGAAAAGGGAAACTTTACGTATGAGTGAACACATTCGTTTTAGTCTTCCAAGGCATAAAAGTGAAAATTGCCAAAATTGACATGTTGTCTTACATTTGCAATTGTCCTTCAAGATAACAATGATAACAAAAGACAAGTTTAACACAATGAGAGACATGAATGAAATAGCAAAAATAAGTTTTCGTTCTCGTTATCTCTTTATAACATCAAACAAAAGCAAAGTGGGAAACCAAAGAGGGAAATAAGAATTTCTGTAAACTCAAACTTCAAATGACAAAGGGAGTAAAGGCACCAAGATGATTAAATGAACACAATTTTCCATTTAATTCTTTTAATTTAGTAATTCAAGAATCCATGAAACTAATTCAAGAACCAAAAATTATTCTCAATTTTCCTAATTTGAAAAAAATCAATTCGAATTTCTACTATTTTTTGTTGATATTGCTTCTTCTCTCATTTCTTTTGAAGTTCGATTTGACAGGAGATTCTTCATTTTCCTCCATTATTTTTAGCCTTTTTGAGTTTTGGCGTCAAAGGTATTACAATGTATATCGATCATAGGTTTAATTTTGAAACTTAATTAATGTTTCTCACTGTGTTAAATGTGCATTTTGTTCTAATTGCCATATGGAAGAGCACTGACGCATGAAGGTCAACTTGTTCATTTTTGCAATTTTTACTTTTGTGCCTTGGAAGAGAAAAACAATGATGTTTACTTTTGCGTAAAGTTTGCTTTTTTTTAACTTACTAGGTTAACTGGCAATCAAATTATCTTTAATATGGTAAATAATACATTAACTTTTAACCAAATATTCTATGAGAAATACAAACTTGAAAAAGTGTTTACTTTCTTTTTTTTTTTGTTGTTGAACGTATAAAAACAGGCGTTCATAGCGCAATAATGCAACAGCACGATGATCTCCAATGTCGCTTCATTTTCCAAGTAATTAGAACGAAACGGAAAGCTCAAAGCAGGTACTAGTAGAAAATGAAATGAAGACGACATTTTGTAGAAATATTACGCCAAAAAAAAAAAAAAAAACCAATGAAATGAGATCAGGCAAATTATACCACAAGGAAGAGCAACTATATTCGCACATCAGAACACCTACCAAGTTGCAAGATCGGACCATCCATACAAGTCAACATGAATAAGGGGTGGAGTTTCCCTCTGGATTAAAGTGGCGAGATTTCAAAGCATTTTAAGCATTTGCTTCCCTCCCCCTCCTTATGGTAAACCAAAGTTTACTGCAAAATCTGTGCCACCTGAGTCCACACGAAGAAAAAGAATAGAATTGAAGAAAATACAAAAACAAAACAAAACAAAACAGAACCATTTAAGCTTCAAATATTTTGTGGTAACGTGATATACCAAACGTGGACTTCAAAATCAGATGATAATGCCCATCTCCATTAGGTATCTCTTTTCTCTCTCTCTTTTCTTTCTTATACTTTTTTCCACTGATCGGAATGTGGGAGGCGGCTTGTCCAAACCACGAGCGGTATAAGCCCTCTGCTAATCCTCTTGGTTTATCTCATTAGAAACCAGTCCCTCTAAAGGCAATGGACTGAAGAAGAGGAGTCCACTCCACTCTCAAGAACCCACAGATACCACTCAAGAGAAAGAGTGGTGGAGCTTTTGGTAAAGGAGGCGTTTAATCCGCCAAAACATACTTGAGAGAGCAAACGACCGCGATATTTTCTTTCAAAGAAGTTTGTCGTTAAAAAAGAAGTTTAAAATGATAGTCTATTCGTCCGACTACTTAATAAGCTTTGTTTATTTGTTTGTATGTTGCTGTTTTGAGTTGTTGCTGCTTTCGCCATCGTAACAGCGGAAAACCACCTTCATTATTGATATTAATTCACGGATAAATTTGGACTTTCTTTATTCCAGTTACCATGGCGACAACTCAAATATTGCCCTTAAGTGATTGGTTGTTTTCAGGATGGTTGTGTCGTCGTATGTACGGTATTCAACTCATCGATGCTGTACTCTGCTTGCAGAGAAGAAAAGGAGTTAGATAAAGAGAATGATCAAAAGAGATGGATTTACAACGACATGAATTGATATAGTCAATTACATGCATATCTATTTATCTATTTATTCATTCATTCATTTAATTATTTTGTGTTCTTTGTACACGGTAGTCTCTTCAGTACATAAAACTGCTTTACAAGAGAGTCCTGTATTACATAAATAATTAGAATACAGTTTACAATTTGAAACAAGTTTTGAACATTACAATGTTACAGTCCATAACAATTCAATGCATACAATACAATACAAAATACGAATAAGTTAAAACAGTAATGAAAATATAAAATTGAATTTCATATTAGATAAATAAATGATATAATATTAAATCAAATAACGTCTTACATTCAAAATATACGTTTATTACAACCAGTAAAATATCATAAATGATTGAAGGATCAATAATTTGTGATCCATCCATTATCTACTACTTATTCTTGCTTTCACAAGTGAGTCACTCATAATACCTTCGACTGCCAAACATACTGAGATCTGCATGTAACATATTATGAATCGAACCATTTATACTCTGTACCTTTATACCGTATAAACACTTCTTCTTTAACAGTTTATCGTGAGGCATGACATCAAAAGCTTTTTGAAGATCTTAAAGGGGAAGGCTAGTAACTGATCAGTGGGAATCAGTGCGAATGCTGGGAGATGATTGTTCCAATTCTTGCGGGATTCATTTAAGAGTACATTATATATCTATTGTTGTGTGAGAATTATTTGCTTCAGAACGGTCTCATATTCACGTGATGTGCAGCTTAATGCCCCGTCACTGACCAGGCATGCTAACCTGGAAACATTAAACTGCCCATTACTTGAATATGAGACCATTCTGAAGCAAATAATTTTCACACAACAATAGATATATAATGTACTCTTGAATGAATCCAATAAGGATTGGAGCAATCATCATCTCCCAGCATTTCCGCTGATTCCTACTGATCAGTTACTAGCCTTCCCCTTTAAAATACACTACCTGTTAATAAACCAAGTGTTCATGTTTTTTTTTTTGTAAAATATGTTCAGCTATATCAAGAATGCAAGAATTTATAGAATGTTTCTTTACTCAAAACCTCAACGTGAATGTTGACAGTTACAATTTAGCACCTTTTTTGACTCACTTTATAAAACATAAATTACAAGAAACCTTTCACTGTAGTATGGGATGACAAATAGCATCTACAATGACTGATATGCAGTTTGAGTGTACTGAATTTCGTATACGAAAAATACGAGAAGCGATGCCTCTAATTACAAATTTTTGGAAGGTAAAAATTGAGTAATTAAGCCAACTTTCAAGCAGGGAACCTGCCTTTAATTTCAGAGTTAGATGACAAATAATGTTGCATTTTAAGAGGATGATCAAACTCATATAATGTGCTTTTACGCTATATACTAACCACGTGTTTGCACAATTTGTCTCAAGATACTCTTCACGTGTCTTCCTTCGACTGGTGCTCTTTTGTTGTCTTTTTGTTTAACTTCACTTCTCTTTACTTTCGCCTATTACGACCGCGCATATTTGTGGTTTCCGATCACTTTAGAGTTTTTTCCGCTTTCTATGAATAAGCTTTTTAATCCAATTCGGCAAATATGCCAAGGGAATCTTTGGTGGCGTCACATGATAAATGTTTTCACTCGGACTGTTATTTAAGCGGAAAGAGTGGGGGTAAAGTATTGTTTGATTGCATAAAAGAGCGTTTCTCGCACTGTCAATCAAAGCATTACGGCTTGTAGCACCGGTGATTTTTTTTTCTTTTTGATGCAGCTGTATGAATTCAAAAACTTGTGACTGCATATGCACTTAAAGGAGCGAACGAGAAACTCAAGTCTCCATTTTATCAAGGCAAATAAAGTTACAGTTCAACAAGGATGAACTATGGCGCAACGTTAGGAATTCTTCATGAATACAAGTAGCTGTCACTCTCAACAAACTATCCAGCGGCAAGGTTAAACGCCGAAAAGTTTAAACCCTCCCGAAAGCAACTCGAACGTGGCTTTGCCCGGACACAAGAAAATCGCAATGAACCAGCCATTTCATTGTCTACCATAATATAGTTTTTCTCTCAAAAGTTACACTCTCCTTTTTTTCGGTCAATCAATCTCAATACCTCTGTTTATTTGGCACAAATACAACACATTATCATTTTGAATGAAACCCAACGCGACTGAAACAGTATCTCTGTGGTTTGGGAAGAGTGGAAATAAAAGATTAAACAAAATTAGGAAACTCGTACGTAGGCACTCTCAAAAATAATACAGGAAATATCGGGTGACATTTTCATTTACAGTTATTTATTCTTCTTCCTCTATTCACTTTTCTTCTGAAAGTGCAATGTGTTACGAGGTAAAAGCCTGTCAATTCTGGTGTTGTGGACATCGTGGTAGGCTTATGTTTGGAGACAAAATATTTAGAAAAAACTGATGGGAGATTCAACGAGGTTTTGCTTCAACTTGACAACGGAAAAGTTGGATGGAATTTCCTTTTTGATTGTTGTGCTTATGGGTGGGAATATAGTTCATTGATGAATAAAATATGTAACGTGAGCCCCCTGAATTTTCATTTCTCTTGAATACCATGGTTGTAATGCATCAGCAGTCTTTGTTGACGACTTGTAAGGAAATATCCTGTTTGGTTTCCGTGTTATTTCGATTTCCTTATTATTTAGGAGCGTATGGACATGAATTTTAGTATCCAGAGCACAACAGTATTTGGTTTATTAATGTTTTCATGAAAATACCTCCTTTGTCATCAAAAGCCAACGTTCATCTCAAACATTGACACACTTTCCTTTTTGTTTAAAGACAAGGAAAAGACAAGGAAAATAATCCAAAGAATCTGATTGATTAATCAATCAAAAATTACAGATGTTAATGGGAAATTATCCCAAATAATATGCTGTTTCAATTACTGCAGAAATACCAGTTTTACACATCAAGTTTGAGAAAAATAGACAATAGACCGTTTCTGTAATTTATTACAATTTATGGATGTTTCTTTTCCAACAGCCTAGTAACGAAGCATTTTATTCACATGCTCCCTTTCATTAAGTTCCGTAGGTAGGAATTCACCTATTTTGTAGTTGGAGCTAGGTCGGGCAAGCTTTTTGGTTGTTAAGGGCAACTTTTCTGAGCAAAGCATGTATACAATTTGAATACATTACAGAACCGGTCTATTTCGTTACTTATCAAAAGTTGTTTTTTTATGCATTTCTAAAGTTTTGGTTAAATCCATGTGCCGTCATCGCTGTATAAGAACACAAAAAACAACTCGTGATGTGATGAGGCCAGTTGGAGGAAATCACCCTTAACATAATGAATGTCAGAAACAAGTCGAAGGAATGTGCACTTTTCAGTTTTGTGGATTTTGAAAAACAAGTTTTCTTGATTGTAAGAAAGACATTCATCTTGAAGTAGGTGATAGAAACTTGCCTGCACATATGGGCAACATTAAGAAAATCATCAAAAATGTGGACAAGTCAGGAGTAAAGTTTATAAATGATTTTAATTTTCAAATTAAAGTTTATTTAATTAAGTTATTTCTTAGAATTTACTCCAATAGGGTCATTTTTTAGAATTTGCTCGCACTTGAATAGTATGGTCTTTAAAAAACTGTTGAAAAAAATTCTTGTAAGTTTAAAGTTTTTTGAAATGTTGCTCAAAGTTTGTAAATGTTTGATGTATTATGATAATGATACCACGATCATCATTATTACTAATCTCAATGATTACAATAGCAGTCATTTTTATTTGCCTTCATTTTTTGGGCAAAAAACAACCCAAGAAGAACATTGAAAGAAGCACATGGCGCAATGATAGAAATAACTGTAGGGCTCTACTCAACTGTGCCAATACAGGACTCAACTGACCTCCGAGGCGTCCAGAAAAGGGTAAAATCATGTTTAACAATATCATAACATTTTATTATCATTATCAATATAATCATTGCGATACACAACAAGTTATTCTCATTATTGTCATTTTATCACCATTATAGTAATACTAACAAATTGTCATTGAGGGAAAAAAAAAGAACTCGTGTAAACCTTTTCCAATTTATATGCCATATATTTTCTTTTTCATCTTTACCCTTTCACGGACTCACTGAAGAACGGCGTTTATCTATAAAGTGAGTGACCGCGTCGAAATACAAAATAAGCTCAAATCTTATGGAAAATATTACTTCAAACCTTAAATGCCACCACCGCAAAGGAAGTGTTGTACATTATAGAAGTTCTCGCCCAAAAAGTAACCCTCAAGACAGGGTAACCTAAAAAACAGGTCCCTTTAAGAGTAGATTGATGCCTGTCTTGTCAGCTTCCGACACCTGTCACTCCATTTGACGACCCATTCAGCCATTGTTCCCGCCCATTGTTGCCGAGTCAAACCTGCTGGACCAGGGGGTGGTTAATACGGCGAACCCTTTCAGCCCGAAGAATAGCCCGTGTTTATCCCTTCTTTTTTTTTCCCCATCTCCGCCAGAACCGCACAAACTCACCGACACTCTAAACGTGTAGAGAGTTACTTGAAATGGGAAGAAAAAAAAAGGGGGGGGGCAAAAGAAAACATCCTGTTCGGACGGAACCGAAATTGACAGATTGTGTTTTCCATTTTGTTTCTTTCTTTTTGTAACCCTCGACTTCGACCAAGAACGCCAGTCTAATAGCTCTGTACGGTTGAAAGGTGACATTAGCACCGCTTCGATAAATGTATCACAAGTGCGCAGAAAGGAAACGTCGCTAGGAAACCGGCGCCTTTTCCATTCAAAAGTAGAGGAGGAGGGCGGGGCAGGTGAAAGCCTGCTCTCCTGCGTGGCCTTTGTCTGCTTTTGTTTTACGCTCCGTTTTTGTTTACTGCTTTTTGCATCCTTAATCTCACTGCCCGATTCCTGGTACTGGTTGTTTAATGTCAGTAAACTTATCGATCAGTCGTAAAGAGGGGTGAAAAAGAGAAGGGAAAAGGTGGAGAAAAGAAAATGAGATAATGAGAAAAGGCGATAGATAGATAAGTAGATAGATAGTATAGGTAGGTAGGTAGATAGATAAATAGATAGATAGATAGATAGATAGATAGATAGATAGATAGATAGGTAGATAGATAGATAGATAGAGAGATAGATAGATAGATAGGAAGATAGATGGATAGATAGGTAGATAGATAGATAGATAGATAGATAGATAGATAGAGATTGAGAAAAAAACTGGCAAGAAAGAACAGAGTCCAGAAAACAAGAAATGTGTTGGTTTTACTCAGTGAAATGTGACCAGGATGACATGACTTTTATTGGGCCCTCAGAAAAGTAGTTCCCTGGAATTTGTCCTTCTTTCATCTTTAAAACGAGGACAATCTGTGATGATTGCAAATGATATTTTGGAGTATACCATCTCCTGTTCGAAGTGTTTGAATATTCATATTTCGTATACATCAGTCTATAAGATTATGATACCGCTGTCATCAAAATCAAACTTCCGCTTGTTCTTCGTGTTCATAATAATTCTATGGAACAATCAATGATTTCCCAATTGTTCGTGTGTTACTACAGTTAGGGCATATTACATGATTGGTGTATGCATTTTTCTTTTGTCCAATGTATGATTATTTTTGAAAAAAAAATGTTTTGTAATGTTATGTCTATTTTGTGAAAATGCAGAAACAAAATCAAATGAAACCAAATTAAATACTGTCCTTGGTGTTATTTATAGGTGGACGTATGGGTAGGGGATTCAAGCATTATGCTCTCTATTTTTATGATCATTGAAGATCCGATATCTATACAAGATTGGTTGAACGTTTACAGTTTACAGTTGTGCAGGGCCCCTTGGTAGAGCAGTTCTTAATTGAAAGGGCTACCCTGTTGAAATAGAACTTAAATAAATAAATAAATAAATAAATAAATAAATAAATAAATAAATAAATAAATAAATACAGTTGGATCAAAAGTCTGTCAATTACTTTGTTTGCGTGTACATTTAGATGTGTTTTGTCCATGTAAATTTCGCACAATAGTTGTCAGCACAAATATTGATAGCTAACGATTTGGCTAACATGACTAAAAGTGAACGTACAAAAATAAAGGATCCCTATGGTTTTCTATCATGCAATACGGAACAAGTCATTGCAATTTCACTTGACTTGACATTTGGATTAAACAAGATTAATGTGAAACTTGTAAAGTTTATATTTAGAAGAGAAGGAAATCCAAATACTGTTTCAGGTCCTGGAATGATTGGTACCTTCAAAAAACTGTGAAAAACTTTCCTCTTTAGGAGGGCTTTTTGCTATCCAAGATGAGAACTCAAACGTAAATCTGTACCCGCCCACTTTTCATTTCTTTTTCTTGAGTGCATTGGTTACATATTACCAAGTATTGTGAATAAAAAAGAATCTTAATTGTGATGTCTAAGAAGAATAAATACTATTTCAAGGCAAGCTCAAATACTGTATTGCCGTCCTTGTAAGGGTTATGTTCGTTTGTGTGTTTATCATAATCTTCAGCCAAACAGTTTTGTCTATTCTGACATCTCAGTTATCGTATCCAGTGGTATCGACTGTTGATGTAGATTTACGTGTGTGGCCATGTCTGCTGAATACATTCCACACTTTTTTGGTCTTGTTCCAGTATAATTTCAACCATGTCACACATAAAATGCGCAGTTTGTTATCGGCCTTCTGTCGGGTAAGATGAACGAGAAAAAGCCGTGACGGCGCGGCGGCTGTCACTTGACAGAAAAGTCAGACATTGGATGATAACGGTAAAATGATTTTCTTTCTCGTTTCCCTCTGACCTGATAGTTTTTCACTAATGAGGAAAGAAAGATTACTTACCACCTACACTCTCATGTACACTCTCAATGGACTCTGAAAAAAACGCGGGGCACTTTTTTTACGGTCAATGAACTCTTCCTTTCAACTCTTGTTTGCGACGCGTAATCCCTCGAGTTGTTTAAATAGATCTTGGTTTTGTTTTGTTTTGTTTTGTTTTTAGACGAAAGTCAGACAAAGTCAAGATGAGCACATCGAGTTCCCATTTTCGAGAAATTTAGTTCCATGAAGCAAGGGGGCAGTGTGTGATATAACCTCCTTGCATAAAGTAAAACTTTGGCTGCGACAAAATCATGAAAATTTACCTTTGCGCCTCCCCATCCCCCTCCCCCTTCTTTTCTCAAACTAAGTTTCGGTAAAGTGTAAATAGGTATATAAGAAGACAACGAATTGGTAGAGGAAGTTGGACTGAGAATATCTTGAGGATAAACAGGCTAACGGATGTACAGGGCGTTCCGGTCCAGAAATGAAAAAGTTAGTCTGAAAAAGAAACATAAAAAAATAACATGACAAGCACAACAGTGAAATTCTCGACAAAATCGGATGATGAATAGGGATAAGTTATGAAATTTCTAAGACTCGCTAATTTTTTTTTTTGCCAAACAGTTCTCGAACAATAATTGGTATGAATATGTAAATAATCTCATCACTTCCAGTTACCTCACAGCTTTCCATTGATCGTTTACGAAAAAAACAATGTCGAAATTGAAGTTTTTCTGCCATGAAAGTATAAAATATAATGTTATTTCTGGTTGAATAAAATGGAAATGATGATCAGTCAGATGATCAGGATTTGAGACTGGGGCATAGAATTGTGATGGAACAAAGAAAAAAAAAACAACAGGAAATTTCAAAATTTCATGTACAAATTGTATGGAAACTTGTGAGGGGATGACTTCACCAATTCACTATTTGCATATTCATGTAGACTGTTCAAGAATAATATGGGTTTCGTGAAAATTAGTGAAACTTCACATTTTCATACCTTCTTTTATTTTCGTCCGATTTTGATCAATTTTTTCGTTGTTTGCTTACAAAATATCATTCTTTCTTTTTCAGATAAAACACCTTCCTACTAGTTTCTCCTTTAAGGATTTGAGAATGACGGGAAATGGAAAGGAGATAAAAGGGTGGAGGACTGGTAGGAAAAGAATGGAGGAGGATGGGGGATGGGTGAGTTTGGGTTGACAGAGAGACAATGTCACCGGGATTTAGTTGATGCACTGATGGCAAACCAACTCATCGACGAGGAAGTCGGGGGAAGACGAACAATGGCGATAGATGGAGGGGATCACATCCCACTCGCCGTAATTCGTGCCTTTTGTTGGTGTGACCCGCGTGTGTGTAATTAATTTGGTGGAAAAGTGGCCGCATTGTGGAGGAGCTTTACAAGATCGATTTTGTTTCTGTTGGTGCCTCTTGTTCTAATTCTCCCGCACCTCTCCCCACCTTGATCTCCTTCCTCCTTATAGTTCCTTCGCAGTGTATAGGGGCATCGGTTAAGGGCGGTCATTGAACTTTTCACCAGAGCATGAACCAGTAGATCTACGTGTACGTGCAACGGGATCGAGATTCATGACAATACTATTATAAAATGGTGGAGTATAAAAGAGGAGTAAGAGCGCATCATCTGACGAAGTTTACGGATCTGCTCTTTCCTCCGATCTGCTTTCAAACGGCTTTTGCGGACATAATATGGAAGTGGCGCCACTTATAAACTCTCCCTCTCCCTCTCTTCCTCCTTCTCTTGCTCTTTCTTGCTGTCTCTTCTCTCTCTCCGTCATCCATTCACTTTGCCATATGTCTTCACGTCATTGGTACCGTAGCGTCAGCTATTTGTTGTGGTTTGCAGTGTTGTTTATGTTGATGGTATAGTATAGTCGTATATCCTAAACACAGTGGTGATTGATCAGTATACCTTTAGATGATTTTTGGATGATATGGTGCAAAAATGTCCCAGTACACTTGAATTAAATTCTCCGTGAAATCACTGAGATATTAATGAGAGTCTAACATTTTGATAAAAACTGTCAGCGTCATCTCGATGGCATTACTATAAATATCTTCATCAGTGAACACAAAGAATAATAGTATCTCAATAAAAAATAAAAACAAAGAAAACCTATAACAGCATGGAGATCAATAGATAGGTAGATTAATCTCTCTCTCTCTCTCTCTCTCTATATATATATATATATATATACATATTTATATTTATTTATTGTATGAGTTGTTTTTGTATAATGTATACATTTAATACATTGGTAGAGAGGGGTAGGGAGAGAGAGATGTCCACACGGTCAAATTGACATTCTCTGACTGTGAGTTGAAATTAAACGGTAAAAATGTCACCAGATCTCCTCAGTGCAATCGGAAATCATGTTTTAGGCATGACAGCTTCTTCTATATTCCTTCCTTTCATCAACTAGCAAACCAAAAGTTCATTTTCTCAAGACTCGTCATCCAGGGGGTGGGGGGTCTTCTTTTCCTACAAAGACGGCTTCCGCACTCTTTCTGCGCTAAATATGGTCAGAGTGAAAACGTTATTGCTTTCACCCGTGATCACGCATGCGTCTGATGTTGATTACCATCTACAATGCAGGCTATCATTTCTTCTTCCTTTTGGCGGGATAACGCCACATTTCGGGTGACGCAGGACACAGGGACAAATTATAGAGTGCAATGACATCTGTTTGCAGAACAACTCTGATGAGGTAATGATAGCACTGATAGTAATAACAACAAGAGAAGGAGACAAGATGGACGTCTAGGGGAGATACTATGGTTGTATAAATCTCATCTCCGGCCCACAGCTGTATCAAGTTTCGTGATGGCAAGTCATAATGATTTCTTATTAGGGACAATGATTTTATGTGTGTTTCTTTCACATTTGAATGAAAGAGCACTTTTGTCGAAAGGTTACCAATGTTCATGAATCCTAACACCTCCCCATCCCCCCCCCCCCCCTCAGCGAAATTAAAGGCAAAATAAAACGTAAAGCTGAAGGATAACTTACACGTATTTGTTTCTGACGTCTGATGACACTTGTTCGATCGCGACGTTATGTAAAAATGACGTAATTAACGGTGTTCTTCGATCATCATACTTTGCTTGGGAAGCATTTCTCATATTAAACTATATAATCTATGCTCATATCATATCTCTCATATTATATCAATCTTTCGACATGTACATTCATACATGCATTACAAATACAAAAAAATGATATTCAACATTTGTTTAAGCAATAATGAATAGTGTCAATGAATTGTGTCTGTGCTGTAACATATTTATCGAATTTTAAGTTTGCACGGCCTCTATATATTTGTTTCTATATCACCTGAATCCATCAGTCATTAATGCTCTAACTGTAGGTTAGATAAATTTTGATATCTGATTTTAGCATATCATTTTTTGAGTGATCAAAGTTTCACGAGTTCCGCTTTTCAGTAGACCACATTTCTCATCGCTCGCCATGTTTACGTCTCGTTCCCATTGCAAAGTATGCGTTGTTTCTATCATTATTTTGTTCAAATGTACATGTATTTTGTATTTAAACTTTGTGATTTGCATTTCTTACAAATTGCTAACAATATGATTTATACTTTTGTCTTTGTATTACCTTTTGTTGGATGGAAATAAAGCACAACTGAATTGAATTAACATGTATATAAATAGTTACAAGCACACACACACACACAGAAATATATATACATATATAAATATATATATATATATATATATATATATATATATATATATATATATATATATATATTATAAGTATATATAATGATAATGTTGAGAGAACTCAAATTCTGCTCTAACGTATGCATTGGAAACGTGATCAAATCTATGGGAATTCCAGTGGTGACATAATGATTGTTCGTTATAACTGTTACGTATCCCCCTGAATTGACATCGGAGAAAATTGCACTAAACGTTTTAGTTTATTACATCTTATGACAAATTTACCCACTTCACCCTATATGCGAGGTCTCTTGCATTAAATGCTTCAGGCAAAATGTGATATTGACTGCTGCATATAGGAAAGATACAAAGTGCGACTTTTGATTGACACCTGGACTCGACATGTTTATGAAGGTCTTGAAGCTGATCCAGGTGAGTTGCTACAGTAATTCCGATTGGCATATCAAGGGAAAAAAATCTATATTTTCAAAAAGGCATCGCGTTACATGGGTTGTTATTTCACCTTTTTTTGCCTGTTTGTCCATTGTGAAATTATTTCCGGAAGCTTTGGGTCTCTTCATCTGCCTTCAGGGCGTTTTGTCACGCCCACTGAGAACCTCCTCAAGAGTTTAAACGCTTTATTTTGGCTACTCACAGTACAGGTAGAGGTATTCTGGCATTCTTAAAATCAGCCGACGCAAGCAAAATTCAACATTTCATTAGATATCCTGTATGAGCATATGAGCTCATCCAGCATGCTGTTAATCGAGTGATCCTCGTCCTAATCTCCGCTTTGTAGCAGATCACGTTTTCCATCGCTATGTCCTATCTTTATCATTATACATCTATTCGTATAAATATTCGTATAAATCTTTTGTATTATGCTTTATGACTTAATGTACTTCTTACAAGTTGTTAAACTATGTAATCTGTCAAGCGTATACTTCGCATAATGTGTGACCTTTTGTTGAATGGAAATAAAATTTAAGTGAATTGAAATGAAAATTGACTTGAATTGGAAAGGAGGACATATACAACTGTTTTGAAAGGAGCATGAAAAGAGAGAGACGTGTGTATGGTGAACAGCACAAAAAAAAAAAAAAAAAACCCGGATGACTGAAGATGAAAATAATTGATGAATAAAGCATCCTTTGGGGCACAGTGTACCTTCGACCACCTCAGCTTGAAGATAAAGTGTCTCTTACACCTCTCTGATTTCAGCACACTCACTGACACATACACACTCACTCACACGCGTATTGATAGACCGACAACAAAGTTAATGGAAACCAAAACCCAAATATATAGATGTGGAGTGAGGAAAATTGAACAATCAATTCCACAAAATTTCGTATTTTTCATGAATAGTATGTATAACTTGTTACTGACATAATGCTATGTTCAAAGGTTAATATTGCTTTTTAAAGAGGTAAGTCAATTGGCCTTTAATTTATGCTAGAATAAACGTGAAAATGTTGAATTTTCTTTATATATTCTTTATAGTGGCTATACATGACGTCATTAACTGAAGTAGTCTTCTTATATTCAGCGATAATAGACGGCACAGAACCTTAAAAATGTCATAACTTTTGAATCGATTGTCCGATTTTCCTCTCTCTTTTACTGATGGGTTCTACTAACATTGCTGCTTTCATTCAATCCAATTTGGGTTTTAGTTTCCTTTAAACAAGCACTCTATCTACGCATTGGAATACAAAATAGTAAAACCAAAAACAAGAAGATACTGACACATTAGACAGATGACACCTGTACAGAGGAAGATAAAATAGACATAAAACTCAAATGATATCAAGTATATCATATTAAATCAACAGATGTTGTTGCTTTAAATTTCATATTCTTGTTCGTGTGTGTGATATTTCTCGAGATCGTACAGATACTAAAGTATATCCACCTCTCCTAGGAGCATGAACTTGGCTCCAGTCCAACAACGTACGCACCGAATTCACAACGGCTACTCAGTTCTTAACTTTGACCGCATCATTCTTTTCATGCGCCCCCTTATGTGATTGACAGGTAGCCTGAGCCAATCGGAAGGCAAGTTGCCAGGGCGACAGTTCGACGGATAAGACCATTGAGCGTGCCAAGTCGAGCGTGAGATTTGTGTTGATTTTTACATCTAAAATATCATTTTCCCCTCCTTTTCCTTTCTTTTGTTAACACCTTTTCGCTGGACTAGTTTCCGTGTGAAAGTGGACCAGAATGCGAAGGGGGTGGGGGGGGGGGGGGGGGTGGGGGGGGGGTGGGGAGGAATGTGGAGGAAAAAAAAAACTTTGGTCGACATGAGTCACAAAGTGGATTTTTGATGATGACTCACTACAAGTCCGCTTTTAAAAATCACATCCTCGAAAAAAAAAAATGTTTGATATTAGCAATTGTCAGTGTTTATACACTTTTTATTCTTCAACAGACTTTCTTTAGCAGTTTATTTCCATTCGAAAATAACTTGATATACAGACAATATGCATGAAATAACACTGTAACTTTGTCTTGGGTCGTCTACACTTTCAGAACTCCATGAAACACTGTGTGGTTGCATGCCAAACACCTACAGCAACACCTCCACACACCGACCACCCACAGTGTTTGACAAAGTAATACACCAAAGTTACACCCACCACGCACTCATGCGCGCCCACCCACACACGAGCTCGAACGCCTCCTCCTGTCGCCATATCGGCTTGAGTGATCTTCATGGTTTTGCTCAGTGAGAATCTACCTTGGAAGGGAAAAAAATCATCCCTCGTGAATGTCAGCGACGCCTAACTCTCTTGAAAAAGTAGAGAGTATATTTGCAAAACAGAGTTTCGAGATGCAGTAGAGGAGAAAAAAGGAGAATCCCTCAAAAGTTTTACTCATCGTAATGGCATGTGTATTCATATTTGGCATACCATATTCGTATGGTTGGACAAAATGCTCTATACAATCTGATACAGTGCCTTCAGAATATGGTAATAAATATGGCATGCGTGTCTATTTACTCTGTCTATTTTAAGTGAAAGGATTCGGGCGAGCTCTTTCGGAACGCCTGCATGAAATTTCAACTCTTGTGACTTGTGTAATTCAAACATTTCTTTCATGACTCACACGCGCTATTGTGAGTGTGTGAGGTAAATGAGATGATACTATCAGATTCCAGTGTTCTCACAGTGATTCATTCATAAAGTCGAGGGGAAATTTTCTTGCAGAAATCATTATATCTTTGTCATCATTAAATTGGCAGCTCTAGATTTCATAATAATTATGTCTTATATCAAGGAACAGATTAAATAAAACCAGCGATTGAATTTATCCGAATCGGAAAGATTTTTTTTTTTTTTAATGGCAGTTTTAGAGAGAAACAGACACTTTCATCATATAAAATGTCATTCCTTTTCAATGCAATTTAAAAAACATCTGTTTTACAATATAATCAAAAATAAAAAAACCCATCAAATTCTCAAGTTATAACTGAATGTAAACTACAAGTCTCTGATTTTCTCATTTTCATTATTGATATGTACATTACATGTGACATACTGCATTCTGTGTCAAGTGGATAAATAGAATTCAACTAAACTAAAAAGCTACAATAGGTTCGAGAAAAAGAAAACCATTATTTTGCCTAATGAAAAGTTAAAATTCTGATGGAAAATATGGCACTTAAGAACAAACAAGTATTCCTAGGGCTTGATAAATTGAGGCTTAGATTAATTTTATGTCCTTCTTTACTTTTCTCTTAAACATTAAAGCAGCAAAGTAAACGAAATATTGCGACGAGGTGAAATGTGTTTACATTCATAACCATGCGCATAAACACACACACACACACACACACACACACACACACCACAAATTTTATTGGAACACACCAGAGGTGAAAATATCAGAGGCAAACAAATCAGCCTAGACGAAAAATATCGAAGTAAAATGTGTTGGAGGTAAAAACTGATAAGAAATCAAGCGTAGATATTTGTCAAAATATTGACTTTTTAAATTTCTGATAAGTTCATTTCTCGCATTTTACCTCTGATGCTTTGAGGTCTGGAATTTATACCATTGCGATATACTGCAACAATCTAAATGCCGTATTGGAAAAGTAATTTAGAGGGCATTGATCAAAGAGCTACTACTACCAACTACATTGAATATTAAGAAGAATTCAATTTTGATTTGATTTTGATTTGATTTGATTTATTTACGAAATGCATATACATACATTATTCACAAATATGCACATAGTTTGTACATGAAACATGTTATTATACATTTTGTGTGGATCGTCATAGGCTATGAAAAGCTTGACTGGGACGTCCAGTATGGATAACGTACACATATTATGTACATAAACATCATACAAAAAATATGTATTATGCGCGTTCAAATTGTTCATAGATAGGAAGATGAGAGAAGGAGAGAAAAAGAAAGAAAAGTGAGAGGAAGAGTTAAGGAGAGGGATAATCTACATCATGGTGGTTAAAGGTATACAAGATTGACAATTCTGGTAACATAGAAAAGACTCGCTGCTATTATGTACGTGATGTACGTGTGACAAAATAAACATGTTCAGTTCAGTTCAGTTCAGTTCAGTTTTTATTTCTGCATTTCAAAATCAATACAAATAAACAAATCAACGAAATACTTACATAGTCATGTGAACTATGGGGCGAGAGAGCAGGCAAGAACCACGCAAATGGTATTGCTTAAACATATTTGCAATTTCAAAAACAGGATCCAGCATTAGCAAAAGAAATTTCAGCAAAAGCTGTCTTGGCATTGGGGATGATGAGGAGTTAGGTCATTATTCGATGAGTAAAGCAATCTTACCCCGGAGCGTGTTGCTTCGCGATTAAGCCATGTGTATATGGCGCAAGGGCCTGAGACTATACTACTAAAGTAATAATCTATGGATGCATTTTGGAAAAAAACAACAACAACAACGAAAGGCAAACAAACATAAAGAGTTTAACATTTTCTAGTTTCAGACAATGACTAATATAGAGGCTCATGCTCATCCAATGTTCCTCACTTCAACTTTTGGTGCTTGTATGTATACTGTTTACAAAAAAAAAAAGTCAAACTGTGAATCATCACAGAAAAAAATCGCCTTAAATTTTACATACTTAAGCTACATTATATCAAAAAAACTCTTCTCGTATCATTGATTTATTCGAGCAGTGGAAATTTTCATTGTTGATACTCATAATTCAGAGAGAAAATCATTGAAATGGCCGTTTTGGATTGCGTCTGTGGTTTGTTGATAATTTTGAATCAACTCGTTCTGGATCTCAGCGCTACAGACCCAGGCGTTTCTACATGTCCTGAAAAGTCGATGACAAAGTCGACGATGCATGAAGTGTATCATCAAGTCAAACGTAAAGGCAATGTACACAAGGGGAGAGTGATGACAAATCATGGATTAGTCATCGTGATATGATTGTGTTTGACGAAGGCATGAAACGAGGTATATACTCTATATGAGAAGTAGAGCACAATCGCTCATGAATATTCAGCATGTAAAATGAACTGCGTGTTCATCTTCTTGACGAGCTTGGGAGAGGGAAGTAAAAGCTTTGCTCAGTAACAATTGAAACTTTTGTTAACGATAACAGAACGGTTTCGTTTTTTATTGTTGCGGTAGAAAAGATTTATGCAGTATATTCGTTTATTATCGTTGCTGCCATTGATTTTCCTTTTGTACATAGGCCCTAATTATCGAAACATGAACATGAGAAAAAGAAATACTCTCCGTGTAGCCCATCAGAAAGAGGTGCAACATTGACAGGCATGACATAACATTGATGAATAATTAAGCAGCGTATGTTATTGGGATGCAGTCAAAACTCTACACTATATTTTGTGGAACACAAATCCGTCGACGGTGAATCATGAGCACGCAGTCGACTGCGCATCGAACTGCATGAAGACGATAAGTCGATCGCTATTGACGATCGTCGCTATCGATTACACTATTGATGTATCCATGCAAGCTGCTCTTTGTATCACCGTTTGGTAATCACTCCCGGTCGAATATGAGTTGATTTTCAACTGACTTTTTTTTTTCCTCCGCACATGGAATAAAATTGCTAATTGAGTTTAACGCTGGGTGTTTATTTATCTATTTCTTTTTTTGAGAAGATCATATTATGTCAAGTTGCCCTACATCGACGTCGATGTAGGGCAATTTGTTAATCAGTTGCAATAAAAACATCTCGACAGAAGAATTTCATGAATTTGAATGATCATAATAACGTACAAGGATTAATGTTACAAAAAGGAGTACAACTAATACATGTATTAGCTTGTATCTACTACTGTAACAGTGACAATAAGAAAGGAAGACGTTTGTTGGGCAGTGGCCTTCAAGATTGAGGGAAGTCAATTTCTGGTATTTATTTTAAAAGAAGAAAAGGGAAAGGAAGAGAAAAGACACATGCAAAGTCGAGAATGACGCACGAGAAGCCCATCAAGGGATCAAGGCTAAGCAGCAACTGAACGGAGAGGGCGTGATGAAATTTCGGTACACTCTTCACTTGATTGCCGCAGAGCAAGTGTTGATACAGTCCAGTATCGCCTGATACACAACCAATCAAATAATCTAGCGACTGATACGTAAGGCAAGTCAGGGATTTTTTTTTTCAATAAACCAAGTACACTTGTTGCTTCCGAGGCGTCTGGAATAATGAGGTTTTTCAGGAAACGTAGAATTACATACATTTTCTAGCTTCTAAATCTGGACAAGAATTGAACTCACGTTTAAATAGTCTTCATATATCTTATCCAATTGGGAATACTGGGGACAAAAAGTTGACACCAACGGGCACTGCTAATGACATGTATCAAAGTCATGTGACCATATCGTTTTGGTAGCAGGTTTAGGCCTTTCGTCGGTAGTGACCAACATATTCGTAGTAGTGCGAGGAGTATTGATTAAACCTTTAATTGTTTATGCTGCTTATCATTTCGTTAAAATACGTTACTGACGAGAGACGCTATTTGCAGACTCAGTCAGAATTCTTGGCAAAGTGGAGAAGGAGACATTCCTTTTACGGGTGTTTCGTGCATTCAGCAGACCAATTACGCGAAACGAGTGCAACGGTTTGCGAAACGTTCTCGGAATTGTGACGCGAACACTGAGTGAAGTCAATGTCCTGAAAAATAAAGAACGTTCGGAGTGACGTTCATGTGACGTCACATCAGAAAAACAATGACAGTCACTAGTTGTGCGTGCATGTCGCTGAGAGGGTGCCGAAGGGGGGGGGGGGGGACGTTCAAGGAACAACTTGTGTCTTTAAATGGACATGACGCCACGCATTTAGTTAGGTCTCAATGGATGGCCTTACGCTGTATAAACGCTTCAGCAACCACGTGTCGTCAGTGCTTTCCAGAATTCAGCAAGTCAGTCATGAGTGAATTCAGGTCTTACTTGATTGGTCATGTCTCAAGAGAGATGGTCAAAGACTATGTAGGTTTTACATTGCTATTAAAGGTGATAACTGCATGTCCTTATGACATAGTGACATTTCAATTAAGTTTTTTTTTTTTTTTAAATCGATAAGTAAGTTTTTCGACTGATAACGACCATGTACCGTCCATGCACAAGCTTGAAATTAAGCATTTAAACGTTTGCTTTATTTTCATCGCACAAAAGAAAATCAGGAATGAACGATTCTTAAACAAAACAAAAACATGTCTTTGAGTTATTTTTATGAGGTTGAAACACTACACACTACACAGTATAGAGACTTGAAAATGCAGGTGTATCGAGAACTGGTTTTGGCTGGTTTGAGGTTGGCCTTTTGGTTGTACCTTGGTAGAGGAGTGCATTAGAAGAAGTCAGACACACCCTAGCTGCCATGTTGAGTGGACAGAGTTCTCCAGAGCTGTCACACGGTACAGTCTACTTTGCAACATGCAGTAATTTGGCTGAGAAGTTTAATTTAAGCAGCTGTAAACTACTGCACTGAGTTGAGGAAGGCTGCTAACCTGCCAGCAGAGTTGGAGCCGGTTTTGCAGTTTGTAAGCTGTATTCTAGCAAATTTTGGTCACCATCGATGGCACTAACGACGGAACAGAAGTTTCCGTGTCGCACTACGGACCGGACTGGGACTGCATGGCCTTGAGTCTCCATGTTGCTGAGACCACGTGCATGTGAGGTCAGACGAGTTATCGCGATAGCCACCTCGCGTTGGTAGTGAGAGAGTCGCGTGGTTACATCGTCAGTTAGCGAGACTAGTGGACACGCCCATAGACCCACAGAGGCCGGATCATGGTGATGTATACATTCGATACACATTCGCATTTGAGAGCAGGAGGAGTTTCAAAAGTCTGATGAACTTTCAAAGACTAGTAGTGAGATGAGACACACTCAAATGCACCGACATATTTGTACCTATTGAGACCCAGGTTGTTGTGAAATTTTCAGGGGGTTTAAATAAGTAGGAAATACCGGTATCAAAATTCCCAGATGTAATATTGGTCATTATTAAGTTGAATTATAATATGCATAATGCATTCAGGTCAAGTCTGTTTCAGGTAAATCAATGGAGAATGTGGCTTAAAGTGTGATGATTGGGTTTAAAACTAAAATGAGATTATGAAGCAAGATGTGGCAGTGATTCTGAGCCAGAATTAGCAAATTTTCAGGACAAGTCAATTCAGGACTGTCAATTGAGTTGTGGTAGCCCTGCTAGGTGGGCACGATATAGATAGTGGACGTGAAGAGATAGAGTTTTAGGTGTCAGGTGAGATTAGGACCTGGACATTTGGTAAATTTGGATTGACTCAGAATCAGAGAGGTCGCACAGAGTCAAGTCAGCTCAGGACTTGCTGTGGACCAGAGGTAAAGCCAAACGTATTTGTTTAACAGAAACAGCATCGTATATGACCTGTATACATGAGACGGAATTTAAGCAAAGGGAAGTCAGATTGTGAATTAAGTTTGAATTTCCTTATAAAGTGAGAATAGTTGAGACTAGGTCAGTGACCTTTGAGTGGAATGGTTTGAGGTCAAGACAGTGTCAACTGATGTGGTTATTTTCTAAGGGGTTGATGCAGTTTTAAACAGCAAAAGTGAGATTGTGAGATTGACCCCTACATTGGGTCAATTTTTGGAACTTAGAGATTTGACCGAACGAGTTTGTTATAGCAATGGATTGACTGGTCAATAATCTTTTGTATGTGAATCGAATTTTATTGGAAATAAACCTTGAGAGGTGACGGTACATGGCATGTGTGAAGTTATCCTTATTGGAGTAAACCCACGTGACATTTTACTGGGGGCTTGTCCGGGAGACAAAACATGCCATGTACGATCACGTGGGTAGTAGGACAGTGAATATTTTGTTGGTCATAGTACTTTTTGGTTTACTCACCCATACCCAATTGTGTTGTAATTCTTCTGAGGTCAAAGTTGTATCATTCAAGATGGATTTGGCCAAGCTTTTAGAAGCTGGGGAGAAGCTTGGTCTGGGTGGTCAAGAGTTACAGAACTTCATTAAAGATCAGCAAAATAGAGCTAGAGATGAACGTGCAGAACTTTTACAATTAAAGAAGACTGAAAATGAAACTGCTCAATTGAATCTGAAAATTGTAGAAAATCAGAAAGAGTTGAATTCTGGTGTAGAGTCAGAGGTAAATAGATCTTCAGTCAGAACACCCAAATTACCTGCATTTAACCAAGATAAAGATGATTTGGATGCGTACTTGTTCAGGTACGAGCGCTATGCCAAGGTTCAAGGTTGGCCTGAGAGTGATTGGGTTATAAACCTGAGCGCGTTGCTTACGGGAAGTGCACTTGAAGTATATTCTCGCTTATCCCTTGATGATGCTAACAATTACTCAACATTGAAGTCCGCTTTGCTAAAGCATTTCCTGTTAACTGCAGAAGGTTTCCGCACGAAGTTCTTTGCAGGAAAACCAGAAAAAGGTGAGACTGCACATCAGTATGCGGCCCGTCTGGAAAATTATTTGGATAGATGGATTGATTTGTCTAACACAACTCATGACTTTAACAATTTGAAAGATTTGCTCCTTAGGGAACAGTTCCTGGAAGGATGCCCGCGGGATCTCGCAGTTTTCAGTCAATTTTTGGAACTTAGAGATTTGACCGAACGAGTTTGTTATAGCAATGGATTGACTGGTCAAATAATCTTTTGTATGTGAATCGAATTTTATTGGAAATAAACCTTGAGAGGTGACGGTACATGGCATGTGTGAAGTTATCCTTATTGGAGTAAACCCACGTGACACTATCAAACAAACAAACAAACATTCAATCAAACCAACGAAATTACACAAATGCAGTCAATTAACCTTGTCATGTTTACTCATCCTGAAGCGGTTCAGAGAAGAACGTGGAGGGCGCTATTTGCATTCCTATCATAGATTAGGATTGATGCATGTTCTCTTCATATTATTTTTGTCGCCTGTTGACTACTTGTGATGACAATTATCCTCTTACCAAAGACCGTCGGGAAAACATACAAAAAAAAAAGACATGAAAACACATGGAAACACAGTTACAATTATGTAGACACACAAACGTCCAGTATACGTGCATGTGTGCACAATGAAAAAGTGTAGGGCCTACATGTATTTGGTGCATGAACAACTTTCAACTCTAAGGTGAAACCAGGTATGTGTGTGTGTGGGGGGGGGGGGGAGGGGGGCTCTACCTTTTTGGTGAAACTATCACTAATCAGACATAAGATTTAAATGCAATGCTTACTTCTTGAAAGAGAAACAGGAAATGGAAATTTGACTTTCTAAAATGTGTTGTCAATTATTTCACCCCTCCCTACTGTGATGTGTGGCTCTTTCTCCCCATCTTTCCTCCCCCCCCCCCCCTCTCTCCGTGGACCCGGGGAGGTGAGAGTCTCACCTCCCTGGTGGACCCCATGGAAGACTATAGCTAGCACAGCAGAATATGGGCTATCCAGCCATCTTCTAAAGATGGAAATGAAACCTTAAACCTTCGTCTCTCTAAACCCCTCCCCCTTCTCCTTCAGCGTGGGCAGAAGGGAAACTCCCCTCAGCTCAGTTTTCGTGTAACTGGTGTAACCGATACGAGATTTATGTCAAGATTCCGAAACATAAGGACAAACAGCTCTGTCACAAATGACAGCTGACTTCCACACTTTCGTTACAAAATTTTCCTTCAGAGATAATCACCATAGCTATTCTATGGGTAGAAAATATGTGGCCTCTATATACACGTATGATAAAGATCAAGCAATATATTAAAGAGATGGTATATAGGTTTGGTTTAAGATGGGATTCAGGTTTAAACTTTTTGCGAGATAATTAGAAACCACTTATATATGAATTACTAAAGAGCATACAATTTTATTCTAAGAAGAAGAAGAATTAAAGGTTTATTTGATGAACATTGGTTTGAAAATAATGACAGAGACATCCCAAAATATTTTGTTTCACAAATTGATCTCTATAGTTGCAGAATAATAATTACAGCAATAATTTATTGTACATTTGTAACTTCATAACTTATTATGTATCAAAAAATGAATATACGCGTAGTTTTTGTTTTTATTCTTATTTTTGTTTTGAAAATATGCAAATCGAACGAAATAAATTATAAACTGAGGAGTGAAAGTGCTAGGACGTTTGCAGACTAGGATTAACGGGTCTCCACTAATGATTTTGTTTTTATTTTTGTTATTGTTTTTTGTTTCTATTTTTGTTTTGTTTTGTTTTTGTTTTTGTTTTGTTTTTGTTTTTGTTTTTGTTTTACTTGAGCATGTGTCGGTTTATTCATTTCGGATAAGCCTATTGCATAGCTCTAGCTCCGTTGACTGTATGAAATTTATGTGCAAGTGCGCATAATACATAACACTCCTGCATGGGTTGTAAAGTATTTCACGTCCCCTCCCCCCCCCCCCCCCCAGCTGTTGTTGGCTATACTTGGTTCATAAACTAGTTCCAAATTTTACTAGTTTATAACAATTAGTTGTTTTTTACGCGGAGGCTGCAAACTTCAAGCCCTGCTTTTTTTATCAGTCCCCTAAGCTCAATTTCCAACAACTTTGATTCGACAATTGACATACAACTCAATAACAATCATTGTATTTCAGTTCACATTATTTTCCTAGATTACATTGTTGTACTGGTTTTGTGTCAATATCTGTATTCATATATTCTACTGCAAGTATATTTCTGTTGGTAATGAAATAAACGATATGAAACGAAACTATTTGTGATATTTCTGTTTATATTCTTTGTTACACTTCAGTGTTGTAATTTGGCATGAGGGAGGGGGGGGGGGGAGAGTGCTTTGCTCAAACACCGCTCCGGATCGTCCGTGTCAAGCAACTCGTGCAAAAGTGTCCGACAAAGTCATTTAGATTTCGTTCATGAAGCTGGAAGTAAATTTGATCATCATAATCAGTCCACGGAGACGACTGCCCCTATCAAGTGAACGGCACTCCTGTCAGGTTCACGCTGAGACTAAATAATTTCATACTCTGGAGATCTTATATTAGATTACGCGGGGAAAAAACACCCATTACGGAGGCGATTGGTGGGGGAGGGGAGGTGATTCTTAAAAGTGATGAGGATGTTCTTCTCATGGTCCTTTAAGGCGGTGCACAAATCATATTTTCTCAAACAGAGCGTTTAAATACATGTAATGCCATATTATGATTTGTTGGGGTTTTTTTTTGGCTATTATATTGAAAATATCATTATCTTTCGTTCTTTATTGTTACATGACTTGCGACCTCTTCGTCTTGTCTCGTCCTTCTACTCATTCTGACAGCTCTTTTCGTCAAAGTTAGAACTTGGAATAAAGTTTCTCTTTAATTCAGATTTAATCAGCAGGAAAACAATACCAAAAGTACGTTGTCATCAAATAATGCAATGCCAAGATACTTTAACAATAAGATGAGACTATCTTCTTTAGGATAATTGGGTATTCAGAGAACATTAAAAGTGTAAATCAATACAGCGTATATGTAATCATTACATCTCGCAGACGGAATGTATCAGGCCAGGACTCGTCAGTCTGCGTCCTTTCAAATGGTATTTCATCAGAAGTGAAATTCATTTAGATTAAAACAGACGCATGAGAGCAAAAGAGCAGAAGACAATTAGATGAATGAAAAGTGACAACTATCGATCAAGACAATGATAAGCATTTGAAAGTCAGTCTATATCTACGTGTATCTAGGCCACCGTGGAATCAGTGGAAAGGCAAGAGGTGTCATCGGAGAATTTTCATTCTTTGATCGCAACGTCATATCATCGGAACATTGTCAGATGTATTTCGTTGCCATGTCAGTTTTTTAATTCATTTTATGTCTTGGGGCCATCGCACTTTGTGCACAGAGTCACGAGTGAACTGATACTCCAGCCTGTCACAAAGCTGAACTTACAACAAGTTGACGATTTTTTACATTCACTTGATATCGACATTATTCGTTTGTTTGTGTTTGTGTGTGTTTGTGTCATGAGGTCATAGTGAGAGCGAAGAGCAAGTTGAATCGTTTTCTAACTCCGATGGAAAAAAAAAGAAGAGTTTTGCAAGTAAGATGGCGTGATCTCGATCTCAACACCCCCCCCCCCCAGAGAGGAGGAGAGAGAGAGAGAAAAAAAAGGGCATTAAAATTATAATATAGACCCCAACAGATACGTTTCATGCAGATAACATCACACAGTCACGACAGTCATGACAGAGAGAATTGCCATGAGCGATACAGTAAGTGTATTGTCATATCAGGGACAGATTGGTAACTTTATCAGTTGATAAACAACACAGACACGCGTATCAAGGGTGCTTCAAGTTCATAGCCATAATAATTATATATAAAGCAGTCTTCCGATTTCGGAATCGTGATTGGGTAGACGGACACGTTTACAAAATACCCGTGACAGGAGACGACGAAAAAAAAAATATCCAACCAAACAAACAAACCCACCTCTGCCAATCTAGGTATAGGTCTCCCGGGGAGTGTACTTGCGTATCACGCACCGAACTAAAACAATTTACTTCGTGGTATCATGGACCTACAAGGTCCATGGTGGTATCACGCTTACATAGCTGGTACAAGGCAATACAATGTATCTCATGCCCTGACTCCTGCCCTTACGGAACTTGACGGGTTACGCAGTCATTCCCCTCTCACGGATGATCCGTCTCCAAGCAAATGGAATGTTCTGCATATCGTAACTAGACACATAACTGAGAGGCGACAGGGAATTTCCCACTAGATTAGGAAACAAATAAAAAAAACAAACAAACAAACAAATAAAAGAGAGCTGGAATGAGCACTTGTACTTTGGAGTTTCAGATGTCATCTGGATTTTCATGATATTATGATTTTGCCATGCTGTTTGCGAAGCAAGAAAATTTCAAGTGGAGTTCGATCTTCTAGACCATTTGTGCATGGTCGACCGAAGTCGCTACAGGGGAGGCTTGGAGGAGAAGTCCCGGAGACTCTAGTGGAGGTACATGGAGGTGAAGATGAAACAAGTGAGTGTGCTAAATAAAACTTCTCGAAGACGAAGGAGCGTGTGGGTGCTTTCATGGTTGTACCCGAAACGATAGCTCCTCATATCATGCAGGAACATGGGAGGAGCAGTTTTGGTCAATTAAATTTGATTTATCTATCAATTTGATTATAGTTGTTTTTTTTTTGTCATCATGCATAATCTGGAATTCAATTTTCATGAGATTGCAAGGAATACATTTTTTTTTTCAAATACAAAAGCATTGTGTAACAACAAAAACAATACATTAAATATGCAGAGGGGTTAGACAATCTGAGCAAAGCTTAATTGATGCACCAGCAGCACAAATAAGACACTATAGTTATGTTGAAAGATAATATGTATGACTTGCCAAGAGAAGAGGAAGATGAGGATGAAGACAGGGGGTATCTCATTGTCTTTATTTCCATTTATCTATTTTGGTTATAAGAAATGACAATCATCATCTCTTCATTACCTCTGCTGAGAACCTAATTCAAGCAAAGAACATTAAAAGTATTGTTTACCACTGGGAGCAGTGATTAAAAAAAATGTTCGTTGTTATCACATGATGCAAATGTGCAGGTCAATTGTATCACAAAACATCCTACCACATAAAAATCTTACCGTGCAATAAAGGAGATATCACTATTTTTCTCAATAAACCAAAACTGTGGACGGTTTATTCGAGAAAAAGTTTATTAGAACTATTGTTTACATTTTGTACATTCAACAATACTTAACATTGATTTTACTGATTAAGATTTTTACATTGGTTGTTTCTATATAACTCACATTTTAGAATTATTTTGAAGCGCTAAAGCTGGGTTTGTGTTTCATCTGCAAATGACAAATGTCTTTAATTCATACTGGTCCTTAATCTGGAATTCCTTACCGTCTATAATGTGAAACAATCCCCAATTTGTTTTTTTGCCATTTGAAAGCAAACTGAATGAGGACTATTTGATAAGTAGAAATGGATAGTTTGTAACGAACCTTCGGAATAGCGAACAACGCTTGTATTCTCAGATCAAAATAAAATTTAATTCAGCGTATGTATATTGTAGTTACTCTTAAAAAGGAAATACTATTCCTGTAAATATCATTATGTTATTTTCCTTCTTGCCATTACGTCACCTCGGATTAATCTACACTTTATGATCTATGTTTGGTTGTTGTTGTTGCTGCTGTTGTTGTTGTTGTTAATTTCCCTCCATAATGATTTATTGTAAAATGCTTTAGCTTTAACGGGTCAAGAGTGTCTGTTCTAATTTGTATATTGTTTATACTATACAGTCAAGCGCGCCGGAACACTTCTGTTTTTTTTGTGTGTGTTTTTGTGTTTTTGTGTTTTTTTTTGTGTTTTTTTTTTTTGTTTTTGTTTTGTTTTTTTTTTTGGGGGGGGGGGCAAAATCTCAACGGGGCACATTTATGTGACGACGTGAGATCCTCGTCGCGGGAGCGAAGCGAGCGGGGGGGGGGGGGGTGGAAAGGGGGATCCCCCCCCCCCCCCCCACTGTAGGAAACTTTTGTAAAACAGGGTACAAAAGTCTCGTTTATAGACCATTTAAAAGCAAATTTCTAAGGAATTAACCATAGTGAAAAATAATCAGTGCAAAGGGCTATGATTATTACATATACGGGAGTATACATAATAATGTGATGTGTGAGATCCTCGGCGAGGGTGTGGGAGGGGGGATATCCCCTCCCACGGTAAGGACTTTCTTTTGTTGAAAAAAACAGAGTATAAAAGTCGCGTTTATAGAGAATTTAAAGCAAATTTCTAGGGAATTATCATATTGAAAAAATCAGTTGGAAGGACTATGATCATAACATACGGGAGTACATTAATAATGTGATGGTGCGAGATCCTCGGCGAGGGAGCGAAGCGACCGAGCGGGGGGAGGGTGTGGGAGGGGGGGGACACCCCCTCCCACGATAGGGACTTTTTGTGAAAACAGAGTATAAAAGTCGCGTTTATAGAACATTTAAAAGCAAATTTCTAGGTAATTAACATATAAAAAAAAAATCAGTTGGAAGGACTATTATGATCTTAACATACGGGGGTATATCATGACTGTGATGGTGTGAGATCCTCGTCGAGGGAGCGAAGCGACCGAGCGGGGGAGGGTGTGGGAGGGGGATACCCCCTCCCACGGTAGGGACTTTTTGTAAAAACAGAGTATAAAAGTCGCTTTTATAGAGCATTTTAGATTAGATTTCTGAGGAAATAAACACAGTAAAAGAAATCACGGCGAAGGACTATGATAATAACTTATGAAGACTTTTCATTTTATTATAAGTACGGGCAGAACGAGCGAGCCACTTTCACTTTGCAATTTTTATCTGAAATGTACTCATTAAAAGCTTAAACATGATCGCATCGTTTGAACAATAAAAAATATTCTTATACTGCTAGAAAGCAAAGAAGAAAATGAAAAATGTAAGGTTTACTAAAGGTATGTTTCAGCGGGCACACTCGAGGACACAAGGCTACCATCTATGTACTAAATTTACTCAAAAGTTATTATTAGTGTATAGATACAATAATGTACGTTGTTAGTGTATTATAATTCTCGCTCCGTTAGGGGCGAAAAATTTTGCATTTTCAGTTATGAAATTACAACATTTACACAAGAAATATGCCTTTATTGTTCATTTTGGTCTTTAAATCAGTGATTAATTATTTGTTACAGGGGGCACTTGGGGGGGGGGGGGGGCAAAAACTCGTTTTGCCCCCCCCCAACATTTTGTTTGGGGGGGGGGGCAAGTGCCACCCCTGCCCCCCCCCCCCCCCCCCGCTTCCGGCGCCCTTGTATACAGTGTATGCTGTTATTACTTCTTAGTGATTTTATTTCATTTGTGTATCATTATTCATTATTATGGAAAGATAAATCGAATCAGATAGAAAGATTCGTATGAATCAATGCAAATAATTAAGGCAAACATTAAGCTCATGCAATTTTGTTTTTCATTCTTAAGAGTTTCATTTATCTCTTCTTTTTTTTTTTTTTACATTTACCGTCTGTGCATATTATCTAGTTCAAAGAATATAGTCTTATGGCAATAATCGCACTGCCAATTAAAGATAGAATGAACAAGACGCGATTGGTACTTGTGCTGAGTATTGGTTCCTGCTATACGACAATATAACATTCACCTTCCCGTTTGTAAACACATTGACTTTCAACGGGCAAACTGAAATCAAGATAAACAACACTTTCTTCTGTCCTCCATATTTTTCGAGTTTCATGCAAACTGGTCTATAATCTAACATTCAGATTTTCCTTGTCATGCTTGTGGAGAGAAAAAATTACGTGAGCGTAAAGAAAGGTAAGATACAATATTTTGTCCGGTGATCCGTATTGAACATGATTCTCGGCTTTGAATTCTGAACTAGGAATGGCAGGAATATCATTCAATCATAAGATTCAAACCGGTGTAAATTATGACGCATCATGAACAGGTGGCATTTGTGACAGTTTTCTGTTCAGCCTTTAGTTCACATTGTGTGTGTGTGTGTGTGTGCGTGTGTGAGAGAGTATAGCTTCTGTTCCGTCGCCTTTGAGACAGAGAGGTCATGCGACTGTTTAAATTTCAACCAGGCTGTTTTCACAGTGCTCCAAAAATAGGACTGTCTAATGGGTTCTGACAACAAACCAAAAATGAATCTGAGAGCAGAAGTGGAGTCGTATATTGTATTAGGTTCCTCTCTGCAAAATTCGAAACCAGAAATGGAGATGATTGTTGTATACTGCTTATTTTAGGAGTGGTGATAATCGAGATGGATATACTATCGATGAGAACACTGACTAGGACAGGCCCTGGAGCGCTTTTCATAGCTATTTAGTTCTTTTAGATATTGTTCTGTGAATTTTCAATACTTTCGTCTCTTACTTGACACATGCACCCAGCACGTATTACATTACTAACCCGGTGGTAGTTGGCTGTTGGTGTGAAGTTATACTCCTCTGAAGAACTAATAGTTCTCAGAAATAAATCAAACTAGTAACAGAACTGGATGTCCTGACGAGAACTGTTCAAGATCTTTTTTGACGCGCAGCCAACTTAACGCCAATTTGTCCGCAGTTTCTGAAACAGTATCCTTTTGCTTCTCGTGTTATACCTTGTAACATGTTGGAGGGAACAGCCTAGATTATAATACATTAATTCTTGGTGGATGGAACAACTTCTTTTCAAGAATGCAGGTTGCTTAATGATTGTAGCCCTTATATCTTGTAGATTAAAGAAAAAATGTATGCTTTTGTTTTCCTAACTGTGTCTGTTCAAGATTTATTCTAGCTGTCTTTAGTTATAATAACAGATGTGAAAAATTATGTTCTATATGTCAGTTTATACCGTAATCAAATATTGTAGATCTATGCAAGTAACCTTAAGTCAATTGATCACGCACTCGATGTAAAAATATCGCTACTTATATTAGATAACATTACCTGCACTTGACATCTCATGCAAGTCTCGTTCAGCGGTATGCTCAGCTTTTTTCTATAGTTTCGGCGTTTTTATTCAAATTGTTGTTCAGGCCTGTTTTGGGGATAAATTGGGATAAATCTATTCTCCCTTTCCACTGCCGATCAGATCAACTCGATCAAGCGAGATCAATCCCGATCACCTATTTTTACCAGACCAATCCCGACCAAATGCTCGGTCGTCCTTCAACACGATCCCTTGCCGACCGCTATTCGATCTTTTACGATCCACATCCGACCATTCTCGACATCTCCAGAATCTCTCCTCGACAACCACACAGATCTGTACTCGAACATCCCGATCTACACACAATCAATACACGATCGCTACACGGTCAATACTCGATTTCTACTGGACTTCTTAGTCCAGCTCGACATGACTCTATCTGTGTAAGATCTTGCATCGAACGGGTCGGCAGGTTCGTACAGTGATCGAGTGAAAGAAGAATGGGTTACAGTATTCGTTTGGTTATATGAGTATACTCAGTATTTATGCTTGAATACGGCGTGGCCCAAAAGAGTGCTATAAAACTGACTATTAATTGCAAAAGCATGAATGAACGAAAGATTATCTTTAGTATAGGTTTACCGGCCAATTTCGCACTTTTGTCAGTCCATTTGATAAAAGGTTCATTCAATTTAGCGAAAATCCTCATCACTGCACATTCTGTCATTCAAAATTGCAAGTTGTTCGTTCAATTTAGCATTCCGATCAATGAGATTTGCACATAACGTGTGCCTTTCGAATTCGTAAAACGGGCATTCAAATTGGCACGTGCTCTTCAGTCATTCAAATTCGCTAGCACTGGCGAAAGGGGTATTTCGGTCATTCAATTTCGCGTATGGGCAGTCAAATTCCTATATATATAACATGTTCATTGAAATTAACGTCATGTTATTTCTTTTTTGAAAAGGTGATAACATTTAAACACGTATTTCTATGTGACTTATTGTTTCATCCACGCACTGTTAAGCAGTAAAAGTATCGTATTTTTGACCATATTATCATATAACTCGAGTTTGCTGTTCTGTAACGCCCCTTTTCTTTCATACATGACATTTTAGGCCTACATGTACCAATACTCTAGTTTAACTTCATCTTCTTACAGTCATGACGGCACAAGTTAGATACAGACGTATTTCTCAAGGGGACAGAAAAAGAATTATAGGAATATTTGATGATCATAACCTTGACTTCCTACAACTGGCCGACACACGAAATAAAGCGCTCAACGGCGAGATAAGATGTGGCCATGCACATGTTGCACTATCTTCGGACTTGAAGAGACACTAAGCACATTAAAGAAAAAAAAAATGTTGCCAAAATCTCTGAAATGAGTACGAAAATATGAAATGTAATGACGCTTGGAAAACAATAACTATGTTAAGAAAATAGAGAAAGAAGCAAACCATAAGCATGCGTGCTAAATTGACTGCAAAAGATGTTAAATTGATTGCCAAAAAATGAATTGGAATGAACGAGAGCAGCATGTCCGTGATCACGTGACTATATCATTCTAAACTGAATGAGCGAATAACCAAACGGTGCTTGTTTTACGAATTTCAATTGAAAAAGTGTTAATTAGAATGAGGCTAAAGGTAATTTGAATGCCCAAAAATTAATTTGAATGAAGAGATCATAAAATAAAAAATACAATTGAACTACCGAACATGTCATCTATGGTATATTCTATTCTACAACCCTAATGAGTCGTGTTATCTTTGTCATTATTGTTCTCATTACTAAAGAATGAAAAAGTGAATGAAAAATATGTATGTAGTCATTGATAAAGTATAGGCCCAAGAGTGTGTAAAAGAAAATATATCAATCCCGATCACCTATTTTTACCAGACCAATCCCGACCAAATGCTCGATCGTCATTCAACACGATCCCTTGCCGATCGCTATTCGATCTTTTACGATTCACATCCGACCATTCTCGACATCTCCGGAATCTCTACTCGAACATCCCGATCTACACACAATCAATACACGATCGCTATACACGGTCAATACTCGATTTCTACTAGACTTCTTAGACCAGCTCGACATGACTCGATCTGTGTAAGATCTTGCATCGAACGGGTCGGCAGGTTCGTACAGTGATCGAGTGAAAGAAGAATTGGTTACAGTATTCGTTTGGTGAGGCAACTCAGTATTTATGCTTGAATACGGCGTGGCCCAAAAGAGTGCTATAAAACTGACTATTAATTGCAAATGCATGAATGAACGAAAGATTATCTTTAGTATAGGTTTTACCGGCCAATTTCGCACTTTTGTCAGTCCATTTGATAAAAGGTTCATTCAATTTAGCGAAAATCCTCATCACTGCACATTCTGTCATTCAAAATTGCAAGTTGTTCGTTCAATTTAGCATTCCGATCAATGAGATTTGCACATAACGTGTGCCTTTCGAATTCGTAAAACGGGCATTCAAATTGGCACGTGCTCTTCAGTCATTCAAATTCGCCAGCACTGGCGAAAGGGGTATTTCAGTCATTCAATTTCGCGTATGGGCAGTCAAATTCCTATATACATAACATGTTCATTGAAATTAACGTCATGTTATTTCTTTTTTGGAAAGGTGATAACATTTAAACGCGTATTTCTATGTGACTTATTGTTTCATCCACGCACTGTTAAGCAGTAAAATTATCGTATTTTTGACCATATCATATAACTCGAGTTAGCTGTTCTGTAACGCCCCTTTTATTTCATACATGACATTTTAGGCCTACATGTACCAATACTCTAGTTTAACTTCATCTTCTTACAGTCATGACGGCACAAGTTAGATACAGACGTATTTCTCAAGGGGACAGAAAAAGAATTATAGGAATATTTGATGATCATAACCTTGACTTCATTCATTTTCATTTTTCATTTTACACATGCATGTTCACATGCATGTTTTTTTATTTTCATTTCCAATCAAACACAGGTAATACACTTTGACATGATTACATATATTGGAACATAATAATACATATTGGTTCTTAAAAGAACTTCATGGAAATGGAAATTGAGGGGCTGCTAAAAAGCGAACTTGTAGATTGCAGTCCCCTCACTTACGTTACATTACTACAATACATTAATTATATATGACTTTATAACACAATACAACGGTATGTACCGTACAAGCTAATCATTGAAAGTATACAGTTTTCATTCAATCAAATCGGATGGTTACATGAAGTACAGTGTATACGCTTTCACATGTATACACATAGACATAGACATAGACATACACATACACATAGACATAGACATACACATACACACATACACATAGACATACACATACACATACACACAAGCACACACACGTACCCACATACACATACGCACACACACGCACGTACGCACTTCCTACAACTGGCCGACACACGGAATAAAGCGCTCAACGGCGAGATAAGTTGTGGCCATGCTCATGTTGCACTATCTTCGGACTTGAAGAGACACTAAGCACATAAAGAAAAAAAAAATGTTGCCAAAATCTCTGAAATGAGTACGAAAATATGAAATGTAATGACGCTTGGAAAACAATAACTATGTTAAGAAAATAAAGAAAGAAGCAAACCATAAGCATGTGTAGCCCCTGTTTGGTGCAACATTGAATGATATGTTTCATGTTGTATAGTTTAAATGGTTTAAACTAGGATGACCAGGATGCTGCAACAGAATGAAAGTGGGCAAGCAGCTCACATTCCTAAGCACTATGGTCACTACCAGTCAGTAATGGACAGCTCTAAACACACACCTGTGTGCTGACAGGTTCCGAAGTCCAGTCAGTGTGGTTGCCAAGGTAATGCACATGATATATACCAGCTTCTGGTAGGAGCTCACGTGACTGCCCTCTTCTTTCTCTCTCTCCTTTCTCTTGCTTTATCCACTCCCACTCTTGGTTCCCAAATCCTCTCTCTCTGTCTCCCCTTACTCTCTTTACCTACCACTTCCTCTCCCTTCCCCTCTCTATTGCCTTTTCTCGAGAAAGTAGCGTTAGTCATTTAATGAGAAATGGACTCTTCCATCTCAACAGATGAAGGTGGATAAAAGTTATTCGAGTATATTGAAATTATGATATTTGAGAGTAATTAGTTTAAGAATATGTGTGTCATGTATTATGTGTATATGTGCTAATTACAATGTGGTAAATTAGTACACTATGTAGTACAAATATGCTTTACCTGAAGACTCCACAACCACCCCCCCCCCTCAGATTACAGTATCCACCCTCTAATTTAGCAAGGTGGTACCGTCCATCTCAACTTGCATCATTTTGGCTCAAACTTCCTCCTCTTTTGCTCCCGCTCTTCAAAGAGCGAGGATGTGTTGAGCATCCCAGCTTTTTACAGTCTTCACAACTTTTGGTATTTCAGGTAAGCTATTTGCACTCAATCTTATTTATGAAGCTATTGATATGTGTGATTGCTTTTAAGTAATATCATTTAGGATTAATGAGATTTTGCTGTAGTTCAAGTATTTGAAACAAGTCAATTGATAACACGTGCCTTAACATTTCATTGATTTTACGAGTTAAGCTCATTTGCTTTTATGATGATAAGGACTGACACTTTGGTAAATTGTACATTAGGTCATCTGTTCATCTGTTCAGTGTTGCTAATATACGCCGCACATGGTGCTTTGTTTGACGCTCCAATTGCATGAATTTGAAGTGAAAGTCACATTTGTTTTGGATTTAAATAAAGTGGTATTGTCAGGACAACCAGATAGACTGCAGCTATCTGTTGCTGCGATATCACATTAGGCTCACAATGCATTTATGTAAAGCTTAACTGAACAGATAGTGCACTTGCTATTTTTAATATTGCTTTCAATGCATTTACGTATCGAATGTTATTTATGTTTTAACACAACGTTTTAAGATTAATTGATTCATGTTTGATCCATGAAGTTTTGCTTCAGTTTAATAGACTATGTTTTGAAGTTGAATATGAGTAATCATTTGATAATCCCCTCTTTTGCTCCCGCTCTTCAAAGAGCGAGGATGTGTTGAGCATCCCAGCTTTTTACAGTCTTCACAACTTTTGGTATTTCAGGTCAACTCGACTACAGTGACCTGAAACAATGGCTTAAGTAAAATGTCTGCACTAAAAACTTGCTCAATCTTTGCAATGGCTCGTATTTGGTTAAATTGTTAGGAACAAGCTTATAATGACTTAAGAAATAAAACCGTTGAGAAACAGGACAATTAAATCCAGACATGTAGGGTCTGATTGGAATGCCCTTGGCATGACTAAATCATATTGTAAATAATGTATATGTGTTCTTTATATAACCATTAAAGGAAGCTATATATTTCCTTTAAAGACAGTTGTCTTGATAGTTATCGATCAGCAGTCATGGTAGTGAATTTATTTAATCACTCTTTGCTGGTGAGCATAGTATGTATGATGGCGAGTGTAAATGAAAATGTTTCACCATACTGTATGCGTGAATGTATTGGTGTGCATGTGTGTAGTTGTGATTGAGTGATGTTGATGTGACTTGTTGCACACTGTACATATATTTGAAACCTTCCCGTAGACCGAAAGGTGGGGATATATTTTGAGTGTTAGTGTATGTTAACATAATAGTACATACACATAACAATAAGCCCAACAAAAATTCTTCCGCTGCGTATTAATATCTGTGTTTTATGAAAGGTCCTCCCCCACCCGAAAAGTTTCGGCGCTACACATGCGTGCTAAACTGACTGCAAAAGATGTTAAATTGATTGCCAAAAAATGAATTGGAATTAACGAGAGCAGCATGTCCGTGATCACGTGACTATATCATTCTAAACTGAATGAGCGAATAACCAAATGGTGCTTGTTTTACGAATTTCAATTGAAAAAGTGTTAATTAGAATGAGGCTAAAGGTAATTTGAATGCTCCAAAATTAATTTGAATGAAGAGATCATAAAATTGAACTACCGAGCATGTCATCTATGGTATATTTTGCTAAATTGAATGCAGCAATTAGGAATTGGACTGACAAAAGTGCGAAATTGGCCGGGAAAACCTTTATAGTTGATAGAAGAACACTTCCTATTTTGAAACCACAATCATCAATTCTCACGCAGGCGTTTCGATTCTATTCATTTTTCCTGAAAAAAAAAAGATGACAAAGACTGATCACTACTGTTTGTGGTACAAAAAATGCATTCAGTTGTATTCATTCATTTTATCCGTTTTCAGTAGCTATTTTTGACGCATTCGTTATCAGTTTTTACGGCTTCACTATCGCTCAGTCAAGTAGGATATCAGTGCCCAAAGTTACAGATTTTGTAAATCACAAATTTTCATGGAGATCAAAGCGCCTGCACAAAGATTGATTATCATTGTGTCAAATAAAATTTGAGGTGTTCTTTCTATTGAATAATGTAACGATTTCATTCAGTCGCTCATATCTTTTTAAATAAGAGACAGTTGTAGCACTCTGTCTGCCGGGACACCATGTATGATATAATAGGTTCGTTCATATGCATTCGATATTTGCAGTGGATGTGAAGAATAGCAAATCTAAGTTTGATGTCTCATAAAAAAAAAAAAAAAATGTTACACCGCCACGCTTCGTAAGTGCATTACATATAGGTGGGCTGAAATTAATTTGGTTTAAAATGAAACATAGGCCTATATGCCCATAAATGCACCATTATATAGAGTTGAAAAAAAAATGACTATTCTACAACCCTAATGAGTCGTGTTATCTTTGTCATTATTGTTCTCATTACTAAAGAATGAAAGAGTGAATGAAAAATATGTATGTAGTCATTGATAAAGTATAGGCCCAATAGTGTGTAAAAGAAAATATATGTATCATTAATTTCTAAATTCATGAAGTGTGCTGAATATTATGTGGAACAGAGTACATTATTATGAAAATAAAACAATATAACATTTTACACTATAGCAAGATGAAAATCTTGGTTGTTTATTTTTTTGTCAACTCAGCCAATCGATATCAAGGTGGACTTCAAGCAATGTACATACAACTCTCAAGAAAAAAGAAAAACCTTATTAAGCGAAGCAAAAGTGTAACATCTACGTAAATAAAAGTAAAGTAAGTCACTGAGCATTTATGAATCTATGTTACAACTACTGTTTTAACACGTCAGCGTAAGAAATAAATTTTATATCAACGTAACCAACTTCAACTTTGAAACAGACAAGCTAGCAAAAGAATTCAAGAAACATTTCTCAGTTTATAAGTAAAGTAGATAATCTAGAAAATTTCCTTTCACGTTACAGTCATATTGCCAGAATACCGAATTTTTCTCAGTTTCAGTTGTGTTTCCTTTCTTTCTTCTGGTATTTTTGGCTGGAGAGTCTAATTCTACCATGTCTGCTGTTTAGGGTTTGTTGTCTTTTCTCTCTTCGTGGCCCTTTTCTTTTTCTTCAGTGGGCCAGGAGTGGCTGAAGATACTGACGACATTTAACTTTTTAACGTGACCAAGGACTGCATATATTTTTTTTTAATACCTGAACAATAAATGAGTGCTAAGAAAGTACGTCTGCACCTGCTGCAACCACTGTCAAAAAGTGCTCGGTATTTGATCGAGTGCCGGTCGAAGCATGATCGAGTTTAGTCGAGTATCAATCGATAGCAGTCCTGTATTGGTCGTGTAGCTGTCGAGTTATTCATGAAACTGATGAATCCTGGCTCGAGATGATCTGAAATCAATCGTGTAGCATTCGAGTATAACTCGAGATGATCGGGAACTGAGCTCGGGGAAAAATCCGTCCCGACCACACTAGATTTCTATACGACCGATTCCCGATCGGCTTGATCTCTTCTCGATCACTACCCGAGCTGTTGGTGTTCGGGCTTCCTACTCGAATATTTTGGACATGTCCAAAATTATCGTGAAGGAAGCAGGAGCGATGCCGATGAAGGTAGATCGACCCCGAATACCAATGCCGAGCGAGCCCGACCAGGCTAAAAAAGCTTGATCGGGATTGATCGAGTTGATCTGATCGGCAGTGGGAACGCACCATAGGTGTTCATATCATGTTCATACTCCTTTGCTACAATTTTCGCGGTAAATGTTTTTACACTACTAATAACTGATTTTACTCAACTCTTCTCTTTCAAAATATCAATTCAAAACATATAGGCATGGGTTTTAAACTCGGAACGTGACGTCACACAATCTCGTCGAGTTGACCCGTTCTACGATCACGAGCGGAGCGTTTACGAGTATCGACGCAAGATGGAATTCCAGCAAGATATCAAACTGCAGGTGCGCAATGCTTCCATCAGCGAGGTGGTCCCCGACCTCCCTGCTGCCGTGAAGTCGGGCTCGCAACTCGGAAGGAGAGTGGTGCGTACGTTGGTATCCATCACCATAACTGGGATGATAGCAAGTCTTGCTGTTGTCGCTGTTGTTCTCTTTGTACACTTGCATGGTGAGTAACGTTCACAGGAAGCAAAATTATTTATACATTATACGAAATTATTTGTTTAATATACATACCATTCGATTTCTAAACGTGTAACTTATGTTGGTCATTACAAGGGGGCTTCCAAAATAATAAGAAATGATGATCCAATAGGTTATGCAATGAGTCAGAGGCATTGCTATGTCTGGGCATAAATCAACTGTTGGTAGGCATACTGAAGCCCCCTCATCCCCCCCCCCCCTCCAGTTAAGGCTGAATATAGACAAAAACATCAAACAAAAAACGCACCCAAATCAAACAGGTCTATATACGAACGTATCAGTATTTTACATGAAATTATTCAAACTAAAAAAAAAAAAAAGACATGGTAATGTGTACAGTTACCCGAGGTCTGGAACCAACAGTTTTTCAGATGGATGCAAATAAGAAGAATAACTTCGTAGCATTTCCAAGGTCAGCTATACGTACTATGTGTCATGAATGCGTCAACTACTAAACATACCCGAATGCCAGATTTTACAGGCAGTCTACGGCCACCGGACGTGACAGAGGCCTCCTCTACTGATGCGGAGATACTTTTGATTAGTTCCGATGTAACGATGGCCACCGCAACACCGCCCGTAACTACTCAGACCTGGACAACAAAGACACCTACATTCATGCAATATCCAAGAACTCAACCAGCGCTCTCCGGTAAGACAAGAAACTCGACAATTCAAAAAAAAAATGAGGAAAAATGTCATATCAAGTGAGGGGCATTATCAATCAACCAACTAAAGAAGAATAATGCCGGGTTTTTTTTTTTTTTTTTCAAGGACTGCCCAGAAGGATACATGATATTCCCAGTGTAAGAAAATATAAAGTCAGAATCAATTCAGAAATTATGCTGATAATGTAAAAAAAAAAGATTGATAGAAACATGAATATGATTATCATAATGACGAGAGAAATATATTGTGAATAACCATATTGGCTATAAATATGTCTATAGTACATCATAGAAAATGTAAACATCTGAATGAATATACAAGTGGCAGAATAGTTTCGAGTTGGTACACCGACATTTTCCCGCTGAGTGCAGTCAATCTCTCCCCCATTTTGATCCGAAACATGTGGCCTCTTCGTATATACCACAACTGACTGACAGTGGCGACACCTTCGGCTCTGATGGACTCATCGGCAACAACCCCGACACCGCTTGGTAGCAGTTCCGAATCGTGGTCGACAACCGATTCATCGTTTGATACGCAGCTGCCGCGAATTCAAGAAGGTGACTGAATTAATCAGAATTTGTTCATATTTGAATCATATTCAAATATTTTGCATAGAAATAGGATGTACAGAAATGGAGATAATTATGTTTTGCAGGAGAGCCCTGCTGGTTGTATTTAGTACATGGGGAAATACATTTAATCGAAAGAATTCCATTAGAAGCAGTGAGAAAAAAAAATGTACAGTAACAACCAAAATCATTATCGGGTTAAGGTGTACTTTCATCAATCATTTGAAGTGCATGCTCGTCTTAATTCAAAGAATGATAAGTCTTCATTGTTATGACCATGATGACATAACTCATTCCAGCGCAGTCCTTGTTTCTTCATGATTTTCTTCTCTAATGCTTCACGATATCTAATGATTTAAAGAAGTGTTGGACATGAAAGAAGCAATGCTTTCTAATGTCTTAAAATTATATTTTTCCCAGGAACCATGTCATAAGTCACATAATATATAATTGTAATTTTATGTTTAGCAGGTTTATTGTGTTTATTTTTATTAAATTTTCCATCGCAAATTATCGTCCACGACGGAGCAATGACGTAACGCTGAGATGGGTCGATGAATCCATAAGTATAATCACATATATGGATAAATCAATGGAATATAACATAATAAAGAAACATATGATATTTGCGCTGTCGGTCAAATTACAGTGGGAGAGATTGCAAAGTCAAATCACCGTTAAAGGAGAAAGAAGATTCCAAAATTAATGTCACAGACGCAATAAACCGCGTATAGACCTACTTGTTTGATTCTTTGTTTGTTAGTTAGTTAGTAAGCTATGGGTTTCTCATTGATTAGGCTGCCTTGAGATCCCGGTTGCAGTGTGCCAGGACTTGCTACCGTACAACGCATCTTTCTTCCCGAACCGATTCAATCTGGGCGAAACGATAACGCAGGGCACACAGCTATACCACCAGCTAGTCGGCGACGTGCTCCGCGATTGTCGCACCGAGGTTGTGGAGCGGCTGCTGTGCCGTATCTTCTTCCCCCCGCGCATCGGTTCTCGGAACTTCGACGACTTTCACCCGCTCCCGTGTCGCTCGCTCTGCGAGGACGTCCTGTCACGTTGTGTCGTGAATACCTCGTCCTCGTCCTCCTCCTCGATCAGGATTTGGGGAAATCTCTGTACTCCCATGCCAGAGTCTCAAAATGAGAGCATCTGCTTTCGTAACACGTCCACCTCACCACTTGGTAATTTCTTGCCAAGCGTCATTATCATCATGTTTGCAGATCAGTAACGAGAATCTTACGTGATCATGCTCTTTCACATCTACAGTATAGTTACTTATGTAGTATATACCTGACATGCCAGTAGGCCTATGCCTCATTGACCATGATGTGAGAGTGACATAGCATAAGAAGCATAAGAACTGATCAATTGTTTGAAATGTGAAAGACATTTGTTACATATTAGGAATATCCACAAAAAAAAGTACAAAAGGTATATGTGTGACGTTCAAATTCTTATAAATCAGAAACTGGACTTGAAACTTACGTCGTGCGACGTTTGTAAGAATTTGGAGGATACACTTCGTCTATAATTATGAATTATAATCAATATCAGTTTATGTGTGACGTTGTTTGAAGAAATGCACCATATGGGAAAATAATGTACTTTTGCAATGGGTGAAAGCAGAGACTATTAAAAAAGTTGCCTGAAGGAGAAAAAAAAAAAACCATCAATTTTGCTGTAAATTGAAAACGTTATGATATCACTCCTACAACTTCAGAAATCTTCCAGAGCATAGCTTTTATCGTAAACTTAATCGTGAAGTATGTGGACAATTATTCTATCCTTGCCTTCTTGTGTGTATGATTACTTTTCTTACTATAATTATCTTGTCTCACCTCAGCAGCAGATCAGCACTCTCCGTGTTCGTCCGTTACGTGTGAAAATGGCGGGATTTGTTTCCATGTCAACGGCAGAGCCATTTGTCGATGTCAGAGACAATTTTATGGCATCCGTTGTCAGGAAGGTATATATTATCATTTACGTGTTGACATCAGACATAATTGACATTAAACGACTCGATCACTGTCAATCTGGAAAACCATGTAGAAGATCAACGGTTTATTAAAAAAAAATGTAATTTTCATAAAATGTCAGTAGCTACGATTTGGTAAAAGTCAAAATCATATAGAAAATATAATTATATATCAGGAATGTGTATAACCCGCTGACATGACATTTAAAATAAGACACTACTCGAGTGTTTTTTTAATGGTCGTTACTTTGTATTTCCTTGATTTTTTGGACCAAATTATTGGGTCTTTCCAATGCATTTGGTTAACAACCTGGGGAAAGCGTATATGCAAGCTCGTCGTTAATATTCTGTTATTCATTGAATTCACTTTCCTTTCTTATATGTTGTGTTTATTCTCTTTATACTCTTTCGTCTGCTTGATTTAGGGGCATCTTCCCACGATTTGTCCCCTTGTCCTCATTATATTCATCCACTATCGATCGCCTCTTCCCACCATGTTTTTTTTTTCCTTGTCCGTAGAATATGACGAACCCTGTGATGATCACCCCTGTCTTAATGGAGGGACCTGTGAGAGCCATCGGCTTGTCTTCGGCTCGGCAGCCGTGCTCTGCCTGTGCCAACTAGGCTATGAGGGCATCCATTGCGAACGCGGTAAATGACACGTGTGCTCATAGGCGTTTCAGGGAACACTACACCTATTCACACAGATAACCCAATAAAATGCGTTCATATCTCTTTTCCATCCAAATATGAGCTAACCAGAGAGCTTCGTAGACATACCAGTTCTGTTTTTAAAAATCTTGCAATTCCATTTGACAAGCATTCGTTGTTGCCAAGTCAGTTAAACATAACTTTCATAACAGTAAAAAAAAAAAAGAGAGAGAAAGGAAAACAGAATTGAAATGAGATGTGCAAAATCTTTAAGTTGCGATCAATTCTGATTGAGATAGCTTCTTGTTTGTCTTTTTGTCGTGTGGTTGCTGTCGTTGTTTATTAGTTTGTGTTGTTCTCCTTCCGTCCTATTGTCGCTGCTGGTTATGGACTGATTATGGCAAGAATCATTCTCGAAAAAAAAAAATGAGATGGCACGATGAAAGAGTTCGAACTGAAAACAGCAACCATGGCAACAGCAACTGACTATTACACACGCGCGTTGCGCTCTGATATGCAAATGACGGTTACAGCCCATTATTCCGAAGGTTCGTTATTCCGAAGGCTCTTCAGTCCGAAGATTCCTTATTCCGAATAAGGTTCGTTTTTCCGAATTTCATTTTCGGATGAACAAATCTTCGGAATAACGAACCTTCGGAATAACGCCACAAATGTTCGGATTAACGAACCTCTGGGTATAGGGAATTTGCGTGTTCGGATTAACGAACCTTCGGAATAACGAACCATAGGAATATCGAACCTTCGGAATAACGAACAGCACCCGCAAAGGACACATCACTCGCGAAGGATCATCCAGTACGCAGAAGTCGAATAGTGTAATAAATATATTCACTTCTAATTGAGTGGTACATCAATAAGATACAGCTACTATCTTTAAATCTCATAAAATATTTCTGTATCAGTGTTGCATCCATGCAAATGCTATTTAAACAATGTCCGAGCCTAAAGACATGGGAATGAATGATAAGAACTGATCAATTATATTTAAAGGACAAGTCCACCTTCATATACACGTGGATTGAGTGAATGCAGCAATGTAGAACACATCAGTGAAAGTTTGGGGAAAATCGGACAATCCGGACAATAAAAAGTTATGAATTTTTAAAGTATCTGCATAGTCACTGCTGGATGAGAAGACTATAGAGTGTATGATGTCACATGCGTACAACGATACTAGGAAAATATAAAGAGAATTTCACAAAATTTTACTTTTTGAAAAAGGTGCACATTTCTCCGACTTGTCACTGACGTATGTTAGTCACTGACGTATGCTAAGGGTAATATTATTCCTCCTTGCCTTCTGAAAGAGGGAAGTCAAGTGTTCTGTTAGTATGCGAGAAAAGTGAAAATATCTTTAATTTTCCTTGTACTTTCTTTATATCGTTGCACTCATGTGACATCACAAGCTGTAGTAGTCTTCGCATCCAGCAGTGACTAAGCAGAAACTTCAAAAATTCATGACTTTTAAACGGATTGTCCGATTTTCCTCAAACTTTTGCTGATGTGTTTTATTGATATTGCTGCATTCACTCAATCCACATGTCTATGAAGGTGAACTTGTCCTTTAACTTTTTCCTGCGTTGACAGCCTATCTGTATATTGTACGTCTTTTAACCTACAGGATTATCAAACATCGACAGCACTTCGCCACAACCGTCTTTACCTACAAACGGTGAGCATCACGTCAAGTCAGTAGGTTTTTTTTTTTTCTATATCTGTAATTTTTATACAATTATCAAAATAAGGTATCGTAATGTAATTTAGTCCCGATATCTCTCTAAATTAAATGAAACGTTCATCTTGTGGAATTTGTGTTATAGTTCTTCCAGCTATAGTTTTTAAAGAGCATCGAGAAGAAAAAGAGATACGGAGAACGAGGAGAGAGAGAGAGAGAGGGAGGGGGGGAGCAGAGAGAGAGTATGTGTGTGTGTGTGTGTGTCGGGGGTTGGTGGGGATGGAGATCTGATTTGAAGAACAAAGAAGGATAGTTATAAATGGTATGATAGATATTGGTAGGGTTTAATAGTTAGGATAGATGTAGATTTGTTTGGGAGGGGAAGGGTTGGTCGTGTTTTTTTTTTCTTCTTATGAATGATTTCATTCTAGATTAGTTGTATAATGTATTTGGTTTTTTATGTATATGCCCTTGTAAGTGAGAAGGAGTTACATGATTCAATATATTCAAGGGATACAGGTTTGGTACCTGTCAAAACTTTCTCGTGAAGAAATTGTTAGTAGGGTTGACTTATAATCGAGTTATTTATGTTGAAGAGAGATTATTTGCAGTATTGATTTATGAATGATTTGAATGAAATCAATAAATATCACGGGGAAAAAAGTGAGTGTACATGTATGTTAGAGGGATGGAAGTAAATGGAAATGAAATTCTAAGTGTATACACACGCACTAAAACATGTATGACTTAAAATTGTTTTAAAATAATTACGTTTGAAGAAATCATTCTAATGCTCCTACTTTAAGAATGTATAAATTTTGGGAACTTGCTGCCACGTTCAGATTGAAGTTGTATGATGATGATTTCAGTAACTTTTTACGCGTAAAAGCGTGTAAACTGAATCAATTCGACTGGACTTACTTGTGAAAATCACGGTGAGTGTTTCGTGACTTGTCACTAAATTCTTCAGCTCTGTCTGTCTGGCGAGCATTCAATTTACCCGTCAGGGGTGAATGGGCGATGTTACTGCCTTTTATTGTCTGTATGGTGAGGAATTTTCCGGATCACCGACTTGTATGTTGGTGAAAGGTTGTGTCGGAGTCACCCTTCCCGAAGATTTTCGCGGACTACTCTTTCAAACCATTTGGTTTCCTTGTCAATGATGTGACTTCTTTGCCCTCAAAATGGTGCCCCGAGTTGTTCAGGTGGGTGAACACGGCAGATTCGTTCCCCGCTGATCCGGATCTGCGATGCTGGCAAAGACGTTTGTGGAGAAGCTGTTTGGTCTCACCATTGATGCTAGTCTTTATAGTCCTTTCCTTTGCACTGAATCCTGCATACTGGTATCATATTATTCCGTTTGTGTTTTGGAATTTTGTCTTCTGGATGTACATGTACCAGTTTCTGTCGAAGAGTGTTGGTAGGCTTGAGGTATACACAGGAATCTGGTATAGGAGCTAAAAATAGTTAAATTTTCTTTGATATAGGCATTGGCAGTACCGATCCGAAACGCCATTACTTCGTTTCTGGGATATGCTAAGATTGGATGCCCTGTCTTTGACGTCACGTTTTCGAGAGCGAAGGGCTTTCTCAATGCTCCAGTTTCTCAATCTGCATGTTTTCAAGACGGTGCGCAGGCATGGCAGGTGTTGGTATTCCTTTTTCTTCGTCTCTGTAGAAGAACGGAGGTAGGAACCTCTGTGAAACAGAGTCCTTTTCCAAGTTTGTGGATAAGTGGGTAGTGAGAGAAAATTCTGCGACGTAAAAAAAAATAAAGGCAGTAACAGCGACTATATTTCGCCCGACATGGGTGAATACTCGCCAGCCAGCCAGAGCTGAAGAAGTGACTCGCGGACGAGTCACAAAACTGTTCTCTCCGTGATTTTCATAAGTAAGTCTGGTCAAACAGATTCAATTACACGCTTTTATCATACAACTTGGATGAGTCAAAATCTGCATGGATATTTTGTATGCGTACTTTCAGATGTACATGATTATGCCCAAATCGGTCATATATTAAACGAATCGTTGTTTATATCCATTCTCTCTGCCAGTAATGTACACAAGCTAAAATGTAATTATGTCCATAAAGTATTAATCAAAATAAAGGTCTCAAGACATTTTGATGCCTTTGCAATTTTTCATGCAGAACGGCCTGCTAAACTTCGTTTATAATGTATATACATTTTGATATCCCATAAATGTAATCCTTTATACGTATTTTACCCGAATATCATTAAATTTTTTTTTGTATAATAATGAAGACAACTTCATTAGTAATCATCATAATGGCACAAAACTATGATTTCATTTAGAAATCCCACTGTCTAGGGGGCGCTGTGGCATAGTGGATAAGACTCCCGACTCCCAAACGGAGGACCGCGAGTTCAAATCCCGCCCAGTGCTTACATCCTTGGACAAGATGTTTTTACCCACAATGTCCCTCTCGACCCAGGTGTATAAATGGGTACCTGGCAACGCTAGGGTAATAATAATAGCAGGGCCCTCTGGTAGAGCAGTGGCAACACTGAAGAGGCTACCCTGGGTAAATAAGACCTTATTATTATTATTATTACTGATAGCTATACCACTGCAAATCAACTCTGAACTTTATTTTGTGACGTCCAGGTGGGACTAAGGTAGAATGTCGACTGATCCCATCCGAGTGTCGAGCCGTTCTCCCACATAACAGATCAGAAGGGTTGGTGGAAGCTTCGGTGACGCCATTTTTCACCTCGTGGTCTCTCCTTGAAGCTTACGTCGCCTGCAGTCCCTCGGCAGCCAAGGTGCTGATTTGTGCGACAGCCTACCCGAGGGGTTGCGGGGAAATTGGTTCGACGGAGTCGTGGTCGCGGGAGCCGAGCCCACTCCCTTGCCGAGAGGTGTGCGATCGGATGAAGCGGGACTGCGAGTATGCGTTCGCTATACTCAACCTTCCTCACATCATGTGTCACTATTTCCAGAGCAGCTCTGAGAGCCCCACCTGTCTTGGCATGCCTTAAGAGTTTAATCTATTAACCATCGCTTTCTAGGGTATACCCTCTTGTTAAGAGCGCGTCCAGACCTTCCTCTAAACTCGGTTACTGTAAAACGAGGAATGTTCGCGTGCATTTTAATTTCGCAAATTCGCGAGTCAAGGTTCGCTAATCTAAAATGCATGCGAAGTTAAAGTTTTTGTCTACACTATATGCACTGCATGCCAATGGTTATTCGCGAAAATTTCATGCCGCGAAAAAGAGACCGTCCGCTCCTAAGGAGCGTCGGTTCCATTACATAATTTGTGAAAATTTCATGCCGCGAATATAATTATCTTGTTTTACAGTAGTTGACGATCATCAGCTGAAGAAGATGAAACCTGTTGTCGCTCCGTGGATATAAGACAATGGATTACCAATCATGAGGTCCCGGACTAGAATTCCCTGTCGGCAGCCGTTTTACTAAATTGCCCCTATATAGGCAAGGCACTTTGTCATCGTCGACTCTTCCTTGAAAATGGACTTTAAGCCATCGGTTCCACGGCTGCTTGAGTACAAGCATTCTTTGCTTCCTTGTTGTCCACGTAAAACTAAATGTGCATTAAAGGGGTGGTAAGTTTTGGTTGGGATGGGGATTCGGATTTTAACCTGTTGTGAGATAATTAGAAACCACTTATGATGATATATAAACAACACACAATTCTTGGAGGAATTACAAGTTTCTTTGATAAGAATCGGTTTTGAAATGGCTGAGACATCCAACTGGACCCCATGGAAGACCAGCTTAACGTAGCTGAATATGGGCTATCCAGCCATCTTCTCAGATGGAAAATGAACACACAAAACAAACAAACGATAAAAGCGCGGTCTTAATAAAAGAAAAAACACCTGATTAGGATAACTTTGTTTTCTCTGGGTTTTTTTTTATTGGATATCTCAACCATTTCAAAACCATTTTCATCCAATATATCTTTAATTCCTCTTAGTTTGTATATAATTATGCTCTTATATATTTACATATTAAAATTAGTGATTTCTTATTATCTCGCACAAAATGAAAATCCGAATCCTCATCTCAGCCAAAACTATACAATCCCTTTAAATCCCTTTAATATAGATCAGAGTATGTTCCTCCTTCTTCTTCCAGTACTTACCTACATAGTGTAAGAGATAATAACCTTTTTTAGAATATGTTTTATTTTTTTTAATGTTTCAAATAGAACCCCTGTTTTGTTTTACTTTTCATTTTATAAGGGAGATCATGATTATGCATGATGATGATGTTTTGTAGCTGAAAGTCCACCTTAATAATAAAAAACTGAACGGAAATGGTAAAACGAAATCTTGTAGTTTTGCTAAGATACGTTAGGCATCATTCATTTTTTTTTGTGTGTAAAATACAACGTGTCTCTGTTTTTCTGTTATAACCACATGAGTTATCTTTCAGACACCATTAGTTGTCCAATTTAGGTGATCCGAGTATCCTCTCGGATCACCTTCTGTATCTGTACTGATTCTTTGTTCTTCTTCTTCTTCTTCTTTTTCTTCTTTCTCCTCAAAAGTTGTGTAGAGGTTAGCTCAGAAAGTCCTCTGCCTATCAATTTCAAAATTATACCATTATTATGTATCGTGTCCCAAAGACGACAGATCTAGTTCTCTGTTAGACTCGTCACCCTCGTTTATATTCCAAGTTAAGGTCACTGCCGGAAAAAAACAAACAACAACAACATGTGGCGGACTGTGACAGCTCAAGGAATGAAATCCACTGAGATTAGAAATCCATTGACTGATTTGAGGTTTAGAGTTGTTATTCCTGACTGCACTGGCTAATGTTAATGTCAACTATAGAGGATATGTATAGACAGACTGTTTCGAGAGTCTATATAGTTATTCATGTTTCGGTGCACGCATGCGTTGTGGACTGAAAAATATTCTGGTCAAACAGATGTTATATATTGGTTGTCAGATTCCTACGTTGACTTTACAGCTCAAAAGTGTGCAGTCTGCAGCAGTACTAATTTTCTAGAATTATATGATAGTAGTATTCGTCAGTATCTTTCCCGTGGTGTCATCACACATCACACTAATTATGTGTATGTACAGTATGTACATGTATGTATGTGTGTATGTACGTATGTATTTGTATATATATAGGGCCTATGTACACTGCATGTGATGTTTGTATGCTCGATAGAAATATACACAGAAAAAAAATAATTGCATTACATGCACAGAGTCTACGTTACATACATATGCATACACTGATGGGTTACTATTATTAAGAAATCTCGGCTATCATAACGAACAATATACAGTGTAGCATTATAGAAGTAGGCTAACTCGTGGGAAAACACCCAGTATCATCATGATCACGGATCAATGTTATTTCTGAGAACGCTGGGAATAAAAGTTTTTGTAAAAGGCGCTAAGAAGACGCTCTAAGCATGCAAAGACAAATGAAAACAAGTTCCATGACTTGTTTGTGTGTGGGTGTGTGTGTGTGTGCGTGTGTGTGTTCGTGTGTGTTCGTGTGTCTGTAAGTGTGTGTCTGTCTGTGTGTGTGCGTGTGCTTGTCTGTTTGTAACTTCGAAAAAAAGTTCTATCTTCGAACCAATAGTGACAAACTTCAGGCGTAAACAGAAAGGAGCATGAAGAATTAAGCGGACGGAACAGATATAATACCAAAACAACAACAACAGCAGCAACAACAACAACAACAATAACAACAACAACAACAATAACAACAACAACAACAACAACAACAACAACAACAACCAACAATTAAGATTCATTCCACATGGGAAGGGAGACGTGCCTTCAGATCGGGCTGAAACAAGAAAATTATTGTACTACAGAGATTAAGAGTAATATCAGAGTTTCGTGGAGAGAAATGATTGGATCTGTCTAAAATATCGGTATCCATAAGTATGGTAAGTCTTGGTCTTCTGAAAACAATGTACCATGATAGCTGAGACAAACCAAAAAGGGTGCTGAGGATTTTACTTTGTCAATGATAAGCTGTGAAAGCTACTTTTCCAAACAAAATTGATATTCGCTACCAAAACTATTGCATGGTTTTAGGCATTTTAAAAGGCGTCTATATGAACTTTGATGATCGTAAAACGAGTTAGCTCCATTCTTTTTTTTTTTTTTTTATTGATTTTCAAAAACAAATCATACATAACATTAAAACAATCAAAGCAAAAAATAAAAATAAAAATAAAAATAAAACAAAACAAAACAAAACAAAACAAAAAAAAGCAGCCATACCAAGTATTTCACAAATAGCAGTTGTCACCCATTTTCACAAATCATCTTAAAGCAAAATAATGTAGGATTACGAGAGATGTCCCAAGCAAACCGCCGACAAGCCCGCGAACATGCCAGCCGGACCGCCGCTCAATCCACCAGCACCAATTCGGGCCCCCGGCAGACTCCATTCTTTATTCGAGTGTTACATTTTTAGTTAAACATGACAAATCATCCACCCACAGTTACGATACTCTTTACTCGACCCTTCTTTCTTCGTACACTTACGCAAACATGCATACCCACACACAATAATCAATATACAAAATGGAATCTGCTCACAGAGCCGATCGGGTTAGGCCGGAATAGAGAGAGCAGCAAACCCACCCAGCAGGCACACAAGGCCGCCAACGGAAAGCCGGAGTCATTCCCGAAACCTGCTGGCAGTATAAACTGTATGTGACTCGCTGGAATGGAAGACAACCTAAAAGAGCATAAACCATGTAAACAAATTTTGCATAATACTCATACAAAACCCAAATAAGTACATGTATGTACTATTGTACATAACATTCTTTCAGGTTTAACAAATGATAAAATATCTCAACATCCATGTACCTACAATCCTAGTACAGTATACTAGTAGTAATCTAACTTACTAGTAAGGGAAAATTAAGGCAGTCCTTCTGTCTCATGAAAATTTGTACCCCATCCACATTAAGTGTCACTAACATGACACATACAGAATATGTACAATTTGTACTAAGAATATGAAAAATTGTGTTACATTAAAAAAAAATATATATAACTTATTGAAGATGAGGGGTTTTTCAATGTATAGATAAAGATACGAATACATGGCTACATGTATTTGACAATAGCAATTAAGCTTTCCTGTTTAACAAATTAATACAATGTCCCATAAAACATCATCCACAGACCTGTATGGGCAATGTAGCCTTAAAAACCAAAAAAGCTTTTGAATCACCCAATTCCACAGAACAGATAAAATAACCAACTTCTTGAATTATACATAATACAAAATTATGGCTGATTCTGCAGAAACATGTAAAATACATACACATTGTATACCATCAAAACATGCCAAGGTTAAAACTACTCATACAGACCCATGTGAGATGTCGTCTGCAAAACTAAAAATACTATTTACAGATCAAATCTCCATTTCCTGAAATGAATCGAAAGTTTGTTATTTCTTTTAGCAATATTATACTCAAGCTCCTTGTTGGCTATGACATACGATTTATAACCTTTAAAGCTTGGTGGTTTATTTTGAAATTTACAAATATAAACATAATATTTAAGTAAAAGAAAAAGATATGTCAAAAATTTATCAGAATCAAAACCAAACATTTGTTCAAATAATGAAACATTTAGTGGCTTATTGATTTTCTGAGAGATAGCTTTAAGAGTATCCTCCCAAATGGGTTGAACTGAAGGACATTGAACAAAAATATGAATATAGGTTTCAGGGGCATTCTTACAAAATGAGCAATTGGGAGAATCTTTTCTTTTAATTTTATATAGAAAGTTATTCAAACCTATAGCTCTGTGAAATAGCTTAAAATAAAAAGATCGAATACGTGTATTTATGGTACATAAAAAGTTGTTCACATGAACCTTTTCCCAATTGATTTCTTCGGACTCTTGGAGGTCACTCCAAAATACAGTCTGTCTTTCTGGATAACATGTTTCTTGTATTATACTGTAAGCGAACTTTGGAATTTTTTGAGTCTTTAAAAGTTTTGCTTTAATTTCCTCAAATATTTTGTCTGGAGTTAAATCAGAGGAAACAAACCAATCTTTTGGAATATTTTTCAATAAAAAATTGTATTTCCGCCTGTCCTTTTTGCTAATATCGTAATCCAAAATCAGTTCTTCAAATAATTTATAACCTGGATGGGGAGGGTTGAGTAGATCACTTATAAAGACAATACCTTTGTCTAACCAATCTTCATACAAGAAGTATTGTTTGGATTTTGAACGAATACTTCTGTTAAACCAAATGCATTGACAAGAACCAATTGCAGAAAAAGCTGTATTAAATTCATCTTTAACAATTTTTTCTCTAAAAATGTACCATGTTTGAAGAGATTCGGCTAATTGACTTGAGCCTAATTTGTTCAAAATACATGCAGGGGGATGTGCTTTCCACAATATATCTTTTCTACCACTAAAATCATCTAAAATACATAATTCAATAAATTTCCATATACTTTGATAGTTATCATCAAGAAGCATTTTGACCCATGTCATTTTTTGTGCAATCGAAAACATGTATGGATCAATCATTTTTAAACCACCCAAAGAGTAATCATTACACAAGAGGTGTCTTTTGACCCTATCACTTCCACCACTCCATATAAATTTATATAGTATTGTGTTTATTTGTCTAAAAAATTTCTTTGGTATTTTTATACATAATACCGAAAAATAATACAGAAGTTGAGGCAGCAATAGGGTCTTTATAACACAGATCTTCCCGACCAGAGATAAATTTCTTACACGCCAACAATTCAAAATATTTTCAATGGATTTAAGCTTTGTCTTGTGGTTAAGATCATACAGATTACTTATGTTCAAAGAAAAATGAATACCCAGAGTTTTAAAAGTAGACTTATTCCATTTAAGACCTTTCTCCGAAAATGGAAATTTTTGAGAACCCTTTAAAGAACCAATCCAAATTGCTTCTGATTTAGAGATGTTAAGCTTACAGCCAGAACTCTCAGAAAATGAACCAATAGTATCAAAAAGTGATTTAAACGAGTTTTGTGAACCGTCAATGAAACAAGTAGAGTCATCTGCTAGCAAAGAAATTTTCAAATCATTTTCGCCCACTGGGATACCTTTAATATTTAGGTTTTGTCTAATAGCAAGAGCCATAGACTCGATAACCAACAAAAACAGGTATGGGGATATAGGACACCCTTGGAAAATACCTCGTTCCATATTTATTGGTGTAGTCAAATGTCCGTAATTTGAAACATAGCTTTTCCTACCTGAGTAAAATACCTTTATCCAATCAATAAATTTATCACTAAAATTAAACTTTCTCATTACCCGATACAAGTAATCATGCGAAACACTGTCAAAAGCTTTCTGAATATCAAGGAGAAGAATTGCTCCAGGAATTTGCTTTAAATCTGTATATTCTATTATATCAATAATTAAGCGAATGTTATTTCCAATATTCCTTCCTTTTAAAAAACCAGATTGATCTGGATGGATCAAATCCGAGAGACATTTTTTTAAACGATTTGCTAAAGTTTTGGCTAAAATTTTATAGTCTACTGTTAAAAGAGAAATTGGTCTGAAGTTTTTCAAAAAGGAATGATCTTTATCTTTTTTGGGAATCAAAGTAATGACTCCATTTCTTTGTGAACTAGACATTAGTCCATTCTGCAGGGAAAAATTAAACGAATCTAAAAGTAAATCAGAAATGTCTTTCCAAAACACGATATAAAATTCTATGGGTAGCCCATCCAAACCTGGTGACCTGTTATGTTTCATTGAGGTAATTGTATCATACAATTCCTTCTTTGAAAGTGGTTTATCAAGAAAATCCTTATCAACTTCATTTAATTGGGGAATTTCAATAGAATTTAAAAAAACATCTTTTTCATCACCTAAATTGTTATCACATTGTTTTGAGTATAAGAGCTGATAAAATGAATAAATTTCTTCCAATATAGTGTCCTGCTTAACAATAATCTCATCATCATCATTCTTTAATTTAAAAATACTTTTCTTCTCTCCAGACCTCTTTTCTAAATTACAAAAATATTTTGAACTTTTTTCCCCTTCTTCAATCCAACGAATGCGCGAGCGAATAATTAAACCTTTGGTTTCTTCATCCAAAATATCATTTAAGGCTTGGGTTAAAAAATCCTTCTCATTAAGAAGCTCATCATCATTTAAGTCAACACTCAATTTTTTTTCTACCTCCTCTATTTCCCGCAGAAGTTCTCTTTTTACGAAATTCTTTTCTTTCTTTTTACGTGCACAGTATTCTATACATATGCCGGTAATGGTACATTTAAGCGCATCCCATAAAATATTTGGATTACAATTACTTTTAAAATTAATAAGTTTAAATTCTTCAATGTTGTCCCTAATGATTGTACAAAAATCTGAATCTTTGTGTAAATACTGACAGTTCAATTTCCAAAATCCTGGACCCCTTAGTGGTTGGGCACCTTTAAACTTTAATGTAACGAGGGAATGGTCAGATTGAATACCTGGACTTATTTTTGATTGCGAACAATTAGTAACAAAGTTATCAGAAACAAGAATATAATCAATCCTGGATAACACTTTAGGATTTTTTTGATGTCTGGTGTATTGTTTAAGGTTTGGATTAAAAGTACGCCAAATATCACAGAGATTAAATTCTTCCATAAGTGTTGTTAACATTTCACTTGATTTGACATTAGAGTGGGTGTCCCTACCCCCTTGATAGTCCAGATGGCCCAAAACAGCATTAAAATCCCCAGCACATATAATAGAAGCGTATTTAAATTGGTCTACTTTGTTAAAGACTTCAAGAAAAAAATTGGGGTCATCATTATTTGAACCGTACAAATTTACTAAAACTAAAGGAACTTCATTAATACTAGCAGATATAATGAGGTATCTTCCATTAGGGTCAATGTAAGAAGAGTCAAGGACCAATGAAACCCTATTTCGAATTAGAATGGCTACACCTCTACTGTTTGAAGAATGGCTGGAAAACCATGATTTTTCACCCCATTGTTGCATCCAAAATTGTTCATCCGATTTTGAAGAGTGGGTTTCCTGAAGAAAAATTATATCACTCTCAATGGATCTTAAATAATGAAAAATTTTGCGTCTTTTTACATGATCTTGAATTCCCCTGCAATTAAATGTTGCAAGTTTTAAATCCATATTTGTAATGTGGGGAAAACAGTCCATTTCTTATTACCTTTATACAGGACTTTCAATAAGTTTGAGAGCAAGAGCACCTGAGACAAAATAACTGCCAACAAATTAAAATTATGAGATACAAAAACATACTGAATACTAATACTTGCGGCTGCTGTGAGATTAGAAAAAAGTGGTATGATTAAAAAAAGAAAAACAATTGGAAAAAAACAAACAAAAGGATGGGTGCACAAGATAGGGTGGCACCGGGCCTCAAATTGTGAAACGGCCCGGGCCAAAAGTGCAACTTTTGGAGTGGCCTCAATGGCCACCGGCGCATGGGGGCGTAAACACATATCATAATCGTGCCCTTCATATTACATATGAATTGGTACAAAATAAAAATGAAATACAAAATATATCATATGAACAGTCAATACTACAACCATTCAGGTCCCCCCTCAAAGAAAAAAAAAAATTCTTTCCTTTTTTTTTTCTGCTAACAACGTAATGGAATCCACATAAGTTATATTAATTAAATGTAATTACTATTCCAAATAAAATAAAAATAAGTTTACCTTATTTAGTTTTCCACAGTAAAGATATCAACGGAAGAAAAAAAGGGGTATTTTACTTTAAAATACACCAATAAAATCTTTTACAACAAACTTGCATTATGAAGATCTTATTCTTAAAGATCAAAAATTTGAAAAAAAAATATTAAAATGATAATAACATTTGAAAAAATAATAAGAATCTATTATGAGTGTAATGTATAATCAATTGTATTGACTTCTTCTCTTTAACCGGTACTAAACTAAAATAACAACAAAACACACCCATTATACAAGTTACTAACTACTGTACCACTAATTCTACTTTGTATACAGTGAAACAAACGATATCAATTAGAACTCGATCAGAATGAAATAAAATGCTTGCAAACAATAATACAGCCAAGTGCAGACAACATTACCAGAAAATGGAATAAAGTCTTGGAGTTTTCAAATCGGCTTTCTCTCCTTTTTTTCTCTCAAGAAGTAACATTGGTTCAGTATATTCTGCAACAGTATATCAGTTATCAGTAGTTAATGTTAATATTCTTCTTGTGTACCAGATCTTCCACATGTCTCTAACTGGACTTCCATCCTGAGATGCCTTTATAATCACGAAAAACAGTTTAAAAAGCATACAACAGCGAATATGAAAAAAAAAAAAAAAAATCCGATCTGGTGCTCCTGAAGCATGAAACAAGACACCTTGTTTAACTTCCTCTGGGAACGTCGGTATTTGCCGTTGGTGTTACGATCCTGCCCGAAGAATCTCTCGCCTTCAGAATGGCTGGGTAGATAAAAAAAAGGCTTGAAGCCTTTTTCCTTGAGAGCTTTGAACTTGGTCAGCTGAGCCTTTCTTTGGTCCAACACCCGCTTAGACATATCATCGTTGACAAAGATCTTTCTGCATCTCTGGTCTGGGCCTGAAACAAACTTTATCAGCTCCTTCTTGACTCGTTCTTTTACACGATAACTGTTGAACCCGATATGAATAGGGCGAGGGCGAGAGTTCTTCTGGTTGCTACGGTATGTAGGTGTGCGATGGATTCTGGAGGTCTCGTCTTCAATTCGATTTGCACGTTGAGCCAGGCGTCACCCTGTTATGACGTAGTTTTTACGTACTGCGCATGCGCGAGCGTCGACCCTCGGCTCATCGCACAAATTTCGAACGCGTTAACCCCGGTTATCACCGTCCACCCAAATCGGTTGCGCCGCGCTCAACCCACCTTGCTATGACGTCACACTCCTCTCGGGTATCGTGCGGAAGAGCACGATGACTCTCGGGAAATCCGTGCTCAATTCACCTGTTTTCATTTTTCTTTCGAGAGAATATTTATATTCTATTTACATGAAAGCTTATGATCTTGATACGTCACAGTAGCAGCGCTGACATACAAACTACAGCCTCTGGTACCTACTTTATTTGTCCGTTTTCACTGTTTCGCAGTTTGCAACTGCCTACCGTAGTCCCACACATGCATTTACACGTAATGCTTTACGCAAACAGATCTTGGTGCTTTAGGCCTAGCTAGTGCAGCAGTGCATTTGCCTAGTAGTCTTACCATGCATCATGTTTTAAAATCCACATAATTCCTCCCAGGATACGCATCTAGTCAAAGACAAAATAAATATTACAAGTACAGAAACGAGTCACAAATTCCACATACTAGTATATGCACGCAAGGCACAGGTTGCCTCCTGCACACGCCACGCACGAGACGTGACGCCGGCGCCCGAAATCGAAATGTGTTTTAGCAGCGGGTCAACGTACAGACGTGACGCCTTGACGTACGGTTGCGCTCGGCGGCACGTCCTTCTCGTTCACCCAATCGAAAACTCCCTTATGTTGATCTTGGCCTCAGCAAGTAGGAGCTTCACTGATTTCAAACTCGCGCTAGCCTCATGGGCATCATCTCCTTCCGTTTCTGGCAGATTGAAAATAACAATGTTAGATCTCCGCGAGCGGTTTTCTAGGTCGTCGATTTTCTCTTCTGCCTTAGCTAATGCAATTTCCAGTTTGCTTACTTTGTCAGATACCTCGCCAATCTCATGCTCGAGAAGGCCGTGGCTGTTTCGGCAATCCGCAGCCAGCTGCTCAAATCTAGCGTGCATACGGGCTTCAAACGCCCGGGCCCATGCCGGGGCTTGTTCTTCATCGTCCGGCATCGCTGTAGGTGCACTCAAGTTTTCGTTTGGAATCACAGAAACATCAGAAAGTGTGCCTGTTTTTACCTTTTTCTTCGCCGGGCTGGAGGTTGGGTCCATTCTTGCGTTCACAACTGTCCATACGATGTAAAAAATAGCAGTATTAAGACTAAAATTGAAATAAATTCAGGGCACGAAAATCCACACGTGTTCACGCATTAGTGTGCGCCGCCATCTTTTCAGTTAGCTCCATTCTTGTTGATTTGAGATATATTACGATAAAAAAAAAAATTGTGAATAAACAAAGAAAAATAGAAAAAAAATAACATGAAATATTTAGTCATAATTTCAATAATATTCCTTGATGATTGTAACAAGTGAGGTATCACTGGGAAGGTTTTATCAAGCTCTATATCTGATGATGGACTGGCTTTAGAATGTTCGAGTTGTTTTAATCCGTTTTGCTATCAAATTCTTTTTTTTTTTTTTTTTTTTTTTTTTTTTTTTTTTTTTTTTTTTGCTATCAAATTCTTAACAAACATGACTCTCCACTGGGAAATATTGACAAGTTTGCCTTTGCTTAACGAACAACACCTGACTGGAATGTTCGTGACCAAGTTCTCACTTCATTGAAAAATTTTATTCCAAGATATGGATCATCTTACATCAGTCTCTGACTTGGACCGAGCTTCTCCTCAAAACAAGCAAGTAGGTGTGTGTGTGTGTGTGTGTGTGTGTGTGTGTGTGTGTGTGTGGCGGAGACCCCAGGCAGTATAAGTATACCATAGTCAAAGATACATATATATATATATATATATATACATTTTTTTTTTTTGTACAGGTCAATATTTTCTCGTGAAGAAATGGTCAGTAGGTTTGATTTATAATCGGGTTGTTATGTTTGAAGGGAGATGATGGGCAGTATAAGTTGGTAATGGATTTGTCTTTTGAATGGCATTTGTACCGTTCTTATGTTCATGTTACACCCAGAATGGGTTGATTTATGATTAATTTGAATGAAATCAATAAAATATCATTGAAAAACAAAAAAAAAGTGTGTGTGTGTGTGTGTGTGTTTCTTGTAATTTGTTTGTTTGATTGTCGTCTGTTGAGAATGAGAAGGGCTTTAAGTCTTCTCGAACACTATGGGTTTTGTGGTCACTTAACGCCCTTATCATTCTCAACCGACGCAGTGGTGATTGGTGGTGATTGTGTGCTGATTGATTTATTGATTGTTTGATTTATTTTCTTCAATATGATTTCATATAGAAATCAAATTTCTTTACAGTATTGTACCAAAAATTTAATCAAACTTCGCGCATCTTGTTACCCTGGTGTGACACATGGCATTATCGTGATTATCTGTTACCTCTCCATTCATTACCGTCTACTTTGTCATTGCCGGTGAACGCTATCACACACCTCCATACACTATTATGGACTTACACGTACAGTAGTACACAGTGAAGACACACAATGCATGATACACCACTAGCCATTCAAGCTGTCCCTCAATGTTTATTTTTCCCACTTTTTTGATTGAAAATTTTCTTAAAATTCAACCAAAAGTGTGCATAAAGATTGTTAGATTTCAAATTTGAAAAAGAATACTCTCTCATGTGGTGGTGGTGGTGGTGGTGGTGGTGGTGGGGGGGGGGGATGCACCCTCCCTTGTTCCACTTCCAAAAACTTGGTTCACAGTAAAAGACATACATGCTGAAGTACCATGATCGATTAGCCATTTACATTGTCCTGAATGTTTATGGGTTTTTTTTTTCTCACTTTTTGAATGAGAATTTGCTTAGTAGGTCCCCTAAAGTGTGAACCAGATTGTTGGAAGCTCAAGTCATAAGAATGTAAATTAAGCTTCCTGGTGTGGGAGGTGGTATCCCCATCTAACGCTATCTGGCTGTCTCAATTCAATTCAATCCAATTCAATTCAATTCAATTCAATTCAATTCAATTCAATTCAATTCAATTCAATTCAATTCAATTCAAATCAATTCAATTCAATTCAATTTAATTCATTTATTTTCATTTTCATTTTATTTTCATTCTCATTTTTCTTCCAGCAAAACATAACACAATACATCAGAAATCATATCATAAGTAAATACATTATGACATGCGAAACGAGAGATATACATACATACATACCGGCAAAATACTAAGTAATGTTTAGAGGGGAAACAGAGAACTGAGAGGTCCACTAAAAAAACAATGCTTGTATATTGTGAACCACTAAATCCAATCCAATCCAATCCATTCGTGGTCCTGATCTTCGAGACGGGATATAAATGACCAATATTAAACATTATCTTTCTAGAGAGTGGGTTCATTGTACTTAGTAGGGCCTAAATTTTAGAGTTGTGTCCCATTATTTTGCTTGTACAGGCCGGGAGGGACTATATTATTTTTTGTTTTGTTTCCCTTCTGAATTGTTTCCCAAAGCTTAGTTTTGAAAGTTTTTATCTGCCATATGTTGCTAATCATCCCCTTTCTGTCCATCCCCAGACTTATTACATGGTGAAAACGCAGATCTATGCATAAATGAGGTGGCAGATACAACATAGTCATTCACATTGTCCTTGAATATTGATTTTTCTTACTTTGGGATTGACAAATTTCCAAATATAAAAAAAAAAGATGCACAAGATTGCTGAATTATAAAAATACCAAAGCTCCCCCGTGCGGGAGGGGATACGCCCACCACACCTGCCCCCCCCCCCCTCCTCCCCGTTCAGTCGCTGCACCCACTCGCTAGCGTGATACTCCCAAACATTGAACACATTGTCTCTCTAAAAGAATATTGCTTGTACATGTAGGTACATGTATTCCTGGGTAAGGCCATGATTACCGGTATAGGTCTCTAATGGCTAATAAAGAGATCTGTGGCTAGATTATAAAGAGCTATCTTGTTGTTGTTGTTGTTGTTGTTGTTGTTGTTGTTGTTGTTGTTGTTGTTGTTGTTTTGTTTGTTTGTGTGTGTTTGTTGTTGTTGTTGTTTTGTTTGTCTGTGTGTGTTTGTTGTTGTTGTTGTTGTTGTTTTGTTTGTTTGTGTGTGTTTGTTGTTGTTGTCGTTGGTTTTTTTTTTTTTTTTTTGGTTTTTTTTTTCTTGTTACCATTAAATCTGCTACGTCACCTGTACCTCGGGCTACACAGTATGTCGCCCTCACAAGGTTGAAAGTAGGAAGTGTGTGACTGTCCTCAACCACTATGTTTTAGTTCGGTGTCCTCAACAGCGCATCAGCAGCCAGCAGCTCCATCGGCATCCCGCCCCAACACGTATTTTGTTTATTGGCGTTGCTATGATTTGCGATTACAAGTGAGGAACAATGGTGAGATAAAATAGTTTCGCTCATAGTGAAAATCTAACTCCAAGGTCATGATTGCTGTCGAACCCATAAGGAGTGAGATTGGTTCTGTAAAAACTCACCAACTCAGTCGGAGAGGGAAACTATCTAGAAACAAAGTACACCGAACGAGACCAAGGAGTATTACCCGCAAAAATTCCAACTTGAGCCTTCAGCAACTTAGACCAGTCCCACCCACCACTTCTCGTGCTGGGACTGCCAAAGCCGGGCGACGAACCAGCGGAACTGACGTTACGGGTTCAAGTCAACATCATGCCGCTGCGACTCCCATTCAAGGGCCATCAAGATCATTGCCTCTCACTCAAGGAAAGTCGAAGACTGGACAATCGAATAAGAATATTAAGCTACCTCGTTTGAAATCCAATGGATCAACTGTTGACAGCCAAGTCAAAATCAGTAAATATTTGCACGAAGCGTCAACTGAAACTACTAGATCTAGACGAAGGACTGAGAAAGGACGACAAAGTGAGCGTGTAGATTCGGCTGAAGAGGTCGACAAACCAAAGCCAAAGAAGTCGAAATCTGTGTACATATTAGAAGCAATTAAGCCAAATAATGTACTATTGGAGAAAGAAAAATTCATGCGATTTCGCGGGCGCTACAACCCACAGTTTGAGTACGATCATCCAGCATCCGAAAAGGTGATGAAGAGTTACAGCTTGGCGTCCCATAAACTTGCCCCTCAGGTATGTATCTTCTTCTTCTTCTTCTTCTTCTTCTTCTTCTTCTTCTTCTTCTTCCATTAAAGTACATCCCTCTTAATAGAGTATAGTCGTACTGAGTGCAGATGCAGTGAGGTGCGCGGTCACGAGAACACGTGTAGTGCAGAATACAGTGTGAACACACACAAATTAAAAAAAGGAGGGCAAAATAAAAGTGCAAGTAAAAACCAAATATCTTGCTGTTTTAACGGAGGTCGACAAATTTATTAATTTATCAATTTAACAGTCAGTGGCACTTCTCATTGGGATGAAATTAATGTAACACTGAGGTACAGCCTGTACTACTGGCAAATTTGATACTCTGGCTAAATTGTGATATTGTCCCCTCTTGTGTGCGATTGTGAGTGCATCTTCAGTCACTATGTGCAAAGTCTATGGCGGTGGATAGCAGCCACCGGCTATGACAAAATGAATGGCAGTGAATGGAGTGGTGGACTATTTCAGGATAATGCCCTATATAAGTGTTAGTTTTATACTTGAGTGTTTTGTTTTGTTTTGTTTTGTTTGTTTGTTTGTTTGTTTTTTTTTGATAGGCAAAGCTTCAAACAAGCCAATTCCTTTAAACCTCCTTTAACCCGTTGAGGACGAGTCCCCAGTATACTCTGGCAGGTGTCTGTATGGGAAATGCGTGTTGTAGCAAAGTCAGTCCGCCCTCAATGGGTTAATTAATTTGTCAGAGAGCTACTTATTATTGTTATAAAATACACAGTCACAAAACTGCCATAGATACACATGACTACCAACCTGTGAGTTTTGTATGATGTTGATTGTTAATGACATTTTCTCTTCTTGTCCCTTTCAACTGAACAAACAGGCTTTAAAGATCATGGAGGTTGCACTGGATAGATATGGCAGCTATGAGGCCTTTGAGGAAGCCATTGCAGGCAAGCGCCTTACACACACCGAGTTCTGCTGGCTCTTCAAGGACTTTGTGTCGGCCGAGGGGCTGGAGAACCAGGTCCACTTGAACCTGACGCCGGATCTTCTATCCCGAGCAGTGATGACTCGGCTGCGGTCACGCCCTACCATGAATGTCAACAGTAAAGTACTACGAGAGGGCTGGGCCAGGGGCCTGCTGCAGCATGAGATTGGTAAGAATGGCAACTGGGTTACCACAGCCCAGTTTCTTAACTGTTTGCTAAATACTGTAAGTGGGATTATCTCTTCACTTTATGTTGTTTCAAACTCTCAACCCACTTACATGTATGAGTAAGCATCATACTGTTATAATCTGGAGTGATTGTCTTTTCTTTCTTTTTTTAAATTGTTATTCTGGAGAAGGAATATGACTGACTGTTGACGGTTTATAATTTGTAAATCTCAATTTTCTGAGTGCATTCTGTCCAGAGTCAGTTGTGAGCCATTTGATGAATTAAGATTGTTGATCAGCAAACAGATAATAATGTCTGTTACTGATCATCCTAGCCTCCTTTTTTCTTGTTGACAGGACCACCTGTGTGTACAAGCCTAAGTAGAATACCATTTATCAATTATATCCAGACAGTGCAAACTCCTCTTCATCCTAAAATCGCTATCCAACCACTTCTTTGCAATGTGTATCATCTCAGGTACGCACTATATACGCAGCGCCAACAACCGCTACCAACCGTGGCACAACAACCGTGGTCGCAAGCGGCACGCCCTGCTGCCCATGAACCCGACGGAGGAAGGGCTGGCCAGTCTCCACAGCGTCTTGGGCCGGGATGACCCATGCCTGTGGCGGTCCGCCATGCTGTACTACACTGTCTACCAGGCCTCACTCCTGTCCTTCGCAGACCTCTTTGAGCACCTTGGCCGCTTCATCAAGAACCCGGAGGTTCGCTGGGACTATTGCATGCGTGCCAAGCGTGGCCAGGGGGACACCTCCAAGCCAGGTCAGTCAGATTCTGCCCACAAGTTTTTACAGGGATGGTATTGAAGCAAATTTCTTTGCAGATTAAGTCATGTATCCTAAGAGGAAAAGTTTGCCTCTATAAGTTGTTAATGATTTTTCAGAAAAACAATTGAAAAAAATGTGACACAATTAAACAAGTTTTGATTTGAGCATCTTGGGACAAACTTTATGAGCAATTTCTGACGTAAAAAAACAAAAAAACAATATGGTTTTGTTTTATTGTATTTTGTTTGCAGTATGAAAAGTATTTTATTTAAAAGAATCATGATCTTTATTGTTTTATACTTCTCAGTGATCACTTTGAATTAAATTCTCTCCCCTCTTTTTGACTCCTCGACTATGTATGTAGGTTGCTTCAACAAGGACCAGGTCTACCTCAACGGGGCCTTGCAGGTCCTGCGGTTTCGCCATGAGATCGACTTCCACGCCCTGGTCAAGATGGGCCGAGTGGCCTTCCAGGACGTGGAGCGGCTGCGGCGGGAGGCGATGATGGCCGATGGCGTGGTTGCCATCCCCTCCTTCATGGCCGACCTTGAGTCCTACCTCCAGCAGCTGAACGAGATCCGACTCAAGAACCGGATTACAGACAAGGAGCTCGCTGAAGCCTTTCCGACCATGGAAAGCTGTGAACGATGATGGCAACGATCTCTCCACCTGCAGATGTGATTTCTATCAGCACTTTATGGGCAGAAAACCGTAACGATTTCTGTAATTTTCATGCTTATGCCAAGCCGTGCGCCATTTTGCATCATGAGTCAATCCAGTCCCATTCAGCATTGGGAAATAAATTTTTGCTAATGATCTTGGATGTTTGGGAGCTATCAAGATTTGTCACACATGCCAAGACTTATTTTGCATGTTTCTTTCTTCATATAGTTGTGTAGACTTTTACACCCAAAGAAAAATAGTGCAAATGTGAAAGTCAGCTTGTTGAGGGAGATCTAGAATGCTGTCTTAATTTTGCTCATCGCACAGTGTCTTCAAAGTAAAGGATGCGTGGCAAACTCCATTGATATTTTGTATATTGTTCTCCTTTCTCTGTCAAAACAAACTCGGCAGGACCTCATTCTGTTGTTTTACTAGCCACTATTAACCGGGAACTAGAGATCATCAGTGTGCGGATCCAGACAGCTATGGCTGACATGTTTATTAACGGCAGTTTTAGTTTGCCCTAACATGCATTTCTATCAACGTCATTCCAAAACTATGTATGGTGGGTTTTTGTTTTTTTTAGTGGTTTGAGTGGCTAGAGCAAGAAATGACGTGAAAGCTCAGCCAGAAGTGAGTTGAAGATGAATTTTGAGTCTCTCGCACCTTTGTTCAACTTCCTCCCAAGACATACTTTGTTACTGTATAATTCTTGCCAAACTTTTCTATTCATATTTGCTTGTAGCTTTGTCATTGCTGATTTGAGATATTAGACCATTGTTGTCTTCCAGAGTTGTTGGCCTTTAAAGGGCAGATCTTGACATCCCTTCCTTTCTTGCCAATTACGTTATTATACTATCCACAAAGGGTCATATTGAATTTACAGCTGCGATTTGCTGTTAGTTCATTTTTCATTGTGATATTTGTTTTAGAATGATGTTTTTTTTTCTCAATTTTATTTCAATGCCATGATATTATTTTAGTTATATTATGAATGAAGAAAGCAAGTTTAACAATATTTGATTTTTTATTTTTCTGATTGTTGACAAAACTAAATTCTTGCTGCTGGCACTACAAAAAAAGTGTACATGGAAATCAGGAGCCTTTTCTCTCTCTAATCACAAAATAATGACAAAGTTTGATTTATGAGTGATAGGTGGTATTATGATATCACAGAACTGTAAATAATTATTATTTTTTTTTTTCTATTGTCATAGCTTGTGCAGAAATCAAATTTAATCATGACAGCTTGGAAAAGAAATGTTTAGTCTGTTATGGGGCCCGTTTCATAAAACTTGTCATCAGTGACAAATTGTCATAGATGTGACAAGCTACTGAAATCCTTGCATCTGATTGGCTGAGAGCAAATTTGTCAGAGAAATGTAGCAGTTGTCACTGATGACAAGTTTTATGAAATGGGCCCCGGGAATCCTAAGGCTGTAGTATGTACCTCTTATAGTATATCTACAGTGTAGTAGACCGATGTTCAAAATCAATTTCATGCAAGGCATGGACATTACACGTATAAAAGAAATGGTGATTTTGACTGATGAATAGAAGGAGAAATACTTTCTTGATCGCGATATTAAAGAAATATGTACATAAAATATAACAAAATATATATTGATTTTAAAGCTTTTAGGTGCTGCAAAGTCTGTTTGATGCAGAGTGCTGTGACCATTTATTGTACCATAGAGAAGCAGTTGCCCAGATATATCAATCATCGAAACTAAATTACTTTAGGAAAGTATATTATAATTTGTCTATGTGGGTAGATTTGTTACACATATCATTTTGTATCAAGTATATATGTGTGTTGTTGTTGTTGTTTTTTTTTCAATACCATTTCATCTCAAACTAGTTAAGATGCTTACAAGATAATTCTTCCATTAATTGAGATTTGTGTACACCTATTTGCCTGAAATACAAACACTGAAAATTCTATAAAAATTCTATTTCAAGTAACTTTTCCATGTATGATAGTGGGAGGAATGTAATTCTCTTTTTGTGTGATGTTAAACATTACTGTTGCAGTGATTTGGGGAAATATGACAGAAAATATTTTGCATATTAGTATTTTGCTGCAGGGTTGAGAAATGTCTTCGTATATGAAGCTGTATGAAAAGAAATCATGTGACTGCACTTTGCCAATCAGTGTTGCCGTGGATTGAATTGACCCTTGTAGTATCACCCCATCTAAAAATCATGATCCCAAACATGCCAAGTGTCTAGCTCATGTGTGCTCTTGTTGCTTGGTAAAGGTGTTTGCGAGCACATCTTTTGCAGTCAGTATTTTTACAGACCAAGCACCCCGAAAGATGCCAAACTGAAAGAATCGATGAAGGCATGAATGGTACCTGTACAAAGTGTTCTCAGTGTGATGTCAGGCCCATAACTGCACTGGTAGGGGGGTTCAGGGGGTTCCGTGGAATGGAGCCCCGCACCACTCCCCCCCCCCCCCCCCCCAAATCTGTTTGCCAGCAGCAAATCAGGGCGGGGGGGGGGGGGGGGGGGGGCGCTCTGGGCCCACGTTAGCCGATTTTAGTGGCACCAGAAAATTGTGTGCTGAAGCGTTTTTTGTTTTTTTGTTTTTTTGCCAGCTGATGAAACCCAGAAGTGGCACAAGAAATGAAAAAAAAATTACACAGGGGAGCCTGTTTGTTTTTGTTTTTGTTTTTGTTTTTCACTTGTCAGCTAATTAAACCCAGAAGTGGCACTAGAGATATTTTTTACGCCTCCCCCATACGTAAAATAATGGAACTAAACATGAACTTAACTTAAAAGGTCCACTTTTTCTAATTCTGAACCCTCCCATAAACATCCTAGTTATGAACCTAGTTGTACATGTTGCGATATTGGGCTTTGCCAGATGTAATCGCCAAAGACAAAAATGAGCCAAGTCAACACCGAGACTCAAGGCAAAGGGTTGTAAGGTCTATACCTGACTTAATTTGCCTTCATCACACAGATTTGTCTTTCTTTTTGAGCTTGACAACTACCAGGTATGATGTCCTAGCTTCTGGCAAATCTTGGCTGCTACCTACATGTATAGATAATGTGTATGTCAAGACTATTTTATTTGTATTTTCTGCTCTGTGCCATGAATTGATTATAGTGCCGAGCATTGTTTTGTGTCACATGCAGATATTTTCTTCACATTGAGGTGCTCCAATATTACAATTATAATCTACGTAACTATATGACGATAGTGCCTTTATCTACACGGCTTCCTTTGTCCATGATGTGTTGAGGTGTTGGTGTGTCAGTGCAAGTCATAAGGAAAGTGGCCATTAACGTACAGTATTCTGTAACCTTCAAGCAACACATAGTATTCTCTAAATTGTTAACAACCATCTCTCATCCATACATGATCATACGTACGTAGCACCAAAAATTTTGGGTTTGTGTGTGTGTGTGTGTTGAGTTTTGTGGAACAGGCCATATAAGAACAATTTCAAGACAGATTATCCTCACATTTTGTGTATCACCTTTATTGATTTCTTTAAAATCTTCCCGGTGGCAGGTTTCTGTGAAAAATAAGAGTAAGTTTGGACTTTTAAAAAAAAGTTAAATTCGTCCAGTGTATGAGTTGGATCATGATATTTTATTGTGATGTTTTTCTTTTGATATGCCATTGGTTCCTGACCCTGTATTATGAGAGTCTGAACTGTGAAATTTAAATCTTAGCTGTACATGTGCTGAGCAAATCACACACAATCACCACTTGGTTAGGTTTGCCCACACGGCATGCTTCTTTACCCTTCACATACACACACACACATGCATTCATATGTTTGTGTGTATATATATATATATATATATATATATATATATATATATATATATATATATATATACACACACACACACACACATAGACATACATACATACATACAAACATACATACATCCAATGTTTTTAAGTGAAAACTTTGCAATGATGTTAATCGATGATATGGCAACAGATACCGGTACTGTGGAGGAAACATGATACAACCTGTGCACCAAGTCCATACCTTCACCATGAAAGTAGGTCTTCAAGAAAATGCAACTCTTTCAAACTTTACTCGGCATATCAGTTTTATTCCATGCATAAAACCTTGGTGTGCATGTGGAGACAAAGCTCGGTGAGATCATTCATTCAAGCAGTACCAAAAAAAAAAAAAAAGATAAATAAATAAAAGGTAAAAAAAAAATGCTTGTACTTATCTCACAAGATTGTTGCCAATTTAGAGATCATACAAGACCGAGGGAAACAAAATAATGAGCTTGCATAAGTTTTGCTGCATGCAGCAATATACAATAAACTTCTTTTACTCTCATGTGCTATACATCTCTTCATTTAATAAATATATTTGATTTTTCCTATATTGATTGTTCCTACAGAGTGTGAACAAAGACACCCGAAAATCTCAAACACAGATGTATTTAACATCCTGCTGTGAGGAGAGCCTTGTCCCATGCGATCCACAAGGGACAGGTGAGTTGTGTCAATTTGCATTGAAGCAACCATTAATTAATCTCTCTCACGGTTAAGGTACAATAGAAATAGATTCACTCATAAATCTAATCCCCTGGGACCACTTGAGGATATCACAGTGCAAACATGATAAAAAAAGAAACTCAAAAGAGCAAATAAAACCAATTATGCCATTCTTTACCTTACAGGTCTCATCACGTTATACAACAAGAAGTGTCCCAAACAGATACACACTTGAAATACAATTTGATCTGCTCTGGTCATGAGACTGCAACATACTGCCGAGTACTCAAACTGGGCTTGCACATGATATAACTCTGAAGTTTAACACAACTTCAAAAGAAAGCTGCACAACTTTGAAAGAGATACATTTCCTTAAAAATCACACATTCTTACATGTCTTGCAAGAAAGAAGAGTCTCATAATCATCAACATTTTTTTTTTTGTACAAACTAAATCTGTTTGGAAAACAATATCATTGTTAAGTAAGCATGAAACTAATAAATTAAGATGGTAATACATGCTTTAGTTAGTGACACACATTCTAGTCATCATACATTTCATATAGTTATGTTATTGTGTGTGGGGGTAAATTCTAATGAATATTGTTACATTTATCTCCACCTTAAAGTTCAAACAGGGTTTCACTTAAGGTCCATGAAAAACTTTTGAATATTCCAACACAAATACCTTCTCATACAACAGAAAAACAAAACACAAAATGTTGAAACCCCTTCAGATTTTTCCTGGTGATAAAAAAGTACTCCCACAGGCAGTTAATAAATGGGTAGTGATTATAATTAGATTCTTTTAAAGAATCTTGCATCAGTACCTCACATTGTACCTTTGTAACCCATCATATAATTATCTTAATACTGACTTCTTTAACAATATACTACTGTAATACTGTTTTTAGAATGGTCATTACACTTTAAGACCTAAACGTTCACACTGGAGTGGCACTATGAGGAAAAAAAAAAGTCCATTATTACACTGGTCGATGCCATAATGGTTATGTTAAGATTTCAATCACTCTCTATAAAACTTGTAAGCTCTTTATATCAAACAGTAAAAAACTACTGAGAGGGTCTAGCTTTTCTTTTCTTCCAATCATATATGTATCATCTATCCCATGTAATGGTGAAATCACCCCCCCCCCTGCAAAAAAAAAAAAAAAATCAAATATTTATCTATACATATTTCTTTTCTTTAAACAATTGCCTCCCCATCTTCACCCTAAAAGTAAATGATAAAGATAAAATTAATCAGATAACAGGAAGGTGAAATGAAAAACAAAAATAGAAAGGTTTCACTTCCTCTCTAGTAATCACTTGAGGAGTGGACAGATCAAAATTCTCAGTATCTCCTAAAAATTTTCCATATACTTGATCACAATTGCAAAAAAAAAAAAAAGAAAAAAAAAACACTCCTCATTACATAGATTAAAAAAAAAGTGAACTTGAAATCGTTTAGACAACATTAGATTATTCATTTTCATTCATTTTGCTATAATTGTAACAATCTATAGTATATAAAATGACAGTGTATGTTCATATTACAGTTTTGCTAGATATATCTCTTTGCACTTTTCTTGAATTGAAGGGTTCCTAAAATAGAGCATGTCATCTGTAGGCAAAGCTTACTAGCTACATTCTAGAAATGTTGGTCATATATGAAAATACCATAATATATTTATCTACATGTATTGCAGTGTCTACAGCAGTGTTACTATCACTGCCACTTTGCGAGACTTGCGTTAGTCTTCTTCAGACCAACTTACAAAGGCCCTTTTAGTAATCATGTAATTTAGAGATATTTGACAAAAATTAGTGCAATGCAAATACATCCATACTTTTATACAAGATATAAGTTTATACAAGTCACAACCCTGCTTGTATCAGTACACAAAACAAATGCATATCCAATATCCCATTTGAAAAAAAAATCAACTGCAAGGAATCATGATACAAATATATGTATCTGCTCAATGTGCTCTAAGAAGGATGTAATGATACCAATATTCGAACAAATCTGAGCTCTGATAAATATATGCAATATCACTATTGAAAATCTCATGCCTTTTTCCATTTCTTCTCATGGCAAACATATGCTGTACTTTTTTATTTAAAATCTGAGCACATATGATACAAAATGCTACAGTATTGTTTATTTGGTGCAGTATATACATATATATTTCAAGCTTTGCAGTAACATCATTTGAATTGAATTTACCATGTCATATCATATTATGTAGCACTATGACATCTATGAAAGAGTGAAAGCAAATGAGAATATGTAAGATGAAAATCCAATTGATCCTTTCCGGCAATATTGCTGAATATATTCTCAGTGGTAGCACTGGCCATTCTTTTCCTACACACCGGAAATTGCAATAACGACAGTCAAAGTATCCTTAAAGTATGCAGATGAGAGAAGACAACCAATCACGCTGCAAAGTATCACATGTAAGAACATCGCACCTGAAGGAAAACTTGCTCTGCTTCGCTCATGACATACAGTAACAAAATAATACAGACAAATTTTGGCATGAGCTCATATCAATAACAGCAAGGAACACTGTCGCGGAAGTACGTAAATCACTGGCATCAATAATGACGGCAGAGAATGTGGCAGCTTTTAACTTTAATACTTCTCTGTACACGGGTATATTTCAACATTTCATTCTATATCTTTGTAGAGATGGTGTGAAACTGCATTCTTCATTAAGTGCCTGTATTTGAGCAGTTTTTACTTTATTGCGGTTTCACTTTCATTGTTTTTTTTTTCAGCACACTTTATGGTTGAATCTTCAGTGCAACAAAGTTTGTATCCTACAATGTACCATTAAGAAGTAGAAGGTTACTCCATTCATCAGCTCCGACAAAAAGAACACCCTCCTTCCCTTGGACTGAATAAGTTGATTTTCTCTGTGCAAACACTCCTTTGATGGTCAGGGGCTCACTCTCCCTTTATAATACACTCTTGATTTTCCTGAGTGACAAGCTCAGACTACAGCAAGTAGAAAGTGTGATTGTTGCATTTAATTTTACTTACAACTGGGGAGTATTTGATGGTGCTGCACTTTAAATTGATTGTCAATTACACAACAGATTGTACTCACATACATCATGCTATCATGATGAACTTATCTGGATTTAACTGATGGCTTTCATACAGGATAACACTTTACACTCTTTGACACTGTGGGTTCTACTACAGAATACATACTGTAAAAGTGGATATTTTCGTGTGACTACTTTTTCGTGCTTGGTCGGGTAAGAAGAGTTTCGTGTGTTTTTAATTCCGTGGAATCAAATCATCAACTACTGTAACATACGGCACGCAAAAATATTCGCGTGCTCTTATTTTCGTGTTAGCTTCTGGTTGCGCGGAATGCGCGAAAATTTCAACACCGCGAAAATGTTCACTTTTACAGTACTGTAGAACCAGAAACGTTAGCAGCATGAAACAGGGATGCCTATTTTCTGAGAAAGACGTACACAGGTCTGGATGTCAACGCATCATCCTTAATTCAATACGATTATGAATGATTTCTTCTCTCATCTTTTGTGTTGACAGAGAAAGGAAAGAATTTTATAGTCCAGTATCAATCTTGTGTGAGACAGATTGAGTGAGGGAAAAAAAAAAATCATGATTTTAAACTCACAGAGAAGAAAACCTGTACATTCCTATTGTTATTCATTACAGTCCTGGCAAGTGTATCCTTTCTATAGCATATATTTGACTGTAATCACAAATTAGTAAATGCAGAGATTTGCTGAAACTTTTTACATACATACAAGTCACTGCTCATCTTTCTATTCAGTGAAAAAAAAGGAAACATACTTTCAAAAAGGAAATAGCAGGCAACTAAAAGGATGATAAAAGAATAAAAAAAACAAAAACAAGACAAACAGAAAAGGAAAGATAGAGTATTGTGATTTTTACCCTATTGCAATTACAGGCTGAACATTTCTAAAGCTATTACAGTGTCTTGGCAAGTGCTATAAATTTCCATGGCAACGATGCTACCTACGATTCATTAATGTGATACAGAAATACACATCGACATCTTAACAATGCATGGAATCTAAAGGGCTGTTGATTATCCATGCATATGTCTAAAATGGGCTACAGGCAACAACAGAATAATGTTTCAAGTTGCACACCAGCACCCAAACAAGTGAAAAGAATAACAATCTCTAAATTAATACTGCGTGCGGCAAATATCTTTAAAAATATTAAGACTTTGGTGCACTACATTTCTTTGTCTATTACAAGTGAGAGTTATTAAATTAGGATTGTAATTACTGTATACTCAGCAAAAATAACAAAATGTATATTTTTGTGAAAAAAAGAAGCTACATTCATATCTGCACTGCAAGAGACAACACACACTTTCAACTTGCTCCATCTTGCTTTCTAAATTACAAGCAGGTAAGTGCAGTTTAGTTGACACGCGAGGCATGCCGGCAAAGGAGATTGGCAAGAATCAGTTAATTGTGGTTAAGACTGCTGCACTAGTCTTACAAAAATGCTCAATTGTACTAATTTCTCATCAAAGTCTGAAACCAATGACAGTGTGTATTCCTGGCCTCTGCGATCTTTCCTGCTGACTTTATCCTAGTTCTGAGGTGAATGCTTAAACAGCAAAAAAGTCATATGTCACAGAGCTCATCACAGCACCACTTAATTTTGCATTCACTCTACTCAAACATGAAAAAGGAACTTTTGTCAAGTTCTTCTGCAAAAACAATGAAACAAACAAAACAAAATCACATACATACACACAAACAAGATGTACAGCTATGTTTATGATGGTTCTATTGTATTCACTAAAAAAAAAAATTAAAAAATTATTGCATGTTGAAGTGAGCAGTGCATAGAATGCATTCAAGCTATAATTCATGTACAAATTATTATGATGTCTTACATCAGCTAATAGAGATTTTCAGCCAAAAATTGACATTTCATATGGTAGGCAAGTTTAAGCAATCGGAGTGGCTGTGTAATAATTGTCTCTGTCTGTTCTTTGTCTTTTTTTTTCACCCTTTATGCTCATGCACATCTTATCCCCCCCCCCCATAAAGTAATCTGCAAATAACAAAAATGGACAAAATAAACAAATTCTATCAGATCACTTCAGTAAACCACCTGAACCTCCCCCCCCCCCCAAAAAAAAAAAGAAAAGGTGATATTTTCACAGAATAACTTATTCCAAATGAGATTATAAACTCAAGGTTCTGTGATAAAACTTTCGCTTAAAATGATAAGAAATGTCCTCTTTTTCTGAATTACCTGTGTAAAATCAACAAAGATTTATCAGGTACCAGAAGGAAAGAGGTTGATTTTAATAGGCATCATAAGCTCTAGAAGCTTCTGGCATGATGAAGAGAGAGACTGTTTGAAGTGGATAAGATGACACGTAGAAGGGCATAAATTCTACAGGTCTCCAACCTACCCTACATCCTGCTCCCAATCAAATGTGGGCCTGATGTGGCTCAGTGGATACAAGACCATGGACTATCAGTCATGAGACTCCTGGTTCAAGTCCCCTTCCTGCAGTGGGTTGTGTCCCTAGGCAAAGGCACTTTATCCTCTTTGCCCAATTCTTAAAAGGTGACTTTAAGCTCAACCTCAAATCTTCACCCCTCTTGCTTGACTTTAAGCTGTTGGTCTTATGACTAGTTGCTCAAAGTCATTCAATGCCTCTTTTGTGGTCACATAGAAACCAATAATTGCATTTAAAAAAAAAGGAGAGAAATTGATAAAATTGCTTGATTGCTAAAAAGGAAGGCTTAAATTATCATCACACTCCAAACAAAGGTTTCATCACCATAGAAAAGCGATAAGAAGCCTCTCATACTTTGCCTTCCTAAGGGGAAAGGAATAGGAAGAGGGTCAAAAAGTTGGTAGAGCGACTGTCCTTCACAAAGTACAGTACCTGTCATACAATTAATTTCCTTGCATGTTTCCTACACGGGCTCTTTTAATAAGCTCTCGAAAAGTACAGACAGTTTGTTTGCTTTTGCTTGTTTGTTTGTTTTTTTCCAATCAAGACCATACTTTGCAGGTGCCCATTAAAGACAGGTTTGACTGTATTTCTAAATTTTCTATTGTGAACTCAGCCCTGTCTATACATGAATGTTGAATCAACTGTGGCAGTAAAAGAGCACTAAATCTACTTACATGTACCAGCTGAATTGCGCATTACAGTGTCATTTCTTTTCCTTTTTAATTACTTTTAGAAATTGTAACTGAAAATTTGATTTTCAGGCCGAAGTACACTAACTTTCCCCCTGCTTCTTAGGTTGGAAAATATTAAATGACACCCAGCTGAGACTGCACATGATCACTGATTATCTTGACATCAAGTTCATTATTTAATGAGAGTGTAATGCCCCTTTAAACTGCTAATCACACACATAAAAAAAAAAACACCACAACATACCTTTTTCTTCAATTCTCTCTAGAGCATTATTATGCTTTAAGCTAGATTTAGTTGTATAACTAAGAACAGTGTACATAGGCAATTCTGCTGATCTGGAGAGTACATACTCGACCAGATCACGTTGTATGAATGTCATAGAATTCTGCACCCAAATGAACCTATGATCACATCACAGCAACTGGGATGGTAAATACAGAGATTCTGCTTTGGTTTTGCTTTTGGTTTGTTTAAGACCTAATTTGCTCTACAGAATACAGGCAAGTTTCTGGATTTACATCACTGCCGCAGTAAGTGTGACACACTGACAAATTAGTGTGCACCCTTCATCCTATGATACTTTTAGGAAACCCAAGCCGAAAGTCTAGCGGAGACATGTACACACACAACAGCCTGACTGTGTTGTGTATCATCACATAGAAATGGCTTGAAATTCAACGAGCATTCCTGTCTTTCCGTCCCGTTCCTTCCTTACTAAAGGCTCTTTACCTGCCAGCAATGAATGCAGTGCAAACGTGACATACCAGCAAATATTTTGGCAGTGTGAATTTCTCCATGCACTGGTCAGTGGTAGTAAAGCCCAGATGGACTTGAACTGCCCATATGGAGAAGAGTCATATACATCACACACAGCAATACTGGACCTTTCCATTATCCCCACTTGAAACATTTCCGTACTGACTGTTCTGTGCTAGTAACTACGTACTTGTACCAGCATCCTGGAATAATTGCTTTGTATCTCACAAGTAGCTAACTACAGCTGGCTACACTACAGGCAAAAATAGCATCACACACATTTTACCAACAGCACCAGACCATGGGTATTGAATATGGGAAGTTAAAAAAATCAAACCTTCATAAAGAATTTCTTAATCAAATTGTAGCTAGCTATACATACATTGTTAACATGCTACATACACTCAAGCCTTACGCTATACTATCTTTAGTGTCAACTTGGGCATCATTATAAAGCAATTTTTGAACATGTCATTTCGGCACCAATTAATGTAGGTCCTATCTGCCGAGTAGACGTAGACTGCATGATTACTTTCTATTCCTAAATTGGCAAGTCTACGGCCTAAAATCGTTGGTTGTGCATATCATCAGTGTGTCGATAAGTGAGAGTGTGGTCATACAAATATTCTTAAAATGGGTTGGCTAATCAATGATTCAGAAGTTGTGGGCCCTGTCCTCAAGAACAAAAACCGAAATCAATGTCAACCTGCTACAAGTACTGTCAGTACTATGTATACACTTCTAGTGTTTTAACAGACACAGCATGAACCTAGGCAAGAAAAAACCCACAAATTTGCAAACATTTGGTTGAGCTCTGGCATGAACACATAATATGGTATGAGCTTAAGCCCATCTTATTTCGATCTGCACTGTAATCCCAAAATACGAACTCGGCATAATAGTAGGATAAAGATTGCGCTGATTCCACTTGAATGAACATGAAACAACAAACGCACGAAGCAAATTATCTCTGAAAAAAAGAAGAAGAAATATTCTAGAACATGGGCAAACATTGCCCACTACTGTACCCAAACTTCAGGTTTGGGTGTAAAATACATAATATTAACCACTGTTTTAACAGAAGGTGTCAGTAGTAGATACACAAGGAACAACAAAATTGGTGCTAACAAAAGCATTGTGTGTCTACAACAGATCATCCTAGCAGTATGTTTTTGCAGGAGCAGTTTAGTTTAGAGGCTCAAAATGGCAAGTAATTTTCAAAGTCCTGCCGAGCTCCCAAGCTCTGCATTACGCACTCACTCACAGCTGTGATACCTCGCACTCGGCTAACTCTGATGACTTCTGAATATAATAAGTCAAGGCCATCAGATGCAATTGTAGGTGTCAAACTTACATTTTTTCCTAATTATTATTAATGATAATCTGGGCAGAATTTGAGTATATGGCTGATACATGGGTGCTATTCATACACTGGCTAATATGGTATCTATATCTAATAGTGCGGCATCATCCTGATTACCTAGACAGATCGTGAAAGCTTCAAGACTACCACATGCAAATTTAAATCCTGAGCCTCATCATAGCATTAAAGATGGTAATTTTACTTAATGGTATGTTTGGTTGATGTTGTTGTTGTTGCTTTTTTTTTAAATCTGAAAGCACTATTTTTCTACATGACCTTGCCATTAAAATTACCCCAGTGTACTTTCATCATCATACCAATGCACCAAATAGGGTAGAATTTCATAATAGTGTTGACATGACAATAATTTTTGTCACTACATACCATCCTGTATACACCACATATTTAGCAAGTCTAAATTTTCGCGAATTGGGACTTCCCAACGATTTCGCGAGTGGTTAAATTCGCGATCATGGCGTACAGGACTGTACAGAGAAATGCATACGTGTGCATCACATTCATATCGGGATCAGAGTCATTTTTTTCGCGTGTCTTTAATTTTGCGAATAGCCTTAGTGACTGGCGAAATTCACGAAAATAAAAACTTCACAAAATATTTGCAGTATGCAGTATCTGTTTTGCGTTCAATTTGATCCCAAACACATATAGGGATCACTGAACGGTTTCCTCATTAATGTATAAAATACTACACATAGTCCAACTTGAAAAGTTTTGTAACAGAGGTCCAATCTCTTTGAGATCGAATTGAACTCCATAATTGTTCTCGACTTGGATCAACGTTTATTTTTGCAAATATTCAGGGTGCCAATTAACTACTGTCTTCAAACTAAACTACACTCTACTGATTTCAGCAAGGTTTCAGCCAATGATTTTTCATCACAATGAACAAACACAACAGTATCCTAGTGCATGGGTACTTATTATCTTCTTTTTTTCTTCATCTCTTGAAAGCAATTCACCAAACAAGATCCTAAAATTTTACATTCATAGAGTGTCTAAAAAAAATCCAAGAATCCAAAAATAAAATTCTGCTATCTGCTATAGACCCTGCAATTGTCATTTCACAAATCTCAAACATAGTTACACATGGTGTGAACCACATAAGTTGTTTCACACACTGAGACTTACAAAATTTAGAAACACTTGCGATGAAGAAAGTTCATTTTCCTACATACACACTCAAAAAAGACGGAATATAGGTATAAAAAAAAAAGATATGGACTTGCTAGATGCACAAACTAATAAATGCCATTGCTGCGCTTTAAAAGAAAAAGAGAAGCACAACATGTTTGAGGAAAAAAAAAGAAAAGAAAACAGCATCATCAATTTTATGTACAGCAGGAATTGTGTTCACTACTTTTGATTCGTAGAATGCAAACAGATCCACTACATGATGGAATAGAGTCAGGTAAACAGCGAACTCTCATCAACATTGCAAAAGGACTCTACAAAACTAACATATTTCTCGTCACCAGACAGACGGACAATGAGTCGGACTTTTTCTATTTCATTGATGCAGCCGATGGAAGCGTTATACTTTATGGATAGATATCTTGCACTGCCTATCAAAGCAGTGATGATCTTTTGACTTGGATCAAAGAAAAGGCAAGCACATTTCACTCAAAGAACTGATCAAGGAGACACTACTTTATATTTCTGCAGACAGGAAAGTAACAATAGAAAATGAAACTGCTGAAGGACATTGATTGATGACAATATATAAAACATATTTTCTGCAACAGTGCTATGGCTGGAGGGCGATTTTTTTCTTCATTTTTCTTTTTTGACCTATCAGCACCACTGTCGTTCCCTTCTTCTGTGGCATCGGGTAGACGGGCGCATCATCATAACTGAAAGAAGAGTTCTGCCCAGGACAAGCAGTGATCAGACACCGCTCCACCCCAACTCCAGCCAGCCGGGATCAGCGGATGCGACAAGCCTTCCTGGACGACGCCGCAAGATCCTGAAGGAGATATGTCATGAGCACAGGGGAGAGGTCAAGGAGGGATGGGGAGAAGAGAGAGTGATAGGCAGACAAAAGAAAAGACAGAGAAAGATAAAAAACAGATGGAAAGACCAAAAATTATCTCTTGTATAAGATAGCAAGAATGGGGGTTTTAACAATAATAGTTAACCTAAATGAATCCTGAGCTCAAAATATGGAGCTGTTTAAAGGCGTGATGAAAATGAAGAAGAATTATCTAAATCGTTTCTTTTTTAAGCTTGCTTTTAACAGATGAGGCCTTTATGGACTATGCATTCATTCATTCATTCATTCATTCATTCATTCATTCATTCATTCATTCATTCTTTCAGCAACCATTTATCATTCGTTATTCATTCAATATTGATTCAGCTGTTCTTGAGAACCTATAAAGGGAAATTTACTGGGCCACAGAATGGAAGGCAAGTTATCCATGTGTCAAAACTTACTCATAAAAACCTGACATCATAATGCTGCCTACTGATACTCATCTACACATTAAGATTCTTTGCTGGTAGGTAGTGAGTGACACACTTTCAAGAGAAAGTACCGGTAACCTTCTGTTTACAATGCCACCACCCACTTAATCCACCTACATGTACATCTCATACCATCAGTTCAGGATGGCAGCTGCGGAGTCTCCAGTGGGATATGTCAATATTTAGTTCAAACTGACTACCAACAAGCTGGGTTTTGAGTCCATGAATGCATATCTTACACAGCTCTTATTTGCAAGCCTTACCACATTCTTCCATCTGCTTTACAGTAGCACATAGACACTGCACAACTATATTCAAGTGAGAAATTCTATGAAGTTACCTGGAAATTTAATCTTTTGTACATCTTTTTCAATACACTGTAAGGGCAGAGGAAAATAACAATATCTCTGACAAAAAGCAGGAGTCACCATTCTTGTAAATTGCTATGCTCTATTGACTTGACTTTACAGTGTACGTCAAGTAAAGCATTGTAATAATATTCACAAAATATTACATAACTATTAATACAAATAAATATTATTTGTTTGTCTATGGACAAAAGCACCTTCTAAAAGGATTACTTTTTTTTCAGTGTGGTGATCATCAGGTCCATTATGATATACCGGTAATTTTTCATGAATTATGCCAAAAGAATAAATTTCACTCTTCTTTGTAGCTGAGGAGATGACAAGGATTTGGTGAATAATCACCAAGTATGTCAACCACCATGATTTCTTACTGAAAATATTCCTTGAATTACTTGCTGAAAAGTGGACAAATCGTCTGTGCATACATTTAACTATTTATGGCACTCGTGGATCATCACCTAATTATGAGAAGTTTATAAGAAATCATGTTAAATTCTTGAATATCTTTGTTACGAATTCTCCTTTTACATAGTTCTAATACCTACACATTTGAAACACAGCTGATGTACTTTGAGAGTTTTACAAGATGACATACTGGCAGGAAAGAAAACTTCAATGAACAATTACATTTTTACAATCACACAACTTGCTCTAAATTTCATCTCTCTATGAGAGGCCAGTGTTACCAAATTTACTTTGTGTACCTCGAAAGCTCTTGTGCAGTTCTGTACTGAAGAGGAGGTTGTTGGTGTAGACCAGCTGGACGTTCTGCTGGACCCCATTCGACAACTGACCCCTTGGTGATACCTGGATGAAACTGCCGGTCATCAGTGGGGAGTGACCGTTGACATCCTGATCTGGGAAGGCGTCGCAGGCGATGGCCATGCACTCCTTGTCTGCAAAGGGTGGACATTGAAACGAGACTATATTACATTAAACCAACAGCCTACTACAACCTCACTGGTCCTGCGCCATTATGATTATATGTTAGTTATGTTGTTTCACTTGGATTTCCATACTCTGATCTGTTTCCATGTGTCATGCACGCTATTGTTTGCGGCTGACTCTGTCACGGCCAATAAACTCCTGAACATCACATACCAAGATTGTCTGATATTTATCCTTATTTACTGGCGCTGTGTAATGGCTACATGAATTTCAGATTAGGGGAACATGTTAAAGATGATCTGAGTAGAACAATAAAAAAAAAGAAGAAAGACTACTGTTCAACTGTAATCGGGACTCCAGATACAAGTGACAAGGCTGGATAAGGAAGATTTGTTCACGCATGACACTTTTAAGCAAGTTGTGTTGCGGATATATCCATGGGGCACTGTTACATTATTATGGACTCGTGACAATTTTTCATGACATTGGCACGTTTAAAAATACACAGACAATCAATGGGCCAGTCCATGACCAGATAATAAAGAGATCCGGCAAAGTGCTGGCTGGATAACCAAGGTCTAACTGTATTTGAAGTGTTTTTCAGGAGATGACTTGTGAAAATATGACAGGTTCCCTTCCTTCCTCCCCCACACCTTTCAACTACCTCAAATATTTTTTTCGCTGCCTAATATTTTCAGTAGGAGCTGTAAAAGGCCTGCAGTGTGCATGTGAAAGAGCAGAGGTTTTCGGGCAAATGTGAAGGTCTACCAAATAAACACGGCTATTGTGCTCGCCTACACTCGTGTTTTGTCGTCGGTTCTGCACCGGTTGTAGTGGGGAAAACATTTCGTCCGCAACATGATGCCCCATCCTTTGGCTGGTGCGTGGGAAAAAAATGAAGTATTGAGAGTGATGCACAATGTGGGTAATAGGACAGGAAACCCCCTTGGTAGCAATGTCATCAATCAATTATGAATGGACAATTCAATTGCTATCAACTGGGGCAAAACTGAATAGTGCAGGTCTTCCAATATGCAAGCAAGCCTACAACACTTACATATGAAAATCAGAGAGGTTCCAAATAGCAAATTGGAGAATACTTGTAGCAAGGGAATAGTAATTAGAGGGGTGAAGGTGGAGGTGTGAATTTTCTTCATTTTGTCTCACTCTACAACAGAAATTTGTAAGATCACAACTGCTAATCTCTAATTTAACAAACAAAGGAACCATGGGACTCGAACCCATCACCGACTGCTTTCCGTCAGAATACTTGTTTTACATTTTTATCATCTTAATGCCAAGCTTATGAAAAGGTTAAATGGGAGAACACTTGTTTTACAGTTTTTTAATGTCAATGAGCAAATAGGACATGAAAATATGTCCAAGTCTTTAGGAAGCCTCCTGCAAAGTCAGGGAGATTTTGCAGCTTCACATCATGAAGTACTGGTTAGTGGGCATTTTCTTCTTCACTTGGTAGATTTGAATGAATAACATGTTTGTTTGTTTTTTGAAAATGGCAGGAAATTTTCATCCTTCTATTAGTAATTCTGCCTAATTAGAGAGACACTGATTTCACTGACCCTACAAAGCAATCATTGCAAGCAGATCTATCAGAGGATGTCTTCTATATGATTTATTCACATACATTATTTGTAGCGCAGCTGAATACTGTACTCAAACAGGAAGCTAATATGAATTATTGTGCCAATCTTGACACCTTTTTCACACCATTTCATGGTAGGGGACAATGCAACTTGACAGACGTTACCAAGCACAGTCCATAGACCAACTTATTGTATTCACATCACTTTATAATAACAATTTTTTTTTTTCCCCTGTAAATCTTTTCATAAGCTTGGCAATCTGTCTATTCCTATTTCAAGCATTTCAACACTGTATACAGTTGGTATGCATTGCTTTCATTTACTATGTTCGTCAAGACTTCAGAAAATCCGTGAGAAAATGTATTTGCCTGCGTTACGCAGTATAGCTGGCAAATATTGTTTAGACGGCATAAGTGCGAACACTTAATTGTGTTCATGCATGCATGACAGAATGCATTGTATCCGTCATGCGAGTGGAGGGAAATTTGAATATGAAAGGTGATAGATGCCTGTGTAGGGAGCAGAGAGGAAGAAGAGGCATTCTAGCCTTGCACTCCATTGCTAGCACGTTCGAATTTATAAATTTATTAGAAACGAATCAAATTGATGTTTATGCTTACGACTTTGGTCTCAGCCATAGCCATAGGGTTTTTCCAGAGTTTTGCGCTTATTAAGTTTTATCTCTGGTTTTTTTTCACACCGGGCTATTTCGTTTATTAGTCCTGTTATATCTTGTTATATCGATTTCTAAAGAAATCGGGATCTGTGTCAGAAGATCGATATAATATCGATATGAATTATGTTAAGACATATATGCAATTATTTTTATTATGTTGCTCTTAATAATTAGAGATTTCTCTTAATAAAGGCCAGCTCTTCGTGCTAGTAGCTCGGCAGGCTATATCCCAAAATATTGGATTGAGTATATTTTGTGGTGTCATTACGTGACCTGGTAAAGTGAAGGCTGTTAAAATGAGTGGATGATGGGTGGGCAGTGTTTTTAACGATAGAGTGATGAACCAAGCTTTATCACACAGGTGTGTATAAGGTCTCAATTACAGACAGTGGTCAATTGATAGAATAGCATTCTAGTTTTCACTCTGCTGATGGAATTCTATTTGCATCCCCTGATTTCAAGGACAGGGAAGATTCACATTTTCCTGAAAGCATGCACATGTAGGATTACAAGGTACTTGCACAGATAAATGTTCGGAAGGTATGTCTGACTAGAATTGGAGAAGATTACTGACACTTTTCTCCTGCATGGAACCCTCACTGATCAAAAAACAACAAACAAACAAAACTATTACACATAAACACAAACACAATGCACATGCCTTTACATTAATAGAGTGACGGGTTGTCAAATCCATAAACTTGAATTCTCCTTAATATGACACCAGCCAGTTAACTGACTTTCTTCTCTCTATATGATATTTTGCATTATTTCTCAGTTAGAAATGTTTGGAAGTATTCATTCAAGCAAAAGAAAACAATAAATTCGCATCAATCTAGGCAGTCACTTGTATGAGACCCTAAATGATCAAAATACAACAATAAACAAACAATTAAAGCAAACAAAAACAGTACATACAATGTACATGCCATTACATTAAAGTGATGATTGACAAATCAATGCCCTTAAAGATTAAGAGCTTCTGGATTAAGAACACCTTCCAGCTAACTGACTTCCTTCCATATATTTTTGCATCTCTTTCTCAGTGAGAAATATTTGAAAGCATTCATTCAAAAAAAAAAAAAAAGGGGGGGGGGGGGGTAATCTGCACAGATCCAGGCAGTCACCTGATGAATCTGTCAGCCGGTAAACTGCTTTCCTACTCATGGGTGGAAGGAAGTAAGGGAGGTCCTATGGGGGACTCATGTGAGATCCTGAAAACAATACAGTGCATCATACGCATGACGTCATCACAAAAGAATGCAAAACACATCAAGATATTAGGAGACACACACAATGGCTAGAGTGAGGGTTGTTTGTTTGTTTGTTCAGGGGTGGATCCAGGAATTCTGTAAAGAGGGGGCGCCTTTACAAAATTAAAGGGGGCGCACGCACCCCTCCCCCATTTTTTTCTTTTTCTTTTTTTTTGGTTTCGACAAAAAATAAAGATAGGGGGTGCGCGCCCAATGCACTCCCCCCTGGATCCACCACTGTAGTTAGTTAGTTTTTGTGTGTGTGTGCTAGTTTGTTGTTTGTTTGTTTGTTTGTTTGTTTGTTTGTTTGTTGTTGTTTCTTTTAGCAGCTTATTACCTGGGAAGTACTGATCAATCGTGCGGGCAACTGCTTCCAACACTGGGACCTCCTGTTAGAAGAGAATAAAAAAAGGAATGCTTTAATTGAAAAGAAGGAAAAAATGCCTTCACCAAGGTCAATTCTAGATTTACTTTTAAAATAATAATTATAACATGATACTTTATAGAATAGCACTTTATAAACAGATATCACTACATGGACAAATATCTACAGAAAAATCATTCAACATATGAAAAATATACACCAAAAGTGCATAGTAAATTGCTACAGTGTATGTGATACCATGGAAAAAAAAATGATTCCATATGTTCAAATATAGGGGGCGTCACTGACAATTTCATATGAATCAACTGACACCCATTTCCATTAACTGTGCGTCTGATTGATTCAAATAAACTCCATATGGAAATGGGGATTGAAATGAATGGTGCAGTAGGGCCACTGGACACTTGCTTTGAATATCACCTTACAGAACAATCAAGCTCATATTGTACACCCTAAGAACCTGCAACAGTAATACTCAATAGAATCATAGGTACTATGTATCAAGCCAGCAGCATACAGGTGTATAAAATTGCTTGATGCTTTTGTTTTTGTTTCTTATTGAACCTTTTTCAGTTCTCCAATCTGCTTGGACTGCTGCGAACCCTGAGCACCCGTTCCCATCACAGTTCATCAAACTTTTTATCACTGTTTCTCTTCGTGTGGCGGGAAGTGAGGTCATGTGCATATCCCCACATGACTCTGAAATGGGTCACTGTGTAGCAGCAGCAGCAGCTCTTTTAGGAAGTTCCCAGCCTCATAGTTAATACACTCAAAAGACTGGACCACATGTCATAATCTTACTTGGCAAACTAGTCTATAACATCGTAACTATTTACACGCAGATCTATTTGTGACCAGACGCCATTTTAGCACCAAGGTCAACGCGACTAATGACCTAATATTCCCAGAAAATTGTTGTAGCACCATGGCATTTGGCAGGGCTATACTTAATCTTCTGCTTACAGATTTCATTAAAGGTCCTTTGACAACTAAAGTTTGAGTCATATGTAAAGCATAGATGCACCCACTCATCTGGAAAATCTTTCCCTAATAGAGCAGCATGATGCCACTATGATGATCCCTCTGCTATAACGGGGTACAACTAAGATCACTTTAATTACCTGTACATGGCAAAACACGTTGTTCTTCAGGCAACTGCATGGACTACAATTGATTATGACATGACAAATGAAATCACTTTTTATCACGTGAAGCAGGTGCAATATGTACATTAGAATTCAATGTTTGTATGATGCCAGCAGAAATTTCAGTGTGTCATGAAAAAAAAAAACAACAACTTGACCTCAGGATAACAGAAACCTGGCTATCAATGCAAAATAACATTCCACTATGTGTTTTGCAATTGTTTCAAAATATAAAGAATCTATGGCCTGACGTTATGATCTGCATGACAGTCTCAACTGAATTTGCTGTTTTCACTGTATCCTCCTTTGCACATTATACACAGATTTTTAAAGGACAAGTTCACCTTCATAGACATGTGGGTTGAGTGAATGCAGCAATATTAGTAGAACACATCAGTGAGAGTTTGACAAAAATCGGACAATCCGTTCAAAAGTTATGAATTTTTGAAGTTTCTGCTCAGTCACAGCTGGATGAAAAGACTAAGTAAGCTTGTGATGTCACATGAGTACAACGATATAAAGAAAGAATAAAGAAAATTCAACATATATCCATTTTTCTCGCATAACAAAAGAAAACTTGACTTCTCTCTTTCAGAAGGCAGGGGGAATAATTACCCTTAACATACGTCAGTAGCAAGTCAAAGAAATGTGCACTTTATTCAAAAAGTAAAGTTTTGTGAAATTCTCTTTTTATTTTCCTTATATAGTTGTACGCATGTGACATCATACACTGAAGTAGTCTTCTCATCCAGCAGTGACTTCGCAGATACTTAAAATATTCGTAACTTTTGAACGGATTGTCCAATTTTCCTCAAACTTTCACTGATGTGTTCTACTAATATTGCTGCATTCTTTCAATCCTAATGTATATGAAGGTGGACTTGTCCTTTAAGTCACTTCCAGTAATCACTTTGGCTTATCTAATGAATTTCCTTGATGCCCCATCACCTCCAAGCTGAAAATGTCTTTGTAAATCATATTAGAACTTTAAAGCAATTATTGACACATGATATCACTGACAGAATCTTGATTTTGAAGGTTTTTTTTTTTTTTTTTTTAATGACACATCCAAGTAATTTGTTCAAAGAAAATACATGTACACTTTTAGTATAAACATTATTATGGAATATATAGCACTGTTGGCCACAAAAATGATGTTGACAGTATTATAAATCAACACAAGTCAACATGCATAATTTGCATTACATAGGTCCTTTAACACTGCTATTACCATGGCAACACACAATTCAATAAAACTTAAAACATCCATGACAGCCTACTAACACTGCTAGCAGTGGACCAGTCTTCCTTCTGCAATCAAGACAATAATGAGTCACGACAACTCGTCGATTTGAGGTGAGAAATCAACACACTCCAGTTTCCTGGTGGTGGCATGACACTGTGTTACAAGTCCTTCGCATCCAAGCGAAAAACACAGTTCTCAAATGGGCTCTAAATTCATCTTCCACCATTTGGAATTTGCTTGCAATAATTATGTTGAAAGGGTCTACCAAGAAACTTGTCGGGCTGATGGCATTTGCCAGGATAAAGACTTGTCTTGGAGTATTTTGAGATAAAAAGTGTAAAATAATTTCGATCGTAGTGTGTGATTTTTATTCCTGAAGGACCTACCTGTTTAATAGAGGGTATAGTGTGTAGGTAGAACGTCATTCTAAGTATTATGATGATCAAATCATGCCCTCTAGCAAAAGTCAAGATATATAATATTCTTAAGGGATGTATAGCCAACAAAACACAGAATTAAAAACCCATGTTTCTCTTGAACTGCTAAAGAGGTTCGGAGAGGTTCACATATGTGCACTGCAGTACAATAAGGTAAGCGATCTCCAATAACTTGACTTTAGTAGGAGCCTCACCTCTGCATTCAGACCGTTTCCTTGGTTTCTCCTCCCGAAGGAGACACAGAGCACGCTGAGCTCTGCATGGAGCAGGGCAAAGCGGCCCAGGAAGGGGACATGATGAGATGATGAGGGGGAAGAGATGGTCCTGTTGGCCGTCAGCTTGAGCTGGTAGGAGTGCTTGAGCCGCACCCCTTGGCTGGTGTCCCACAGGAATCCGCTGACTCTCTCATTCTGAAAGGTGAAGATGATTATTTATTTTTCACTAATTTGAGTGTAATTATTGCAGATTGACACAAGGACTCAATCAACAGAAGTACAGGTACAGCTGTCTTAAAACAGAGATATTCTAATCACGCCACTGTCACAAGCCATGTCATGAGAAGAGCTGCAGATGATGATAAAAATCATCACAGGACCTTGTATAGCAGGAGTGAAGGATGATTTGCTTTCTGGTGTCAAATTAGAATGTCTACTATACTGTTACTTAAAGTTGTTGAGTTGTTACAACGCATTGCACTTTTCATGCAAAAAGTTACATTGTATCTCAATGAGTATATCTCAATGAGTATTACGAAATCTAACAATATTCACAATGCTACACCCTACCAAAATAATGCAATAACTCAACAATTAAAAAAAAAAAACAAACAAACAAATCTGCGGATCCCTATTCATCATTTCAAAGTATACAAAAATGTGAGTACATCATCACTATCAATATTGCAAACTTTATAGAAATTCACAGTCAACAATATTAAGTAATAAAAATGTACAAAGTACAGAGCAGCAAGTACCGGTAATAGTTTTCGCAATTGATAACTGTGTAAACATTGCAAAATTGTACATATATTGCACAATGCTTATTCTAAAACTAGGCTTCATATAACACCTCATCAAAAGATGTTCTCCTGTTTACACATCAGGGGTCAGAAAACTTTTCGTTTGGGCCTGAAGACTGCGTAGCCCTGTCTGAGCTGTCTAGATGCATTTAAACATCACAGATTAGCCCTGAATGGAAATGATCTGAAAGTTCACTGTGGAGAGAATTTTCACTTCAGACCATCTCTAGAATGCAAATCGCTTCTCAAGATGGTCCATGGTCTGGTAAATGACTCTGACAGGAAAACTTCCAAGGACATTGTAAACTCAAAAACTTCTGCCACTGCCAAGATCTCACAAACACAGACACAATTATTGAAACTGGAAGGCAGAAGGCCTGCATTCAAACATCTTAAAATCTCTTTACCTGTTCAAACTCAGTTGGTCAACACTTTTCTTGTACTGTTAGATGATTTGCAAACCAGTTTGATCACAGTTTTACATGCTGGGCATGAGCATGGTTTTCACTTGTTTAACAAACCTTCAAGAGCAATCCTTTTTACAAATTATATTATTATAAAATGGGTTCAAGAATGTAGCCAATTGGAAGCACTGAAATGAGTCACGTGTGCGTGCATTAATTTCTCACTAACATGCACGGCCTGACTCACAATGTTTACACTAGCAGTGCGCACTCAATCAGTTGTTACAAATGCGTCGCGCACTACTATACGCGCTGTCAATCCTGTAAACAACTTCTAGTTCAGGCTGCCAGCCGGCCTTTCTTGTGGATACATGTGGCGTACGTATACTCTTTATATACGTACATGCTCACAGTACTTTTATGGGCGGGATTTCCGAGTGCGACGTGCGGAATATGTTTGGGACGAACATCTTCGGACATCTTGACTTTTTGACTTGAGCTAGTGCTACATGTAGCTGACTGGTATTGACCCACAAGGGTACGTGAAAAATGCTGTTAGTTTTCGACCCATTTTATAAAACAAATGATGCACAGGATTATTTCGTGGCGTTAGTAGAGATGCAGCTCACTCTCGGGTATTTACAATGTAGTGCAACATGCACTCGGCTTCACCTCATGCATGTTTCACAATTGTAAATACCCTTGAGTTGGCTACATCTCCACTAACGCATTCTATCCTGTGCATCATTTGTATATTAAGACATGCTCTGCGAATGTGATATTATGAATGTTGCAGTTTCAAGAGGCTTTATGGCTTATTTTTAAAAATGGAAAAAATCACATTAGAAAATTAGAAAAAGAAAATGCATAGGAACTCCTAGATGGATCTGAAAACATCTAGCATTTTCAGTCATCAGATTTATATGAAAACTTACTATTTCTGTGAAAAAAGTAAAAAGTGCAGCTGAACATCTTGCCTGAACTCTCTAACTTCAGCATAATCTTCTTGTTTAAAAAAAACAAAAAAAACAGACAGGATAAGATGAATTTCGCATGGTTTTTCCATGGAATCAAGACATTGATCAGTGGAATACATGTACGTATGCAAATAAAAATATTAGTGTTTTTATTTTCAAGCCAGTATCTGGTTGCACGAAACGTGCAGAAACTTCAACAACACGAAAGTTTCTGCATTTACAGTGGTGATTACATGCAGCTGTATGTTGTACAATTTGTTTTGTTTTTTTTCCAGAACACAATCATGTTCTTCTTGTAGATGCAAAAAAAAAAAAAAAAAAAGATGATGGGAAACTGATCCGATGAATTCCTCACCTGTTTCTTGATATCTCCTGATGTGGCTGTGATGCTGGTCCAGTTCCCGCGTGGGCCAGACCAGGCTTTCACAGGACCTAGTCTAGGGTGGTTCAATTCAGCACAGACCTGTTTCAACAAGGAACCATTACAAGAAAAGTTATTCAACTTTACACGAAAGAGTTGGTACATTCGTTCAAATTTGTATTTAATAGCACATCTCTCTTTGTCTCAGTTATACTCATGATATGCTAAGACTGCAGGAAGATTTTCAGGACAAGATGGGTTAATATCACAGCCACTAAATGATTCAAACATTAATGCTACAACCATGTCCATCACAATGTAAAGTTCACAAACCACAAAGACATTTACACAGTTAGGCAGCATTATAACACCAAAAAATTTGATAGAAGATATGGATCGTGCCAGAATAACACAATCCCTGTGAGATTGTTTTAATAACACTGCCAAAATGATTAAAGGCTAAATGTGGATTATGCTGGTTCTGATTGCATTGCAAGGGGGTGTTTCATAAAGCTGTTCGTAAAGTTACGAACGACTTACGGGCAACTGGTGATCAGTTCTTGTGCTGAATTATGGAAATTCTGATGAGTATAGCACATCAGAACTGATCACCAGTCGCTCGTAAGTTGTTCGTAACTATACAAACAGCTTTATGAAACAGGGCCCAGGTAAATGTAATTTCGCACCAACAATGTGCATGAATGACTCCTGGGTTGTGGTTGCTGCCATGTATAAATTTGTGTATGCAGCTGCAAGCCACATAAATGCAGCATGATAATTACATTAATCTAGTGTGCATAATTACACTGCCACAACAACACATTCTGATAGAAAAATGTTGCTCTAGGATTTGGAACATGACTTGGATCACACTTGTTTGGTTTGATTTTCAGTGTGGCCCTACGTGGCTAGCATGCCTATACATTTGAATAATTCCATTATCTGGGCAGTGTAAAACACAGCCTGTTGGTACTGTGTAAAATTTTGTAGTTTATAAGCACTGAGCTCTTGAAACAGCAGGCCTATGTTACAGCAAAACAATGAGAGACACAAATCATGTGTACAACAATGAGTCACTACAATCACTTCCTGATATAGTGGAGTTCAGGGGTGGATCCGGGAATTCTGTAAAGGGGAGGCACTTTCACAAAATCAAAACAGGAGCACATACGCCCCTCTCCCACCCCAAGTTTTTCTTTTTATTTCTTTTGTTTTAACAAAAAATGAAGAGGGGGCACATGCCCAGTGCGCCCCCTCTGGATCCGCCACTGGTCGACACAGAGCAAGGAACGACAGGCCTTGTCAGATGAAAAGGTACCATGTAACCCTTCAGACAAAGAGTACCAGTATTATACAATGAACTTGAATCAGGACTCTCATAACAATAAGTTTATGTAAAAGCTGAATTTTATTGTCTCAGCATGAGATTGCAGTCTACAGAGAGCAAAAGGAAGGGTACAATATCATTTTTCTGGCATAAGATGAAATACCAGCTCCCTGAAAGGTAATCTTCATTTTTGGAATTGGAATTGCACTACGTGCTAGCATGCAAAAAAAAAAAAAAAAAAAAAAAAAAATCTGTGAGAGCAAGTTGCCTGCTACACATATGTTGAAAATAAGTTTTGTATTCAAACAATATTGACTTTTTCATATTATTATATTAATTGCCATGGAAAACCAATCATTTTCCTGAAATACCATTGTTGTCATCATTCCATAATCATCACTTTTATCTTATCATCAATAAATGTACTTTGATGCTTCAGCTGTTTTCTGTTGCGTGATATAACAATATGACACAAACTTTCCTCATTTAATCAACATTTTCGCAACATTTCCTCAAAAGCAGATTATTGGCAAGTATATAAGTATCCTACATTGAAAAATGTACAAGATGTCTGTATTGGGAACTATAAAAAAGTCCACTGTTGCTTTTTTTTTTTCAACGCTTTCACAAAATAAAGCATGCGCTACCTTCCAGAGTCAAACCTGTTAATTACATTCCCCTCCATATCCAATTCATGATACAAGCACGTAATGATGCCTCTGATACTAAATACTCTTGCATCCACTATGTAGAGGTGTAGAGGTGTGTGTGTGCGTGTGTGCGTGCGTGAGTGATATCACAAGGACACCTGATGGCAAATCTTACCCACGCTTATCGTCCCAGTTTCAAACAAGGACATCACCTGATAACGCAACATTGCCGAACCCAACTTGCTGCAGCCCTGAATCTCGGATACGGCAGCGTCACAATTAAACATGACGCAGCCCCAGTTTCAAAGTCTAAAGATGGCAACAAGACCGGCTACTTGAACTCCCCTCGACCGAGTATGATTAACACATCAAACATGACAGAGTTCAACGATAACAGCACAGCTTTGCAGTCACTGACCTAATCTAAGTGTCATCACCTGATATGAAATGACTTTTTAAAAAAATGAAAAAGAAAAATTAAGTGATAAGCGTACCCACTAAGAAATTGCACTATAACTATTAAATCATTAGGCCAGGTAAAAAACATACCATATACTGTAAAGGAGGACATTTTGGCGGTGATGAAATTTCTGCGCATTTCGCGCAACCAGAAACTAGCACAAAAATAAAAAGCATGCAAATATCTTTGCTTGCCATATGTTCCAGTAGTTGATGTCTTGATTCCGCAGAATTAAAAACACCCGAATCTCTGCTTACCCGGCCGAGCGCGAAAAATTAGTCACACGAAAATATCCACTTTTACAGTATTTTAGGTGTGTTTTTTTTTTGCTAATTATGACTTCCTGACAATTTCGCAAACGTTATGTATTAAACTTGTGATCACAGAGTGTATTAATGAACACAGAGTGTATAATGAACACAGAAAGCCTAGATGCATGCACATCACATGCATGCTGGGATCAGAGCAGGGAGGTGGTTAGAGTCAATATCTTTACACGTTGTGGAATCTGCAAATTATAGCACCCAACTTGCAAAATTTGTGAAAATTAGAATTTTGCAAAATATAGTGTATAGTATGTATAGAAAATGCCCCCTGTGCTTTCAGCGTCATTTATAATTGAGTGGATTCCTGAAGATTGTAATTTGCCCTTTAAAACCCTAAAAAAAATTCACGGTTCATCTACCAATGAACTTTGACATCAAAGCAGAAGGAAATCTAGATCATCCATCACATCGCCCTCCAGTAAAATGACAGGGTTAACAATGTTTTCATGAAGTTTTTATTTTTGCAAAATCCACAAGTCGACTGATATTCATGACCTTAGTAATGAAAAAACATGAATTTTTACCTGAAAAGGGATGCAATATTTCTTGTAATAGTCAATATGGTTCATGTTCACCTTGAGAAGTCCAAAATCTCAAAATATTATATACTGGTGAAAGATGAGCCATACATTAGATAAACAGTATCAATTTCTCTAGTCCTGATATTAATGTGACACATACCTTAGTAGAGAGTTTAGATCGTAATGATCGCACTTTTGGTAGATCTACTGGTAACAGGGATCACTAGCTCTCTATCATTATTATTATTTTTTTTTTTTTCAGTTGCAACAACAGCATGGTTCATGTGCATACAGTGCGACTCTCATTATAGATTCTATGAACTATTGTAGCAGGGTGCTACAAAACTTTATAGCCACTTGCCTAGTCAGGCAAGCAAATTTTAAGATTGATGCAGAACATCTGCTCAAATATGAATTTTACTTGCCCCAAAAGAAAGTCCAGAATATAAGAGAATGATATAGAAAATCACATGTAAGTCAAGGGCTTGATAAAGCACAATTATTTCAATAAACAGCACATGTTGATTCGCATGCTTACATTTAAACACATTGGAGTAACAAACTTGGGTCGTCCGTGCGTTGGTGTTACATTGAATACTGGGGTTTTTAAATTCATGTAAGTGTTGGAAAGTTGCTGAAATGCAATTAAAGTGCATTGCATCACTCATTATCTTTGGGCGCCTGTATGGTCGACTCTGTGGATTTGTAGGGTCCGGAGTATCAAAGTGAAAGAAAAAGGTGGCTTTAAAACTTTTGCTTGCCAAATTCGGGCAAGTATATTTTCTCACTGTTCCAAAACACTTGCAGAGTTTGATTTCCACTGGCCCCGGGCAATCGGGCAAGCGCTTATGTAGCACCTTGTTGTAGTCACCCTGACTTAACTCCTACAAAAGAAAGCCATGAAGCAGGTATGTGGAAAGCTATGCTTCTTTGTGGGTAAAACTGTGGTTACTAGATAGGAGACATACTGTAGTATGCATTATATTTCAAAATGAGTCACAATGCATAAATTTCTTCATAGATACAACAGGTGCTTTGTCCTCAGTCCACAAAATGCTGACAATTATAATTAATCACAAGGAAAAGTAGAAATTACGCGGTGCGTAATATATGTCCCCACCGGAAGTAGCATTTTGTAGCAAAATGTACAATACAGGTCAAAAATCAAGGTCAAAGGTCAAAGAAGTCAAAAGTCAAAATTCTGTGTACAAGTTTTGAAGCCCTCACCTATATGTAGTGCCATCACATAAAGCAAACGGAATCGAAATCGGGTTAGAAATGGCGAAGGAGTGGCATTTTGTAGCCATCCAATGTACAATGTAGGTCAAAAATCAAGGTCAAAGGTCAAAGAAGTCAAAGGTCAAAATTCTGTATAGAAGTTTTGAAGCCCTCACCTAGTGCCATCACATAAAGCAAACGGAATCGAAATCGGGATAGAAATGGCAAAGGAGTAGCATTTTGTAGCAAAATGTACAATACAGGTCAAAAATCAAGGTCAAAGGTCAAAGAAGTCAAAGGTCAAAATTCTGTGTACAAGTTTTGAAGCCCTCACCTAGTGCCATCACATAAAGCAAACGGAATCGAAATCGGGTTAGAAATGGCGAAGGAGTAGCATTTTGTAGCCATCCAATGTACAATATAGGTCAAAAATCAAGGTCAAAGGTCAAAGAAGTCAAAGGTCAAAATTCTGTTTAAAAGTTTTGAAGCCCTCACCTAGTGCCATCACATAAAGCAAACAGAATCGAAATCGGGTTAGAAATGGCGAAGGAGTAGCATTTTGTAGCTATTGTACAATATAGGTCAAAAATCAAGGTCAAAGGTCAAAGAAGTCAAAGGTCAAAATTCTGTATAGAAGTTTTGAAGCCCTAAACTAGTGCCATCACATAAAAAAAACGGAATCGAAATCGGGTGAGAAATGGCAAAGGAGTAGCATTTTGTAGCAAAATGTGCAATATAGGTCAAAGGTCAAGGTCAAAGGTCACAACTGAAATTCTGTGTAGAAGTTTCAAAGCTCCCATGTAGTGCTATCATATAAAACAAACAGAATCAAAATCGGCTCGTAAATGACAGAGAAGTAGCAAATTGAGCATTTTGATCACACACGGACGCACACACGGACAGACAGACACACACACGGACACACACACACGTACGAAGCCCGTTTCATAGTCCCCTGCTCGAACTCGTTCGGCGGGGCAATAAACAATGAGAAGAAAAGGCTGAACAAAAACATACCAGTGATGGCACATTGATAAGGTTTTAATATAATTCTTCATATTAAATCATTATCTAATCAAGGCAGTTCAGTGACAGCACAGAGTTCAGCCACCCCTCAAGAGGCAGAACTGAGCCAACCGAGGCGAGTCTTCGACAAACAATTAAAAGGAGTTATCACGAACACATGGGCATTAACAATGGATACTTCTGTCATATACATGCACTGAATCTTGATACGATGAATAGCAGCCTAGCACAGATCATACAGTACCACACTATGACAATGCGTTTTCAAGTATTGGCAGGAATCATACCACACTGAATTCCATGCTATGAAGTTGTTATGTTTGCTGTTGTTGTTTCTTTTTCTTTTCTTTTTCTTTCTCTCTCTGTCTCTCTGGGCTGTACTACAAAAAGTACTGCTCACCTGTATGAGCACAATGGCTCATAGAAGCTTGTTGATTTAACCCGCTGGAGACTAGTCCCAAGTATAGTCGGGTAGGTGTCTATGAGAAATGTGTGTTACAGCAAGATCAGCCCACTGGCTCACTGGTTTTGGCATTACATGTGTAGCTTTTTACCATCAGTTTTGTCAAAGTGTAATAATCAAAAGAAGACATGGATAAAATGGAAAATCATAAGTGATTTTGAAATGAAACATTTGTTAAAATCTTATGATCAAAAGAACTGTTATGTCTTCGAAAGTATACACCAACACATGTTATTACTTGGGATGACCAGTCTAAATATTTCTTTTTAATTTTTATTTTGATTGTGTTTTTTTCCTAACACATGTACATTGTAATAGGGAATGTCCTCTTTAAAGCCAAGGAATCATCAACATTATCTTTAATAGTATTGCAAAAGGTCAAGAGTTACGATTTGTCTCAGGGAAGGCATTTCAAACAAATGGAACAAGTGGATAATGTCTATAATGGTCTCCTCGATGCCACAATAGGACATGAAAACTGAAACTGCTACAATGGGATGCAACTTAGACAATAATTCATGGTAGCTCTGTTCGACTTTGCTGAAAAGTTTATCATATTGCCAACAATCGGATAATCAGGAAGTTATTGCACTACACTGTATCAAGCGCTGTGCTGTTCAAATTAAAATGCCTTTTGAAGTGGAACAGGTGTGTTCATTGGATTTACATTCGTACATACATGTATGTAAATGACTTTTCTTGCCTGGCAAACCAACAAGGTGCCTTGCTGGCAGCACATGACATGACGTAATGTTATTACCAGACTAAAGAATGGTGATCTCCTCACACGTTGAGTGAGGTGCCAGCTGGATAATTTCTAAACTTAGTATCAATGCTATTCAACCAGCTACCAATCAACGTGGTAAATATCATGCCTGCCAACATGTCCCTCCATTACAATCACTTTTTCTTTTCCTTGCCAGAAAGTCTGGTTGCTCAGGACAAGTGCCTCGATGCAACCTGTTTGAGATAATTCGGCTATGAAAAGTTCAAGTCATTATCTATCTGACTTAACTGTTCCCCTAGAGTCTACTTTGCTATTTAAATGATGGGGGCATTCTCATTACAAAAAAGAAGAGCGACATGAGAACTCACAGTATTACACTTTTACACAAACCTTGTGAAGTTTAATAGCTCCAACAAAAAAAAAAAAATCACAAAGTTTTTGGAAGAACTGCCCATGCTAAGTTTTAACACTCATTCAACATGCACTATATTTTGAAAGGAAGAGTGGATGCAGAAGTCACATTGGTATTAAACTTGCGATTTTTGTGCTGTGTATGTTCTCACAAAACACCATGCGATGTTTTGGGTGAAGTTTTTGAATGGAAACTTTGCACTCTGAGTTACAAGTTTTTGTGCAAAGTTTCCTGTGGAATATGGTATTAAAACTTGCTAGGCAACATTCAACCTGACTAGTACACATGTTTTCAAGGCCAATGAGCATGGCCCTATTGCAACCTACTGTAATTGGATCTTTTGTATTAGCTATGTATGTCAGCCACTTCAGGCTTTGATGATCATATTTTTTACTTGAGGGCATAAAAACAAAACTTGTACAGTGTGCAAATGAAGGCTACTGCCAGTAGAAACGCAAGTTTAGTTGAAGGGGTCGGTGCATTATAGTGCTAACCCACACAATGTTCATTTTGAGATATTCGCTTTCGAAAGTTTGAAAAAATCCATAAATCAGGTTAATGACTCGACAAGGCCAATTTTTTCGTATGTGAACCTTTCGGTATACTCAAGATTGAATAGTGTCTTGGGGAAATTTACTACACTGATATTTTGGTGGATTCCAGAGGATTTTTCAAGTCACATTTTGAATTTGTGGCTTAGCACTTTAATGCAGCCAAATCCGTCATGTATACAAATACTCTTTATTTTTTGAAAACTCACAAAATATCAATATCTCTTCGCTAAAAATGGAAAATTAATGTAATATTTGAGTTTCCCTCCTTCGTGACGTGAAATCAAAATAAGATATACTTGTTTTTAACTGTCTGTATTGTATAATCCGTGTGAATTGTGAAGACAAACTTTGCACATATTTCAGACGCACACACGCGCACAGAATCACTCATATACGCATAAAGACATCTTGAAATGTGGATATTAAACAATTTCAACAATTCAAGTTTTAAAAGACTAAGCATTCAATGTCATACAAAATGATAATATGATTTGTTGGGAGGGGGAGGGGTTATATCTCATTGAGGTTTTTACATCTTCCGTGTGCCTAAAAGCAGGGAAAGAGTCCCTTCTTCAGTATTATGCATATAACGCATTTTAAATTTAGAGTATCTAGATCAGAGAAAATAAAGTAAAATGGTACATATCAACATTATTCCAGGGATTATCATGTCTTTTGTTAAAGGGAATAAAATACCATAAAGGCCTTATTTTAATAGCTAGATTGGTTTTCTTGTTTAGGGTATCAAAATCACCAATAGTACTCTAAAATCCTTCTTTGTATGACAACGAATTTACAAAAAAAAAATAGTGTTGCATGAGAATTATGACTGTACATGCCTCAATAAATCCTCCTCCATGTTCGTTGGTAAATGCAGGCTGTATGAAATTATGCAGGAAGGTTCTTATCACATAATGAATGACTAACTCTTCATGGCCAAAAATCCATGTTAAAATTGGGAAAAAATATCTTTGGAAGTTTGAACACTTATAGACTTCTTATATTCGGACAGACCATACATGCTGAAATGCAATGTGCCGAATAAGACCAAAATAGGCTACGTATTATACCAAGTTGGTGTGTTTATGCACATACACTTTACCCCATTCTATATGCGTTTTCAGACTAATTTGGATCATGAAGATCATTTAGGAACAAGATAAAAATGTTCTCATGTCAAAGGTGTTACGGTGACAAAAACATACACGAAAAAGTGAAAAATCTATATGCTTTCAATAGTTTTATCAATCACACATCTCCAAATTAATTTGAAGGAAACTTTCTTTTTTGTAAGTTAATCTTGAAAACAACCCTGTGAAAAAAAAAATAACTCTGAAATTTGTAACAGAATACAGCAAATACATTTTCTTTCCAACATGTAGACTTCTTCATAAAAATGCATGATAAATACCGAGTTTAAAGGGTAAATGCAGTAGTTGAAAAAAAGGAGCTATTGACTCACAATTAAATTACATAAAAAAAACCCACTATACTATCAGCATTGATGCTTTAAATTCTGCTTTGATTGCTTTCAACGTTTATTGATTTAAATTGAGAAACCATATAGAGGTATCAACAACGTGGAACTATGAATTTTATACGACAGCGTTAGATTTGAAAAATAATGTTTGCAGTTGTATCATAAATGTAACATCCTTTCAAAGGATGTTAAACCTGTATGTATCGTGTCTCGGTTATGTAAGAAACTACAGGGAAGCACAGCTGTATTGACAGCGGCAGGATTTTGTTTGAAAATTTGAGGTAAATTAATCGATATTAAAAATGCATTTTGTTTTCATCCATTTTCTGTCTATAGCTAATGCCCTAAATATGGCTGTGAAAGCATAGCAAAATTGCATTTTATTAAAAAGAAGTAACAAATTAATCAATGACAATTTCAAATGTTGTTTCACTAGTGATCTAACTCTGTAAGAATTACTAACAGATAAGGCACAATAATGTCCAAACATGCAGCTATCCGCATATATTTTTTTCTTACCCATATGCACGTTTTCAGATCACACTTGCATCGGGAAAAAAATCATGAAGTTAGAGACAATACACTTATTACAATAAGCCATTTCGATGAAAAAAAAACACACATAACAAATAAAGATTTATATTTTGAATATATTCCATCAGTTATTTAACTACTGAATTATTTTGAGGAAGCTTTCCTTGTGAAGCGAAATGTCAGCATGAATAAAGTGCTAACCCACTAATGAAACTTTAAGGTGCTGGGACAGACCATGAATGTTGATTAATTTTCTTATAGGTCACAATGAACAATGCTAAAATACTCCTAAAACCGGTGATTGTGGTATTTTCCTGATAAGTTCAATAAAAACAAAAACTGGCGAAAAATGTCATGATCAGTAGAATTAGCATGAAAATAGTGCTAACCCCAACAGTACAAAAATTAACAAAAAATACTCATTAAATGCTTTAAATTTCATTAATGTTTATCTCATCTCCATTTTCATAACTGGCAGAAGAGTACAAGTTATGTTATGAATCAGAATCACTCATTTTTGTAGATGAAAAAGTTTCCTCACTGTTCAGAGTTAGATATTTTTATGACACCCTTCTGTCTGCTACCATGGAGGTCGCCATCTTGAAAAGTGTGGCTTAGCATTATATTCCTGCCTATAAGATGTGATTAATTTTCGGGGCAAAAAGATGCCTGCATTAAAAACCCATTTATTGCTTAAATTTCAAGATGACATTTTTAGGGATTATAGAGCAGTGGTTCAGGATGGTGAAAATGCATGTAACTCATTTTTCACGAAAGTGTGGGTTAACACTATAATGCACCGACCCCTTCAGTTATCACCTGCCTGAAGTAGCTCCAAGTGCTTAGTACGCACATTTGATTGAGGGTGCATTTAGCTAGACTTTTTTTTTTTAGAGGAATAATCATTCTAGAAACCATTCCATATGAATTGGGGCATTTTCCTGGCAATAGATAAACACAATCATGTTTCATTCATGGCTAGAAATGCTGATTTGAAACAGGACGATTTGAAACACATTTGATCCACATATGCCTTTCTGCCAGGTATATTAACGCAAAGCCATTTATGTTTACACTGAATGCCTCACAGATCAGTTGACCTCTACTTCCAGGGTCAAACGCACAAAGCAGTGACATCTCCTGTCTTACAAAAATTTATGATTTTTAGCTACACTCAGCACAAAAAAAAAGAAGAAAGTATACACTTTTTCAAGTTTATAAATTTTCTTATAGAATACTTGGCTAAAAGTTAATGTATTATATACATTGTACCATATGAAAGGTAATTTAATTGGCTATCAACATGGTAGGTCAATTAAAATGGAAACTTTACGCATGAGCAAACACCTTTGTTTTTCTCTTCTAAGGCACAAAAGTAAAAATTGCAAAATTGAACAAGTTGTCATTCATGCATAAGTGCTCTTCCATGAAATAAGAACAAAAGCCAAATTAACACAATAAAAACATGAATTAAGCTGCAAAAATAAACCTTTGATCTTTATAATATCTTTGAAGACCAAAAGATCAGTAGAGGCTAAAAATAATGGAAGAAAATGAAGAATCTTCTGTCAAATCCAAATTCAAATGAAATGAGAGAAGCAATATTAACAATTTAAATGGTAAGAATTTGAATTGATTTTTCAAATTAAAAAAATTGTAAATAATATTTAGTTCTGAATTTGACTCATGAATTCTTAAAGTACTAAATTAAAAGAATTAAATAAAGATATTCTATTCATTTAATCATCTTTGTTCCCTTACTCCCTATGTCATGTGAAATTTGAGTTGACTAGTCAGTGTACCCGTAGAGTGCCAGAAATCCTCTATGGGGATTCCCCCAGAAATGGTCAAGGTCACTGGGTCAACGGAGGTCAAATAACTGTTTTGCGCTACTCCTTGGTCCCATCTTGGCCAAACTTGCTGGAAGAATAAGTAGGCGTACACCTGGGAATCCCCATATTATGAGTAGGACTACATAGCGCCCTCTATCGGGTGTTCGCTTATTGCAGCTGACGAAGATTAGAAGTTATTTGACCTTTGACCCCAGTGACCTTGACCTTTTCAAAAATGAACCCCTCAAGGGCAATTTTGTGTTCAACCTGCATCCACCCACTAAGTTTGATGGAGATCGGACCAAGGACCTGGGAGGAGTAGAGGAACAAACAGACAGACAGACAGACAGACAAACGTTGCTCAAATTATAGTATGATATGAAATTCTTATTTTCCCCCTTTAGTTTCCCAATTTGATTTTTTTTTTAGGTTATAAAGAGATAAAGAGAATGGAAACTTATTTTTGCTATTTCATTCATGTCTCTCATTGTGTCAAACCGGTCTTTTTTAAATATCCTTATCTTGAAGGGCATTTGTAGATGAAAAAGAACATGTTAATTTTTGCAATTTTTACTTTTGTGCCTTGGAGGACAAAAACGAATGTGTTCACTCATGTGTAAAATGTCCCTTTATATTCACGTAGTCTGTTGATAGCCAATGAGATTATCTTTAATATGGTATATAATACAATGATTTTCATTAAAATCTTCTATGAAAAATATGAACTCAAAAAAGTGTTCACTTTCTTTTTTTTTTTGCTGAGTGTAAAAGCTGCATCTGCAGAAATGTTCTCAAACTGTGTTCATATGTTGGCCTACCCTATGTATTTTGAAACATGGTTCTATACATACATATTTTGGGTTAGATAGACACAGCCATAGTGTGTGTATCCAACTAATTCTACTTTTATACAGCTGTAGGAGCCCCCTGTATGATTATAAAATGCTCAGCATATTAGACAATAATCACTCTATCTCTTACTTCACAACAAAGAGAAACAGACAAAGACAAAATTCCGAACCTTTGACATGTAGCTGTACATTGCCTGGACTTGTTATTCATTGGGTCATAAAAGCAGGCTTTCAACAAAACAAAGTCCAGTCAATGTCTTTGAAAATTACTCTATGCTCATAAAAAAGCACAACGTACAAGTACATCTAGTATATACTTTTAAAGAATTCATTATCAAGTTCATTTAATAAAACTGACAGATACATTGTACTCCGTACCTACAAGTGTAGAATTTTAGCCACTGTCATACTGGCAAAACTTCTCAAAGTTAAACTTTGAGAACATTTTGGAAGTATGTCTGTTCACACTGGTGGCCAAACTTCTTGAAGTTTCAGGACTCGACAAGTTCTCAAAGCTTGGGTCACTGGTGCGCACACGTAACAAAGAAGAAAGCAAATGCTGTCTGACAGCTTCAGAGGCACTGCAAAAAAGGAGGTGGACTACCATAGGGTAGTCACTTGACAAACTTAAATAAGTTTGAGCTGCATGCATTCAGATTGCAGAAAATTCTAGAAGATTTGCAGGTGTTTGGGGAAAGTTTCATGAGTAGTTTTCAGGGAGAATTTGTAGTCACACTGGCAAAACATTAAAAAATCAAAACTTTGATAATTTCAAGACAAGTTCTGCCAGTGTGACCGTGGCTACTGAAAGTTTTGGTATTCAAATACTGTAAAGCATAAAATTCTTGCAGCATGAAATTTTCACAAATTGCCACTGGCATTCAATGCATATAGTGTAGACAAGAACTTAAATTTCCCCGAGCTTGGATCTCGCAAAATTAAAATGCATGCAAAAATTTATAGGTTTACAGTATAGGAATCTTGTATACACCTTGTACGTGATACAATCGGGGAGGAGTCTTTTGACATTCCCAAATCAGCTTTCCTTGAGGCTTACTTGAGATTTAAACACAAAACTACAATTTGAATTCCAACCACAAGAAGAAAACTGTTCATAACAAGTTCATGACAAGGTTATTGTATGCCCCCTGGGGTTCATAGTGATTGGGTGAGGAATTCTCATTACATTGTACTCCCTTTGCAAAATGTTCTGAAACTACTGTTTTATTGTTCCTGTAGCTTTTAGTTCAAGATGTAAAAAATCCCTTAGTCCAAAGAGGTACGCATACAGTGTAGATGTATGTACAATGACGTCTCCAATTTCCCCAAGTTCTCCTATGAAGACAATGCAACCTCCACATTTCCTGTTACATGACTATTGTGTTTATACACCTGTACATTGTACAGTGCATTGTTTGAAACATAGGTGGATTGTGCTCCAGTACTGCACTTGTTCTCATAAACAAATTGCTCTGGGTTATGTATTGCTTCTCTGGGCTGAAAAAAAAAAAAAAATCAATATTCATTCCTTTGAACAGAAGCACAATTGATTATGATTTGCAAAGCAAGAGAGAGAAAGAGGGAGAGGGGGATAGTTCCTTTTAAAATGCCTTTTTACTCTGAAGATTACAATGTGTACCTCATTAATGACCTGCAGTCTCATGACACTTGCAGCTACAATGCTGAAATTCACCAAATCTTTTCTGAAGAGCCAAAACACTGTCTTGTTGATGATAATGCATTGGACACTGCTGCTGAGTAGTTGCTTTGCTGAGTAATTAATACGGAAACGTTTCTATGGATGAACTAAATAATTCAAAAGTTGATAAAAAGGGATGACATGAAACCCATTTTTTCTTTTATTCTATTAGAGGACAAGTCCACCTTCATATACATAAGGATTGAGAGAATGCAGCAATATTAGTAGAACACATCAGTGAAAGTTTGAGGAAAATCAGACAATCCATTCAAAAGTTATGAATTTTTGAAGTATCTGCGCAGTCACTGCTGGATGAGAAGACTACTACAGTGTATGATGTCACATGCATACAATGAAATAAGGAAAATAAAAAGAGAAGTTCACAAAACTTTACTTTCTGAATAAAGTGCACATTTCTTTGACTTGTTACTGACGTATATTAAGGGTAATATTATTCCCCCTGCCTTCTGAAAGAGAGAAGTTGAGTGTTCTTTCATTATGCGAGAAAAATGGAAATATGTTGAAATTTCTTTATTTTTTCTTTATATCGTTGTACTCATGTGACATCACAAGCCATAGTAGGCTTCTCATCCAGTCATGACTGAGCAGAAACTTCAAAAATTCATAACTTTTGAACGGATTGTCCGATTTTCCTCAAACTCTCACCGATGTGTTCTACTAATATTGCTGCATTCACGAAACCCACATGTCTATGAAGGTGTACTTGTCCTTTAAAATGACTTGCTACATTCGAATTAATTTGAAAAAGAAGCCTAAATGCCATGAAATCCATAAATACTGTGTCTTCATTCTCTAAAATCAGGCACATTTTGTAGTTCTGCCTGCCTATAAAAAAGTATCAAAAACTTGGTTTTGAAAAAAATTAATTGCAAAAGAATTCCTGTCTTTTCTCAATTGCTTATTAAAGCCCTGATGATCATGAAGTACTGTAAAGAGCGTATATGATTGATTATATATCAATCATTTTTTGGTGTTGTTGTTGGAAAACAGGAAATTATTATATATATCAGTTTAGGACTGTCCACAAATGTTTTGTTGTTGTTGCTGATGTTGCTTAATTTCCTTTTATTCAGTTTATCCGTAAAGTACAAACACATGTATACACACTTTACACAACCCATTTCAATTGAGAGTATAGGAAGAGTTTGGGTTTAAATCTAATTTCTCTGGTTGCTTGTACCCCAAAGCTTCACGTTGGAATGTGAAGGTGGGAGGGTGGCAGGTTGCCAGGAGTAACACACTTCCACCTGCAGCTCAACATAAACATTTTCATTTTTCTCCCAGCAAAGGTGATATGTCACTCTTGTTCATGTCTTGACAAGGGTGATGTTGATGTTTCATGTAGGCCTACACTGTTTTCAGCATACCTGTCACCCGCTGGATGCTTTGAGTCACACATGTTTGCCAGTCAGAGCCGGAATATGTTGTTGTTGTTGTTTTGAGAGTTTGGTTTGGTTTGCCTCTGATTTTACCTTCCCACAACAGAAATTTCATACATGTAGGTTTGTTGTTGTTGTTGTTGTTGTTGTTGTTGTTTCCAAACTGTAAAGAGATCTCATGACAGAGACTCCATGACACACTTCCAGAGTGCTCAGCACATTGTTCTGGATCACACTCTATTCTGTAAAGCCCTTGCAGTGTAGGTTTGGTAATAAATCTATATTTTAGAGTAAAGATTTTGTCATTTAGTTTATGTAAGTACATATATAATGTGTTTAAAGTTACTCCTTACCACTGGGAGCAGTGATTAAAAAATGTTTGAGATATCACATTCGATGCACATGTGAAGATCAGCTGTATCACAAAACCTCATTCCATGTAAAAATTGTGTAATAAAGCCTAAAATATAAGGAGATATCACCACTTTCCTCCATAAACCATAACTGTAGATGGTTTAGTCTAGAAACATTTTTATTATAACTATTGTTCACATTTTGTATATTTAACAACATTTACCACTTATTATACGATTCAAATTTTTACATTGGTTGTTTCTACATCTAAAACACATTTTAGAACTATTTTGAAGCAATAAAGCTGGATTTTTGTTTAATCTGCAAATGGTAAATTATGCCTTTAAATAAAGGATATACCGTAGTATTAGCCACATGACTTTAAATACAAATTTTGCAGTCATCAAAAACTGAAGACACACTTTGTGACACAAAATAATACCAGTGTGGTAATTAAAGGAAACCAAAACCCAAAGAGAAATGTGGATTGAGAGAAAGCAGCAACATTCACTTTTCCAGCATAATGCAAGAGCACCTGACTAACCGCTTTCAGAAAGCAAGGGGAATACATGTGGTTAATACCCTGAATACAAAATGTATATGTCAGTATCAAGTTGATAGAATGTGCAATTTTCATGAAAATGAATTTTTTTTTTAATTTCTTCATGTTTCCTTTATATTGTTGTCCACAAATGACGTCATAACCTCTAGTAGTCTCCTCATCCAGCGGTTCCAACACTAAAACCTTAAAAACTCATAACTTTTGCATCGATTGTCCAATTTTCCTCAAACTTTCACTGATGTGTTCTACTAATGTTGCTGCTTTCACTCAATCCACATAATCTCTTTAGGTTTTGGTTTCCTTTCAACTTTTCGCTCACAGTTATAGATGGTGAAAATAAAGTACCAGTCTTAGATCAAAATCTTTTCATACAGATGGGAAGTATCATTTTGAATAGCACATTAGACAAAAAGAGAGTATAACAAAAATCAATCTACATTTCTCACCTCCTTGTCAAGGGCATGCTATTGATTCTGACACTGAAAAACCACAAGAGATAAATTGTATGGTTGTCAGAGGATGTCTAAAATCAGTGTTCACCTGTAAACATGATATCCTGTGAACTTCTGCCCTTTCCTGAAACATTTGTTTGCAACAAAATATCAACTCTCAGCTAAAAGAATGTTTACACATTACTGAGTAAGAATGCATACCAAGCCTTCAGCTGCAAACATACAATGTTGGGTGATTAATAATGTTGGGCTTACATGTAGAAATGCTTTGTTAGGGGTAGACCTATGACTTTTGTGGAACCCTTCTGAATTGACTATACTCTGACAACTAAAGACTTCAATGGTCACTACACATTGTATATCATTAAAACTGGAAACCTGTAAACTCTTTCTCTGCCAAATGCATACAGTGCTCCTGCGAAGGTTACATGTAGTCTAATCTTGTTTGAAGTGGCAAAAAAAAAAAAAAAACATCACGTGATTGCATCATTTGTTGCTTTTAACAATAATTTAGATTTGCAACACTCTCTGCTTAAATAAAAAGCTGAGGCTTTCTTTGACACTGCTGTGTTATTTCTTTCCCTCCCCCCCCCCCCCAAACATTACCTTGATTATGGAGGCAGGAGGAGTAATCTCAGTAATCCTTGTCATAACACTCCTCACAATAGATTTATGACTTTACCTTGAATGTGGTTCAATGAACATTTTATCAGTACCTGTTGTCATACTGTGCAGGACTTTGGACTTGTATGAAAGTAGAGCCTATCTAATTCTACCGAGGAGTAATGCCTGCAGATTACAGAGCATCAAACTACATTGTATCACTGGAACTGTATCCTTACTCTAAAGGTCACTGTGAATTTTGACTGACGAAACAGACCTTTAAAAGCTAAAAAAAAAGTTTTCCAGCAATTATAATAACACCAAGAATTATGTGACTCAAATATGAAAAATGTCATAAATTCCATACATTTATTATTAAGACAAACGGTGAGAATGCAATTTTCCTCTATTACAACTGTATGTTAAACCTCACCAATGAGCCCAATCTACACACTTTCTCTAAATCCAAACTTCCAACAAACTGACATAATGTGGCATTTCCTGCATTACACATATTTATTCTCTTTTTTTTCTGTTGTTTTCATCTTGGCATGTTACTTTTTTTTTTTCCAGTAATTGAGGTCTGTGGTGACCTGAAATGTGTGGTTAATTTCTTGCTATGCTTCAAACCCTTTGGTTGAAATTCGACCAAAAAGAAACTGATTGATTGGCAACATACAAAATGTGGATTCTAAGACTGTGGTTTCTCTCTCTCTCTCTCTCTGTTCATTCTATTTACTAATTAGATTTCTCACATATTTCTTTTTATTTGTACGTTTATTTGTTTGTTTGTTTGTTTGTTGGGGGATAGGTAAGAAGGAAGGACAAGTGAAGAAGATACAAGTTCAATCTCAGGATGGGGTGGCTATAATTGTATGTTGCATCAGTCATAGGCTAAAACATCAGCATATCATAGGGAAGCTTGCCCAGGTAAGCTCCAAAGTGTTTTTTAAAACAAGCAAAGAAAAGAGCCTGCAATATCCAGGTCTGCAAATTTGTGAAAAACACACTGCACTGAAATCTCTTAGCAAGGTTTGACACAGTTCCACTCTAGATAAGGCCCGCCGGCAAAGGCATTACATTCTTGCCCACGTACATTCTGTAATCAGTTGCATTATCTGGCCTACTGCCGGTTACCTTCTCACACCTTAGACTGAAGAGGAAAAAACACAAAGGTCAGGCGATTCACAGAAATAAAGGCATTGCTTCTTCCATTATCTTTTTGACATTTGAACAGAATATAATCACTTCACAGGCTAACTTCCACATCCTAGCTCATGTTTAAATGACATGTTGGGCATTGACTGCTTTTGAAAATTGCATTTGTGATCATTCTTAACATCCTAACTAAAACATGATGTCAAAAAAATTTAGAGCCACATTCATTGGGAAATATCTGGTTATTCCCAGTTGCCCCCTGCTTCCACTTAAAAACAAAAACAAAAACAAAAACAAAAACAAACAAACAAACACTTTTTTTTTTAATTTGATACTCTACACTTTTCTTCATGTACCAGTTTCATGTATCTTATTGTGTATGTTGGGCTTTTCTCTTTCTAATTATGCCTAGATGTATGCTTTGAAGTAGGGTGTTCTTTCAAAGTTACATTGAGAGGTACAGTTCTGTACAACAGTTGTTAACCCATGTATGGGCTTCAAGATAAGAAAATAAAATGTCACTGTGATCACAGCCTGTAAGTATCATATTCTCCACACACACATGCAAATATACTTGTATGTGATGTAACTATCTCAAAGGGATGGCATAGTTTTGGTTGAGATGGGGCTTCGGTTTAAAACTTTTTTGTGTGAAATAATATATAAGACACCTTTAATGAAATATAAATGAACATACAATTTTAAGAGGCATTCAAAGTTTATTTGATGAAAATTGGTTTTGGAATGGCTGAGATATCCAAAAACAAAGAGGTCTTGATAAAAGCTGGGACCCATCTTTTATTAGCACTACTTTGTTTTACTTTGATTTTGGATACCTCAGCCATTTAAAAACCAATTTTCATCAAATAAACTTTGAATTCTTCTGAGAATCGAAGCTCTTTAATATTTCATTCAAATAGTTTCTCATCATCTTACAAAAAGTTAAAATCTGAATTCCACATCTCACCCGAAACTAAACCATTCCTTTCACGAGCATTTGATGCTGGGCTAAAATTAACTTTTATTTGTAAAATGAATTTATAGCCTATCACCTCATGTAACAGAAAATAACAAGATCTAATGGAAAACATGGGATGATACTTTCTTAAATTCAACTTTTTTTCGTTAAGCTTTGATTAAGATAAAAACACTGAACAAGGACAGCAAATCCTTATTCTGAAGTGAGAAAACCTCTTCTTTTTCTGAATTATTCCTTTCCATTGAAAAGAAATACTGCGCCATTATTTAACCTAAACCAGTGAGATTCCATACACATAAATTAAAAAAAAAATAGGAAAGAGAAATTACATTACAAATTGGTATTCTTGCAGAGTTTTCAAAATGCACACAACACACCAATCCACAGTATTCAATGTACTACATATTGCAAAATGCCCAGGCTACACATGGAATAATCTTATTGAACGATTAACAAGCACACAGAGTACAGTGGTACATTGTAGTGTTGGTGCATAAAACTGCTGGTATCCATTGTATTACGTATCTGTGGACAAGAATGCTCTCGGAAAATGAGAATTTCAATGCAGATGCTTTCAGTGAATTTTGCAGTTACAGCTGTATGTGTTCTAAACAGATGTTTGACCTCTTCTCTCCATCAACATGAACTTACTGGTAGCAAAATGCCAGCAAAGAAAAAGACATGCTTACTTGTATGATATGGCCAACTGATCGTAGCCGAGTATTAGTTTGCAGGCACAAACCCTTGTTGGTCGTATAGAAGTCTGCATGCGCCAAGACTAATACATGCACCACTGCACTGCAGCCTCTCCCAACAACAACACAGGGCCTATGGGACAGTGCCAAAGTGGTGCATGTAGTAGTCTTGGCGCAGACTCCTTTACGACCAACAAGGGTTTGTGCCTGCAAACTAGCCGAGTATAGTGATTTAAGAGATCTGATACAAGATACTCCTGAATTTACTATATCAAGCCTTCTTGGATCACCAAACAAGCAGCAATTCTGCCAAGGTGAAAAGTTAAAATAAAGGCTGCATTTGTGTGTTCTGTATTGTCTTACGACATCCTGACAGAGAAAACACAAACACACTTTGGACATCATGACCTAATACGTACACCACACCGCATGCTACTGATTATCAGGATCACCATATCAAAAATTAATGTATCTAGTGAGATCAATGAGTGCATGAGTCCTTTGAGACCAACCACAGTGATGTGACTTGGCAAGAACTTGGAAGATATTCGTATGCATGCAGACAAATCAAGAATGTTTATATCAAACTATCCCATAACTTCTTACCTCGTCTAGTGCAGTACTGTCTACAATATCTTGGCAAGCTAGTAGGCCGAGTCTGTGGGAAATAATAGACGGGAAATAACAGCATTTTGTTTTTCAACACACACTCTGGCTAGACTGCATTGAACAAAAACTGCGCAATAAATATTGCTTCTAACCTTCTCTTCTTAATTAGTGCCAAATAAAAGACTGTAGTTACTAAGATTTTAAAATATTGAATTATATTAATAAGACTTCATTCTTGGTCTCAAACACAAGCAGTCTTCTGGGGAGACCACTATGAAAATTGTTGCAAGGTGTCATTGTTATTCCTGTCTCACAAATGCAAGTTTTGACCATCAAAAGTCAGATAAGATTACTTCTCAAATAAATAGTTTATGTACCTTTATGATAAAAGATGCTTCCATTGGTTACATTTGTTATATAATTTACAAAAGAATGTAATTGATGAACCAAAATAAACGAATTCTACACTTCTTACTTACACAATCTAATTACCCATACTTAACCTATCCTTGAAAAATATACTTGGATAACAATGATTATGCACAACAGCATGTACAATTGTATCAATATCTGAATAAAATATGATGATTGAGGAACAAATGATGAAGAATGTTTTGAAGCTATGGTATTAAAAAAGTTACAAAAATTACTCTAAATCTGTGACGAAGGAATATACTGTATACGCCGAATATTTCACGAGGTCTTTATTTTCGCGAATTTCGCGAGTCAGGTGCAATTTGCGAAATTAAAAACATGCAAAAATATTGACTCTGATCCCAATGTGGATGTGACGTACGCGTGTACATTTCTCCATTCAGTACACTCCTCCACGATCGCGAATTTAACCACTCGCGAAATCGTCGGGAATTCCCGATTCGCGAAAATTTAGACTCGCGAAATATATGGCGTACACAGTAAACTATACAACTTTTGAACTTGCATTTTGTTGAATTTTGGATAGTGTTGGTACCTAAAATGTACAGCAATGCACTTATCTTTCTCTCCTGAAATCATAACAGCTACATTTTGAATAAAAAATATAAGACCAGTGGACTTTCATTAAAGCTAACTTTCTGCAAATTCCCTGGATAAAAGGCAGTTAACTTGAGAAGAAAGCAAAGGATCATGCTTTTGGATGGGCATACAGCACTAACATTTTTATCCCCTTAATCCCCTCCACTATCCATTTGGTACAAGAGGTACTATTCAACTGTCATGAAATAATGACATTCCACACTGTGTAAGACATTAGAGTCAATTATGTAAAACTATTTTCTAGATTTTAGAAATCAGTTCAGGCTTTATTGAGCCTATTTTTTTTCACATGTCATAAACATCTAGGGGAAAAAAAAAGAAATCTTGACTGGGTATTTTAGTGATGATACAATCCTTTATACACACTGATACTATAAGTGTTTAGATGAGCTGAGGGGAGGGGGGGGGGGGACCTTTCCTTTGCAAAACTCAAATCACATAGAAACCTCAGTTTGCTTACCCATTTTCTAATATTGTCATGCAGATCACTTCTCTGACACCTGGATTCCTCACTTTTTCCAGGGTTAACTGCTGGAGGTTCCAACTGGCCAAACGCACCCTGCCAATTCTGTGTGATGATGAACGGCGCAATAACGTTCGGCTCTTTCTCCTTGGCATAGTGGCAAATGGGGTAGGCATAGCAGGGCAGTCTGTCTGCGTGGCAGCAGTGACTTGAGTTTTCTTACAACCCACTCCGGAAGGCAGGGATCCGTTCGGCCGATCCCGCAAGAGTGGAAGAGAATCCGAGGAGAAATCCTCAATGACAGACACCGATGTTGATGTGCTACACATGCTCTCATTGTCGTCAATGGTCAGATAGTTTCTGATCTTTTCAAAATAGTAGGTGCCAATGTCGGGAACCTTGCTGACATCAGTGAGGAACTTAAAGTGGCCGTATTCGTTTCTAAAGTCCACGATTCGCTGGGCAAGTTCTGACCCGATGCCCGACACCTTGCTCAATTCTGCTGGAGTGGCTTTATTCACATCTACTCGGGTCTCTGGGCTATGTTTCACCACAGGCGCTGAACCCGGACGATGGCCACTCTTACGGCTGGAAGAGGGTGTGGCCTGGCAGCCGGGGTCATACTTCCCACAGTAAATCTCCATACGTATCAGGCCCAGCTTATTGGCACCAACACCCGACACGAGGGCGAGATCCTCTGCTTTGCGAAAGCCCCCGATGTGGTTGCGGTACTGCAAAATGTTTTTGGCGATGTTGCGGTTGATGTTTGGGAGGGTCATGAGCTCCTCCTCCGTGGCCTGGTTGATGTTGAGCTGGTCCAGCGTCATGACGAAGTCATTGGCACTATAGGTAGCGCTGATGTCCCGCCGATGTCGCTTGTGCGTCGGTGACATGAGATCGTGCTCGCTGTGGAGGCGGGATTTCTTGGGACGCCGCCCACAGCAGCTAGTGACCATACCCATGACTGGCTACTGATGGCACAAATGCTGAACTGATGTACTCCAGCCATCAACTATATAAAGTGTGTATTGTGTGTCATTGTATGGAAACTGGTCAGGGCGTGCGACCTGTATGGATTATAAACAGAAAGAAAATGTGAAGACATAGGCTCATTCAATCCTGCACTTAAACAAAAAAAAACAAGACACACAATAGTTCTTTGAAGTAACATATAAGGAGAAAAAAATTAATAAACTGAATGGCTGTTAAAGATTACAGAAATAGGATGAAGGAAAAATAGCCACCAAAGCAAGAGAACAATGGAATATACAGTATTTCTTTTTCTGCTATATAATGCAGCTATGGACTCCACTTGGGTAAACTCAAGTACACAGTGTCATGGCTGTTCAAAATGTAAATCTCTACTGTATCTTCTGTAATCATTTTGAGCTGAAACTAAAACAGGTCTTATCTAGTACATGTATATTTCAACAGGCATAGTCACTAACATACTCACTGCCTATAATACTATACACACTTTGATCCTGCAAAAGCCATATCATTGGGATTGATACTGATGCTTCCTACCGACCAATTTGTTTGAAATTTACATACATGAGTGATTGGAATTTTAAAGCAAAAAGTATACTGTACGAGCCGAAATTTTCGCGTACAGATATTTTCGCGAATTGCTACATGGAGGACATTTTCGCGAATTGCTACATGGAGGACATTTTCGCGTGTTGTTAATTTCGCGGTTGCGAGGGTCTAACTGAACTTAGCTATTCGTGCGTTATTTTCGCGGTTCAAAGGTGATTCGCGAAATTCGCGAAAATAAAACCACCACGAAAATTTCAGCTCATACAGTATATCCTGTGCTTTTGGAGCAAATGATTACGTGGAATTTGAGATATTGATGTGGATACAAAGTACATTAGCACCAAATATTACTGAATTACCATGTTTACAGTACAACATCACATCAGCAAATCACTACAATTATAGCCAAACACAAGCAGCACAGACAGAGGAAGCACGAAAAAGTTGGGGGAATTTTCCCTCCTAGTTGCACAACTTGCAACCGCAACCATCATCACCACTTCACTAGGCACTGCCACTAACTTGACTAAGCTATTAAGCTGCTTGCTTACAATACAGTCTAGGCCCTAATTTTACACATACATATCAATGATCATCAACTTTAAGATGTAAAATTCCCAAACTAAAATAGCTGTGGGGGTATGGGTTCTATTTTATTAATTACTAGACTAGACCTAGACTAAATTTATTACATTTTAGTTTTTACCTATTTTTATTAGACAATTTTATTAACAGAAAGCAGACCCCTAAAAAGAATGTTGACAATACCAAACAATAAATCTATTAACAATTGGCGTCTGCTGATGGATACAGCAATGATCATTGATATGGACGGATGAATTTATAGATCTAGGACCCTAGGGTTCTATACGAATTATTTTAGCTGCTTGACTTGTATCTCACCCCAACAGAAATGTCTATACGTGGGGTCACCATCATCAACGTTATTTAACTCAATGCATCTCTGCCTCTGGACGAAAATGATGCCGTGTTGTTGGGACAAAACGTACATTTACTAACAACTTACAAGGAAAACAATATAATCGTGTCATCAGTACTTCAACTAGACACGTAACGAGTCGCGTAAAGACTTTAGAATGTGATTTAGAAGGGTTTAGGTAAATATTGACACAGACTTACCAGACAGTAGTCACGAAATACAGACAACCATCTCCGCCATGCGCCAGCATGCACCACCCACCTAGACGATCCGACGTCTCCAGTGTATGAGAAAGTGTATGAGAAAGTGTGTGATGAACACCATCAGCTGTGCACGTACACTAACGTCTTACGATGGTCGATGCTGTACCGCTAGCTCCGACTTGATCCCTCGACGCATATGCAAGCAAGAGAGAGCTAGCTACGTACTACAGGTGAAATCTTTGCCTGTGCTTTATCAATAGGGGGAGCAATAGGGGGAGCTGCTCCGTGAAGTCGACACTCGCCATAGAGCTCTATTACTCGCACATCGGACGTGCACACACACGATGCATCCTGTGGAGTATGAACATGTACCAAAGATCGCATGTACAGTGTACTACCGGTACCAGAAGAAAATCAGACAAGTAAAACGGCGTTTGTAACGACACAAAAACAAACGTAACAAAAGGGGAAAAAGACTAATAAAGTGATAACAGCAAATATTATCATGAAATGTCTCTTGCCCAGGTTTTCATGTAATTGTGGTCTGGGAGTCGAGGTCAAAGGCTACAGAATCGCAAAACAGAATGTCCTCTTTGGTGTTTCTTTAGTGTAGACCTACAGTCAGCTTTATAGCTTTCAAACCATCCCATGTATGCATCAAAAGATGAGAATTTGAAAGTTCAGTGACTTCAAGCCATCCACTCCTCCCTCATTCTAGCTAACCTGTGTCACATTTTTTTTTTAATGAACATAAATCACCCAGTGGGTCTATGAATCAAGTCTTTCGCAATCTGATGATTTTGTACTGTGTCTGTGCCACATGAATTTTCCTGTGATAGATATTTTACTTTGTTTACAGCTAGCTAACTTTGGAGCAGGTGCTACATAGATGTGAACATCCCAACAGACAGGCAGACATACAGAGACTGAAAGGACAACCAGAAAGACTGACATACATGGATAGCTTGAAAGATAGATAGATGGACAGACAGGTGGAGAGTGGATATAATATACATAATCATACATGTATATATACATTGTATATGTATATAATTATCTATCCACATTTCTACCTGTCTATATTATAGACAGGTAGAAAGGTGAATAGATAAATTCGTGGCTGGATTGATTGCAGAAATAATGCACATATAGGTACATTCATGGACAGAAATAGATAGTTAGCTAGATCGTTTGATAGGTAGATAGATAGATAGATAGAAAGATAGATAGATAGATAGATAGATAGATAGATAGATACGTACATACATACATACATACATAGATACATACATAGATACATAGATAGATAGATAGACAGACGAATAGATATATGGATTTACCAGTAATAGTGACGTAAGGAGAATTATACAAAGACATACAAGTGCAGGGTTGGATCAAACTGTGTCATAATTACTTCAGATGAGAAAGCTGCATGATACAGGAAAGAATCAGTTCCACTGAGTTTATTTCTGCATTATTTTCAGACCAGTCAGGTGTCAAAGCTGAACCAGTCATAAATAGAACACAAGCATCATTTTCCCACAATACAAGTATCACTGAATCTACTGGTTGAAAACAAACACTAGATCAAAGCATAAACATGGTTTTATTTCATTAGTATCTCATGCACGTCCATTGTACTCCTGGCTCAACTTATACACACAACAGAATAGAACATAACAGTAAATATGATTCTCGTATTACATTAAGGACTTTGCATAATTATGCACACTAATTGTATATGCTTTTTAAATTTACCAAGTGGGCAGAAAACCCATGCACGAGGTCCACATTCTGAAGATCAGACCAAAATATGAACTTCATGGCACATATATGTCTGGCTTCTCCAATACCCTCTACGCAGATATCAATGCCTTGGTGGGTTTGGGTTTTTGTTTGTTTGTTTTCGTTCAGGTAAGAGTGAGCAACTCTGCTTTCACAGATTATCTACTCAATCTTGGCCAATTTTTCCCCCCAATAGCATATGCCTCTGAATATGCTTTGTACATTCTTTTACACAGGACACATGGACACACAAATGCGCGCACACACACACACACACATTATAATATCACAGGGAAACCACATCACTTGAAAGCAAATTGTCTCACATTGGGCATATCAATTTTCGCATAGAGAAGTTGTTATCTTACATAACCCACTGCCTATGGCAACCAAGTCTAGATAGAAATTTCATAATCTTGGAGGGGAAGCAAATCAAACACCTTATCCACAGGCTGTCGCATAAAATCTGCTGTAGCAATCAAATTTGCTGCCAGCATTTATTTACTCTACTGCAAGCATCTTTAACTGTTACTGGTGTGGATA